>NC_069386.1:99913863-100216893 GCF_027475565.1 Acinonyx jubatus
GCACCTTTTCATCTGTAGCTGCTCCATGTGGGAAGACATCCTCTATCCAGATTCTTGGGACTGGAATGTGGGGACCAGGACACTTAGAGATGGACCCGAATGACACACCAAGAAGAGAAAAGTGCTACCTTTCATCTAGTGAGAGCTCGCTCTCCTCTTAATGCTTCTGTTGCTGCTCCCACCGCTTCAACAGGCCGTCCCTTCAGATGGCTTTGTACACCTGTGCACTGATGCTCCCCCACTTGTCTGATCTTAAGAATCACCAGGGCACCTGGATGGCTCAGTCAGTTGAGCATCTGACTCTTGATTTCAGTTCAGTTCATGATACCAGGCTCGTGGGACCAAGACCCACATCTGGCTCTTCACTGAGTGTTGGGATTCTCAGCCTGGTTGGATTCTCTCTCTCTCTCTCCCTCTGCCCTTCTCCCCCACTTGCGGGCATGCTCTCTCTCTAAAATAAAAAAAATAATAAAATAAAACATTTACATATAAAAAAAAAAGAATCACCAGGGGCTCTTGATAGAAACATGGACTTCCAGGCCCACTCCCAGAAGATTCTAATTTAGAAGGTTTTGGTGAGGGCTGCAAATATGAGTGCCTTCTACTAGCAGCCCAGGTGATTCTTACCAAGCGTGCTTAGGAAACTCTACTTTGAGGTTCTTCAGAGTTTTCTAACTTAGCGTTTTCCAAACTGATCCAATCACAAAATGACCTGGAACATTTTCTAAATATACAAATTCTCAAGTCCCAGCCCAAAAGAATCAGAATTATCAGTCAAGGGGCCTGGGAATCTGTATGGTACTAAACAGCCAACGTTCATCTTGTGACAGGGGAAGTTTAGTAAACACTCTAATTGAGAATCACATGGAAACTTTAAGATTTAAGATTCTGATTCACTACATCTTTTTGGGGGGCAGGGAGGGAAAGAGAGAATCTCAATAAGGCTCCATCCATGTTCAGCACAGAGCCCCACATGGGTCTCAATCCCACGACCCTGGGATCATGACCTGAGTCAGATGCTCAACCAACCGAGCCACCCAGGCACCCCCTGATTCACTACACCTACAGAGGAACTCAGAGATCTGCCTTTTAAAATAAACTCCCAGGTGATTCTGATGTGTAAGGTTCATGGACTCCCACTTTGAGAAACACAGCAGTCAAGTTTAATATTATTACAACTCATACCTTTGTTCTTAACGCCAAAGCATTGACAGCATTTACTATGAACTTGCACATCTCCTTGCCTTTGCAAATGGTGTTCACAAACCCCATCTCTGTGTTTTTAAAACCTTAATACTTAACTTTATTTTTCAATTTTTTAATTAAGAAAAATTTCAAACACACAGAAAATGTGGAAAGACAGTTCAGTGTGCACCCATTATACTCACTGCCTGGTTCAACACTTGCCACATACATTTTAACCATGTACCTTTTTGCTAAACAATTTCAAACTAAGCTGCAGACATCTTGACCCCTCACCCAAACACCTCAGCATGAATATCCTTTAAAAACAAACAAACAAAAAAAACAACTATTCTCTTTCATGACCACAATACGATGGTCACATCTAACAAAACTAATAACTAATAATAATCGCCTAATACCAATATCAGTATCCCCAATTGTCCCCCAATGTCTTTAATAGCTAATTTTTCAAGCCTGGAGGCAATCAGGGATAACACATTGCATATGGTTGTTATATGCCTTCTGTCTCTTTTAATCTAGGACAGCCCTTCCACCATTTTTTTCAGACCAGTTGTCTTTGAGAATATCCCTCTTTCTGGATTTGTCTAATTGTTCCCTCGTGGGGTTGTACCAAACATACAAATAAACATTCTCATACAAATATATGTGTATTTGTATTTATAGCATATTTACAGAGAGACACAAAAGTTTGTTTGCTCTCTGCCATCCCATATAACCTTTCTCCTCTCAGTCATATTTAATAATATTATCCAACACTATATGCCTGCACTGTTTTAAGAAATTTAAATGTATTAACTTATTTACTCATAACAATTAGGTAGATTTGTTACCAATGAAATTAAGGCACAGAGTGGGAAGTGACTAGTAAAAGGTCAAATGGCTAGTCAGTTGATAGGGTTGTGTTCCAAGACTCAGGACTCTTGCTTTAGAACTGGGTCTCTTAACCACAAAAACAGAATCATAGCATAAACATTATTCTATGACTTAAAAAATGCTTATTTCTAGGCCAATACATAGAAATTTGACTCATCATTTTTATCCCCAACAATTTATTATACACATGAGTATACAAAAAAATTGGAAGAATTGAATGCTTAATACCTATACACTCTAGATTCTATAATTAACATTTTTTTCATGTTTATCACATATTACTTTACCTATAATCCCTTTATCCATCAATCTATCATATTTCTGATGCATTTTTTCCAACTATAACTCATTTTTAAAAACAGTTGTATAAGACTTACAGTATGGAGGTTTGATAATTTATTCACACATTACTCTGCAGTCTAGTGTTTTGCTATATAAATAATGCTGAAATTAACATTCTTGTATATTTTTGTATACCTTACAGTAATAATGCTATAGTTGCAGTAGGATAGATTCCTAAAATTTTGCCCATCTCTGTTGAAACTATCCACTGAGCACCAACACATAAGGCACCAGATGCCTACTGTATTTCTGAAATTTCTGGCAGAATTTCTGCCTCCTCTGGTATTGTTCAACACTGTGTGCAATCTTCCCCTAGACCTACTGTGTATTGTACCTTTCAGTGAAATGTGTGTGTGTGTGCGTGTGCGTGCACGCACACCCCCATACTTTATGTTCTCCACTAGAGATTA
This sequence comes from Acinonyx jubatus, assembly GCF_027475565.1. Lineage (NCBI taxonomy): Eukaryota > Metazoa > Chordata > Mammalia > Carnivora > Felidae > Acinonyx > Acinonyx jubatus. The sequence continues at coordinate 99,916,695 of NC_069386.1, forward strand.
AAGAGACCATGCCCTCTCTTCGACTTTTGTATCCTCCATTTGCCCTGCACAGTGATTTATATTAGATAAATACTTCTTGTTGAATGAATTAGTGAATGAAATTCTGGAGAAAAGTCCAGAGCAGCAGATAGTGGCCAAATGCTGGAGTCTTTGTATTTCAGGCCAAAGAGCTTGGAATGTATTCAATGTTGATTCAGAAACCACAGGAAGTGTCTGAACCAAGGGCTGGAAAGACAAGAATGTTGAGGCCATGAGGCACAGTAATGAGGCTAGGACAAGACCCTGGAGGAAGCAAACAGACTCCTAAACAATTATTAGGAGTTGAAGAACTAAGTTTTACAGTGTAGTTTTTTCAGAATACTTTCTACACTTAATTTTAGCCAGTCGTTTTGAGCTTATGCAGTGTTTTGTTTTAACTTTTGTATGTATGGTGGAAAAATTAGACAATATAGAGAAACAAGATAATAATCCTCAGTAATTCCATCATCCAGGGAAATCACCAGTAGTTACCATCATGGTGGAAATCTTTTCAACACCTTTTTCTATGCATATATGCAATAAAATCTATATTTTAATATATAATGGATATATATATATATATATATATTAGATAGAAAACGCCATCTGTAATGTTAGATAGAAAACACCATGTTTGATAGAAAATGTTAGATAGAAAACACCATGTATCTCAAACATTGTATCTTAAACATCTATCTTAAACCTGACACAGAATAAATGCTCAATATAGATTTATTAAATTATTGAATTAATGAAAAATATTCATTGTCATTCTCCCTTTGGTGGAGATTTTAATACTTCGTCAAAAAAAATTTTTTTTAATGTTTATTTTTGAGACAGACAGAGACAGTGTGAGTGGGGAGGGGTAGATAGAGAGGGAGACACAGAATCTGAAGCAGGCTCCAGGTTCTGAGCTGTCAGCACAGAGCCCATCCTGGGGCCTGAACTCATGAACCACAAGATCATGACTTGAGCCAAAGTCTGATGCTCAACTGAGTCACCCAGGCACCCCCAGATTTTAATACTGCTAACACTTTTGCTAATTAATAAAGCAAATAATTAAAGATAACTTGTTCTAATGTCTCTATAACTAATACACTTTTTCTTGTTTTATGTTATTACTCCTAGAACTATGAATTTAAAATCCATAGACATGGGCTCCTGGAGATAGCTTATTGATGTAAACAATACCTAAACATGTTCTTAAGCAGTGACTTATAAACATAGCACTGATTTAGCTGGACTTAGTCATCTTTGAAACATTTGAACATTTGAGTTATTTGATAAAAAGTATTACTCACCGAGCAAACACTAATTTCTTTCCTTTGCAGAGTCTAGGGAGGAGAAAAACAAAAGAATGTTAAAAGAATGTGAATTCATTTGATATTCTGATCTATCTTTTGTTTGGTACACCATGATGGACTCAGTACCTGTGCTCTGTGTACTCACTGCCTAACCCACTGCCTGGCATAAAGTAGGTGAACAATAGGTATTTTTCAAATGACTAAATAAAAAATAGTGAACACAGACATAACAACAATGTCCTCTATCTCATATTTTCATTGCTTTTCCAAGGGGGTGTGAACCTTTAGTACTTGTTAGCTACTTCTTAATTATCCACAAAAATTGGGTACAGGTTCATATAGGAAAATTCCACATTTAATACACAAACATATATTTAGCTGATAGTATTCCTTTCCTTCCTTCAGAGTCTTGACTTCACTCTGAGGAATAATGAAGCAGCCTCACTGGGTTTTATCTATATTCTCTGTCTTATCAGAGAAAAGGCCCAGAGGCATGGAAATCACGAGTATTGTCATCCCACAAAAACAAGGGGGACTGGTAACTCATTCCTGCTCATCTTTGTATTTCTCAAAAGTAGCTCAAAAATTAACTAAATCAAGATCTTTTCCTCGGTTAAAGGCTGCTGTAAGAACTACATTTTTCCAGTAGGTGGTAGTATTTTCTTTCTTCAGCATTAGAATTTTTGAAGATTGCCTCAAGGTTTGTTGGCTTTGGTTTTTTTTAGTTTTACTATTCCTTTAGTAATCTGCAGGTGACAATAAATACGTTAATGAAACTGATGTTTCTTCCACTTAAAAAAAATTATATCATTCTTGAGGGCTTTCAAAGGCTCCAGATGGAGCACTTCTGCTTTGGCTGCCATTGATAGCAAAGTATATACCAGGGTAGACTGTGCTGGAACTCTCCTTCCCACTTCCCGATAGACGTTATTACTAAGGACTAGCTAATTGACAGTAATGTCTTGGAGAAAATGATATGACAAGATTTTCTGCCTCTATAATAATAACGCAAAATAAAAATAAAACATTGACCCTAGGATTCTCGATTTTAGGGAAGATAGTCATTAAATTATGCAGATACCTTTCCTGGCTGGTTAATAATGATCTTAAACAATTATTCACATATCCTATTTTAACGAAAACATCTAAACTTCTGCAGCCCCACAAGACCTTTCAATACCCCCAACAGAGGGTTAGGTACTGTCACGTGTCTGACACGGAGTATACGGTGCAGGAACTAGGTTTGAGGAAGGAAGGAAAGATTGAAATTCCAGGGGCATATCATATGCTGTAGTTGAAAAACGGAAGTGTGAATTAGTGGAATAATATCTCAAATACTTTATCCTCAAAAATACTGTGTTCACGAGAGTAGGGAAGGCTGGGTCTGAAGCACGTATTTCACTGGTTTCTCAGAAGTACTCTTATAAACAAAGCTTCAAGTTGCTGGAGAAAGTGTTCAAGGGCTCAGTGTTTCACTGAAAACACGGAGATAGCCCGGATTTGGCCATCAAGTCCACCCGTGAATATTCACCTGATAAAAGAAGGTACAGCGATTTTCAGGTTTTAGGGGATTTTTAACCCCTACTACTAACCCTCTACTTTGGAGACCATACCCGGCGGCGCTTTTCCAGCCCACCTTAGGCTGCTCCACTGGCCGCCGCACCCCGCTATTCTCTTCCGCGCCGGTGGAACACTGACCCAGACACGGCCTCGGCCTCGCGCACTGCCCAGGTCCAGGTCAACCGCCCAGCCTGGAGACTCCGACGCGCTGACAGGTGGCCTCGCTCGCCTTCCTGCCGCCCAGGGCGGCGCTCGTCTCCCACTCCACACGAGAGTACTCAGGCAGAGCTCCCAGGCTGGTCCCAGAGGTCGGGTGGCTTCCGGAGGGGAGAGAGAGGCCCAAGAGGGGGGCCGGGTGGCCCGCGAGGCCGCCGACGAGAGCAAAGGGCAGCCAAGGCCAGAGCCAGGTGAGGGGTGATTAGGCCAGGCACTTCTCGGGCCCCTTAGACAAGGGCCACAAGGAAGGAGGCCGGCACCCAGGCACGCCCAGCTCAGTGCACCGCCCCTGGGCCTCGGAGACCCCCGGAACCCGTCCACGCCCCCCGCGGCAGGGACCCCACGTCTCCACCGCCCGCCGGGCAAACAGATCTGCCACCCCCGGGCCCCAGGAGGACTCAGGGGTCACTCGAGTCGGCGAACCACATTCCCAAGGACGAGCAGCCGGTGGCAGCACCGCCCCCTCTCAAGCGCCCTCCGAGTCTTCTACTGCCAGCGCTCGGGCGACTCGAGGGCCCCGACCCCTCCAGAACTCTCAGACGGCCGGGGAGGAATTCACTCGGACCCCTCCCCTTCTCCAAACTTCTTCCCTCCGCGGGGCTGTTCTTCCAACCCGACCCCTCCGCGCCATCCGGCTCCTCCCTCTCCGCTCCCCTCCCCTTTTCTGGTCCCCGCGTAGGAATCCGCCCCCCCACCCCCGTCGCCCGCGGGGTCCGGGGATCCTCCCCCCGACTCCCCCCGCGTGCCGCCGCCGCCGCCCGGGTTCCTCTCCCCCCTCTCGGGCGCTCCCTGCCAAGCCCATGATGTAATGGTGTATGTTAATCAGTAGCATGTGGGGAGCTCCGGCTCGGCGGCTCAGTCCTCCGCGAGCCGACACTGGAGGCGGCAGCAGCGGCGGCGGCGGCGGCCCGGACTCGCAGCACCGCACTCTCTGAGCGCCGCCCGCCCCGACGGCATGGCCCGCAGCCCGCGCTCCGGGCGCCCAGACCCTCGCTGAGAGCCGCCTCGGCCCCCGACCCGCGCACGGGGCCCCGAGCCGCCGGGATGAGCCGCGCCGAGGTGAGCGCCCCCACCCTTCTGACCGCGGCAGGGGACCCGCCGGTCACTGGGTTCTCCTCCCAAGAGCCTTCCCCCTCTACTCGAGAAGTTCTGGGAGGCGGGAAGCGGGGTGCCGGCAGCGAGCGGCCCCTCGAGGGTTGGCCGCTGGGCTCTTCTCTCCGCCGCCAGCCGCCACCGGACAGGGATAGGACTGGGGGAGCCCCCGAAGCTGAACTTTCTTCTTTGCGGTCGTTGGGGGGCGTGTGCGGGCGGCGCTGAGCCGCAGTCTCGGCGGAGCCGCCTTGCCCGCCGGGGAAGCAGTGCTTAGGACTCCGGCTGTCTCCGCGCTCGGCGCGCGCCTGGAGCCGTTCCGCCTTCGGCCTGGGAAGCGCGGGCGAGGCGCTGGGCTGGCCGGACCCGCCCGTAGGCGGTGGCAGCCGGGGCAGAATGCCTAAAGCACACACGCGCGTACACACAAACGCACACGCACGCACACATCTGATCGCTCAGGGCAAAGCAGGCCCTCGGAGACCTCCCGGGTGGGCTGGAGAGGCGCGGCGCGGGGGACCCGGGGCTCGGGCTGCGCCTCCGCCCGCTGGGCACGGAGCTTTGGGTGGGGAGTTTATTTTTGTCTCGAGCTGCTGCCGCGGCTGCTCACGGCCTAAATCCAGAGGGGCGCCTGGCGGCGGAGATGCTGGCTGTTGCTGTAGATGGAGCTGCAGCCGCTCGGCTGCTTCTCCGGGAGGTGGAGGAGGAGGAGTGGGAGGAGGGGGAGGTAGAGAAGGAGGAGGAGGAGGAGGAGGAGGAGGAGGGGGAGGAGGAGGAGGAAGGAACTCGGGCTGCCGCTGCCTCCGCCTCTGTTTTGCATTAGCCCCCACCCCCACCCCCGCGCCCCTTCGCAGCCGCATTGCAAGTTTTCCGCGCGAGGAAGATCTGTTGCTGGTGCTGGCGTTTGCAGGCTCAGCCCTCGAGGCCACCCCGGGTGGCGTGTGTAGGGAGCACTAGCCGTTCGCAGAGGCAGCAACAGGAAGCCGTGGGGTCTACTCCCGCACCTGGGAAGGAGGCTTCTGGCCATTCCCGGAACGGGAATAGCTCATCTCCCGCATCCGGGTGCGGAGGGGGCGGCCGGAATTTGGGGGGACCAAACCCCCAGCGGGGCGCCCCCCCCCGCCCCCTCTGATGCGCTCGTTTCCCGGGCGCGCTCCCTCGCTGGCCGAGGTCTCACTGCAGCCTTTCTCTCCTTCCAGTGGTGATCGCCGCTCGGGAATGCGGGTGTGAAGGGTCCGAGCTGCCGCCCAGCGGGGAAGAGACCCCGGGACGCCGGAAATCACCATCCCGGAGCTGCGAAAGGGGGGGGGGGAAGAGCATTCTTTCAGTTTGTGTGCCTTGTGGGGAATTTTTTTTTAATCGTTATTTTTTTAAAAAGAAACATTTCCGTGCTACTGTCTGTCATCATCTCTGGGGAAATCAGCCAGAACCACCGGAACATAACTGAAACCAGACGAGAGAGGCAGGAGCCGAGGCAGTACCTGCAGCGTCCGGGCACCGGAGCCACCTTGGAACGGGAACGCGTCTCCGGCGGCCGCGGGGCTGCGGCTCCGCCAAACTTTGGGGCGGGCGGGGCGGGCTGGGGCGCCGAGGGGGCTTCGTAGACCGAGGGCCGCCCCCTAACCATGATGTTTCGCGACCAGGTCGGGGTGCTGGCGGGCTGGTTTAAGGGCTGGAACGAGTGCGAGCAGACTGTTGCGCTGCTGTCTCTGCTTAAGCGCGTGAGCCAGACCCAGGCCCGTTTCCTCCAGCTCTGCCTGGAGCACTCGCTGGCCGACTGCGCCGAGCTGCACGTCCTCGAAGGCGAGGCCAACAGCCCCGGTAAGTGCGCGGCCGCCGCTGTCCCTCCTGTTCCCCCCTTTCTCCTTCCCCCATCCCCTCCTGCTTCCCAGCCTCGGGCCTGGGCCCCGCCCCCGGCCGCCTCCCAGCGGGTACACCGAGGGCGCGGGCCGGGGCCCTTGGCATGTCACCCTTCCCTGCCCCCCCCACCCCCAGTCCCTGCGCCCACTTACCTCCGCTGGCCGCTTTGGTTTTTTGCCCACTGTCAACTCCTTCAGCCCATTCCGTGTGGTAGCCACGGTAGCATGAATGATTGATTTTTCTCTCATGCAGTTTCCTGGGAAATAAGTAAGTCAGGTCACGTAGAGTCTGGATTTTCTGGGCTTTTTTTTTTTTTTTTTTCCTTCTTCTTTTGGGCAACGTGGCTCTCTGGATTTCAGCAACACATGAAGAAACCCGGGCTGCCCTTCAGAGAGCCAAGCTTTGATTAGGCTGTATGAAGGATACATGAAAATTCAATTTTATTATTCATTTTTCCCCATGGATATTACAGTTTCAGAGCTCTGTCTTCAGACTAATATGCAGGTGACGCTACATTCGCAGTTTGTATACTATGAGGTTATACTTCTTTATCACGACCTCGTCGTGTCGATGTGGATCTTGTAGAAACGGTCTTACAGAAAGGGTTTCGGTAGAGAGCAGGCATGAATCAGGGTCCTTCATATTTTTGCTGGAAAACTTTACTGAATATAACAGAATCGTTTCATATTTACAGACCTCTTCACTAGTATAGAAAATGAATGTACTGGAAAGGTTCAGCAGTTTTCTATTTGCTAGCATGGCTGGTGACAGACTGAAATTATATCCTGGGGTGGGGAGGTGGGGTGAGGATGGGGGGTAGGGGCAAGGTCGGTTGTAATTTTGGATAGGGGAAATTCTTTAGTTCCTGCTGCAGCAGGAGGGTGAACAGAGCCCCCAGTGTTTACACAGAGAAAAGAATGCAGGGTCCTCTTCCAGCTGTTCCGTGTTAAAGCCTCCAGCCTGCGAGACTCAGCAGAGGTCTGGGCTGCCATTTGATGACAAGGTCCAGTTGAGGGCAGCAGGGCCTGGGAGACACTAAAGTGAGTGTGCGGTCAGGGCAGCAAGAGGAGAGCTGGCCTCCTCCTTACTACTCCTCCCTGGTGTGGTGCTCATGAGGCTGAAAACCCTTGGATGGGTTGTTTCCATATATAGAATCAGAGGCTGGAAGTGAGCCGGGAAATCCTCACAGCCCTTTTCCTGACCAGACAGGGCTGCACCCAGAGGTCCCTGTGCCTCCAGGTGTGGAAGGCCGCACTGAGACAGATCACACAGGCCCCAGTGGGATTCAGCAAGAGCCCAAACAGCACCCCCTGTTACAAGGGTGGCAGGGGCAGGGCCCCTTCTGTTCAGTTACACATTTATAAATAGCTGAAGGGCCAGGCTCCTTCCTAAGGGTGTGGGAGCATAACTAGGAAGACTGATGATCTGCTCTCTTGACTTCTGTCCTTGATGTGACAGGGTAGTCTGGTTCACCTGCTTGATATTGTTTTCTCGGGTTTGACAAACAAGGTTATGTAAACTTTCGTGTGTTATAGACTGCAGGGGATTTAAGTACAGTAATTTGTGTGGAATGCTTGACTTCAGTGCTTGAAGGGACTGTTTAAAATAATGAATCTTCAGGTGACTCAAATGTTAGAGCAACATTCTTGCCCTTTGGGTTAAAGGAGACTTTTCCCCACATAGTAGCAGTTCAGTAAGTGAAGCCATTAAATGTGTGGTGTAGAAAGAAATCACTTACTTTAAAAGTCTCGTCATTTAATAGACCAAAAAAAAAAAAAAAAAAAAGAACTTCTGTGTTTTTAAAAGTCATTTGGCAATCTTTTTTCTCAAAAATTTTATTTTGCTATACTTATTTGTGGAAACCTACCTGTTCCTGCTGCTAAGTGCCATAGGTATACAAAATCTAGAGCCATTATGTAAGATAGGGACCGTTTTCCAGTTTCTGAATTAATGTTACAACCCAGAAATTTTGCTTTCTTTGAAACCTTTGCACTTGTCCTGTGGCCAGGACAGAAATTCATTAGTGAGGTCGTGTGATGGTTCAATTTACTTCTGCAGTATGGGGATCATACAGAGAATCAAGATTGGTCATAGCATATATCCAAGCCTGGAATATGGCTCTCTCACATATCTGGAACCTAGCCAAGAACCAGTGGGGCAAAAATGTCCACTCAACAACCAGAATAGAGGGCATCAAGTATGGGAGAATACTTCAGACCCTTTCTCAGAACATACTTATTCTTATTTTAGATAACAACCCTAACAATTTTTTTTTAATGTGAGAAAGGATCCATGGCGTATTAGGGGTAGCACATTTAGAATGAGGTGACCCTTGACAGCTTGACAACCAGGAAAGAGACAGAAATATTATAACTTTAGACACAAGAATTGGAAGTAGAAGCCCTGAAGGTTTGGGAATGTTAGGGTAGGAACCCTCAACTGATTCTGCAGGCATTATTCTGTAATAAGTAAATAATTACTATTTACCATGAATGAGAGTGAACTACCAAAAAGGATACATTTTTGAATACACTCTTTGAGAAGAGAGGAAAATATGACATAAACTTTGAAAATATTGACAGTCAAGATAATTAACCTCCAAGGCTGTTTTGGTTGGTAAAGCTCTTACCCATTCAGAAAACTAGGCTGTGTGGAATGACTCATTCATTGGCTGGCTGAGGTTTCCTATACCAAAATCATCATGTATCACTTACTTTTCTTTGTAATCATCAATTAAAAAGCACATATTTTTTCTGGTGTTGAGAGTTTAAACCTTGGTGAATGGGAACCAAATTCATATCTGGGGTGTGATCTCAGTGTAATAAAAAATGTAATTAGTCATAGTATGAACTTGGCTCTATTTTCTCCAGGACTGACTTTAAATAGAGATAATTTTTCACATTAAATGTGGTTTGTTTGAGATCCGTGGGATGTATTTTGATACTTTTTCTTCTCTTAAATTTAGCATTTATTGAGAATTTAGTGGTTCACGGTTTATCCTTTGCCTCAGGTTCATGGTCATCTGAAATCCAAAACAAACAAACAAACAAAAAATGGTTGAGTCATTCCCTGAGACTGTGTGTGTGTGTGTGTGTGTGTGTGTGTGTTTCACGCTAGATTTAGTCAGTGGGATCTGCTCATGGTCAGCTTCCCAGGTAGAGACTGGTTTCCAGAACCCTCAAGTTGTAGATTATTGCCCTCCAGTCCAGATTAACCTTGAGACCTCTGGCCAGTCCCAGTTTGTAGATGACTGTTTCTGGGGCTAACAGGTCCTTTGATACATAAAAATGGCAAAATGGAACCTACTCTCTTTACGTGCAGTTTCCTAAAGAAAAATAGGTTGTGTGACATTATTTATTCATGACTTTTGTCGTTTGGACTTGAAATATGTTTTGCAGTGGAAACAGTGTAATAAATGGAGGTGTGCAAGTGAATCCATAAAGACTTACTAACTCACAAAACAGTGCATACTTTGTGGGGCAGTTGCGTATGTTTGTAGTAAGTAAATGATAAAAAGATTGTTGCTTTCCGTATAATTAAATACAACAGAAAAGATGATCTGAAATGGTGGTGCTTGAGACAAAACTAACTGTGGAGATTGGAAAAGGACTTGTGGGCATGTTTTCTCTCATTAGAGGGTGAAGGTGTTGATTCTGCGATTTTTATAGTGTTTGGTTTCTATAGAGTAGGTGTATCATACCCTGGGTTGCTCCTTTAGATCATAAACGGAGTAAAAGGAAAATAGAAGAATTGAGATTTTTCCTGATGTTGCTGCAGAAGATCTTGTTTGTAGTTCTGCCTTTCACTTACTCATTCAACATTCGTTTTCTGACTGCCTGCTACTTTCCTGCCCCTGTGTTATGCAGTGGGAATACAAAGGTAATATACTATATTCCAGTGCCTGGTCCATAGATACCTGGTGTTGAGTAAATGACTAACACGGTACCATAGGTGCTGAAGCAGTGATATGGGAATAAAAGGAGTGGAGGGAGGGCTTCTGGGAATATTGTAAACCTAGCAGTTAATTGCCTGGGGAGTCAGAGAAGACTTCACTGAAGAGGAGATATGTTTGAGTTGAGTTTTGAAGGGTGATTAGGAGTTGGTTCAGTATGTACAAAGGATTGTAGAGAATACGCATGAAGGCATTTTTCAGGCAGAAGGGATAGCTTTGATAAAAATGTTGCCTTATGAGAGGGCCTGTGCAGAAAATAGTGAGTTGAGTGGCTAGAAGAGTGTAGAATCCCGACTTCTAAGTAAGGCAGAAATTAAAACAGGAGCTGTGGGTGTGTAGGATTTTGCCAGCCAAGGTGTTTGGACCTAATCGTGCAGAGATGATTGAAAACCCAAGAAGGCTTTTAGGAAACGAGCTAAAAGATGGAAGGGCTGTGTGTGTGTATTTGTACACTTTTGGGAAAGTGCTTTCTAGTATATGCATGATCCTCTAAAAGGCAAGAATGGGAGAAGTGAGGTAAAGTTTGGTTTGGTTTCCATTTTGGTCACCTGGTGACATCATTATCTCAGGGCGGCTTTGTTGACCTCAGCATTGATCTGTGGGGGAGAAGAAACAACTAATATGGAGAAGAAAGGAAGGTTTGTCCAGGTGGCCGTTTATTTATATGCATGGGAGGGCATATGTTGTAAAGGATTCTTACAGTATGGACTTTGAAATCAGTCACAGTGCGCTGGTCAGTTGATTCCTGGGCCTCAGTTTTCTCATCTGTAAAATGGAGCTAATAAAGCCTTGTTATTGTCCAGAAGTTACTTGTTAATAATCCAGTGAGGACCTATTATATCCGCCATGTTTAAATTTGCCTCTGTTTAATGTGGAGTTGCCTCTAAATGAATGTGGAATTTATATAAATAATGTTTTTGTAAATGACAGGAACTCTTTTTATTTAAAGGATTATCAAGAAGAGATTGGAGGGGCACCTGGGAGGGTCAGTCGGTTGAGCGGCCATCTCTTGATTGCGGCTCAGATCACGGTCCCAGGGTTGTGGGATCGAGCCCCGCGTCGGGCTCCACGCTGAGCGTGAAGCCTCCTTTAGGTTTTCTCTCTCTCTCTCTCTCTCTCTCTGTCTGTCTCTCTCTCCCTCTCCCTTTCTCTGCCCCCCTCCCCCGCTTGCACTCTCTCTCCTCTCTAAAATTAAAAGAAAAAAGAAGAGATTGGAGATGATTGGCCCTCTGAAAAGATAGGAGTCTACGTCACTCTGTCTTCTGCATGTTAGCTTAATTTTATTCTCTATCATGTTGGGTCCTAAAAAAATTCAACCCTGGCCCAGTTTTCCTACATAACTTGTCAACACTTTTTCCCTTCAGTTGGTGAATGTGAAAAGCAGAAGTCATTTTTTGAGAGAAATGTATAAGGACTTTATATCTGAAGCACTTTTCACTTAGGGTGTTGTAATTTTCTGGACAAACTGACGGCAGGTCACATACATTTATACGCTCTGTTGTGAATAACTTGGATTTGCTTGTTTAGCTTGGGTGCTGTAGGGCTTCAGAGACTGAGTATGTGTTATAAACAGGTCCCCTCAAAGCAAGTAAGAGGCAGACAAACTTAACGGCAGTCCAGTTGGTTTGTTTATGTTGAAATAAACAAAGCTGGGTGAAATGAGTGTCAAAAGGGCTTGAGAAGTAGCCAGAGACTTCCCAGTGTGCCCTGCACAGGTGCGATTCTAAAGAGAACTTACAATGCCAGAGAAGATGAAATTCCTCTCTTCCTTGACCTGAGGAGAAATTTGGAGGTTTTCGTCTATGAGCGAAGGGCCTTGTATAACTCATCTGCTAGGAAAGGTGTGGTGCTTTTTTTTCTGTTTGAAATAGAATTATTGCTTTGAGTTTTTGGCCAGTTCCTTCCTTTCCGTCCCTCCTAATCATTCCTTCCAAGGCCTTACTGACTTCCACTGGGTCACGTAGATTACGATGCAGAATGCAGAATCCGATGTCTCCTCTGAGCTATTTTTTGCTTCTGTGGGAGCCGCCTGAGGCAGGACTCTCCCAAAGAGAGCACATCTTTCAGAATGGGAGCCTTCCCCCTGGGTTTAGCTAGTCAAGGCTAGGGAAGCTACTACTCCAAAAGCCATTGTGGAGTTTGGGATGAACTGGCCTGCTTTTGTGCAGGAGCAGGTCACTCCATGGGACTCATAGGCTAGTTGTAGGGTTTTGTTCCCACTCCACATATCAACATGTTAATACAGTTTTCCTTGTCTTGGTTTACTAGGAAAAAAAATGATTCAGTGGTTTCTTTTACACAATAAACAATACCATTAAATGGCATCTGGGAAGGAGTATTAGGTAAGGAACTGTGTGACCAAGGTCCTCAACACATGTTAATTCACCAGATACCCCAGCAGATTGCTGGGTGCATGTCAAAATGTGAGGTAGGTGTAATGATTCTTCTCAAGGAGCTTACGCTGGAGTTGTGGAGGTAAAACAAATAAAATGGTTAGACCAGAAAGAGTTACTACATGCTGTGGCTCCCATGAGAGAACAAACCTGGAGTCGAATGAAAGGGAGGGAACAGGATAGGTCAGGTAGTCCAAAAATTATGAGTGGAAGAAATTAACTTGACTGTGTCATTTGAAACAAGCGCTTTAAGGCTCACCCAATTCTTGCCTTTTTAGTATCTCCGATGTGAGTTTTATTAAGGAAACCACACACGTAGGGGGATTCCATGCATGAGCCATGGAAGGGGCAGGCTTCCTGGGCCTTTGAAGGGTGAGTATGAGTGCGTTAGAGATAGTGGAACATGATGCCTTTTGTTCATCAGGCGTGATGTCTTGAACGGAAGGAGTAATCCAAACACTTCCGTGATTTCTAACATTTAAATGTAGGGACATGAAACATCTACTCACCTAATATTTGTATCCTTAAAATTATCCATAACATCATAAGACTTAGTTCTCGTGGCTCCTCCCAGGAGGATACTCTTATATGTTACTTTGATTGGAACTAGTGTTCAGCAGAAGCATTTTGAACACATATAGGAAGAGGCAAAAGTGACTTACACTAGTTCTCAAAATATTATGTGCTCACAGATCACTTGGGGATCTTGTTAAGCTGAAAACTCTGATTGAGGAGGTTGGTATTTCTTTTTTTTTTCAAAAAAAATTTTTTTAACGTTTATTCATTTTTGAGAGACAGAGCATGAGTGGGGAAGGGGCAGAGAGAGGAGGAGACACAGAATCCAAAGCAGGCTCCAGGCTCTGAGCTGTCAGCACAAGAGCTCGACACGGGGCTTGAACTCACGAACTGCGAGATCATGACCTGAGCCAAAGTCAGATGCTCAACTGACTGAGCCACCCAGGCGCCCCAGGAGGTCGGTATTTCTAATAAGCCCCTGGGTTAAGCTGCTGCTGCCACAGAGCACTCTTTGAGTAGAAAGATCACAGACTTATTAGAGGTGGGAGGTAATGTGGAGGTCATTGATGCCTTGGCTTTCAAGTTTTATGGATGTGTATCAGAAGATTTTTGTTTGCAAATGAAAACTTACACGAAAGCTTATGGGAAGTGGCTCCGCTTACCGCTTCCCACTCCGAACCTAACTCCAAGGAGAGCAGTTTGAAAATCATCTATCTGTGTGCATGATTTCTTCCCCTGGCTCAGAGACATTCAAACTGTCTCTCCCAGACCCGAAATGAGGCTGAGTTTGAAGAAGGCAGAGTTGGTCCCTGTTTGTAGCATTTCCCCGAGCTTTTTAGAGGTGCCCCTGCTGGAATTTCTAGGCATTCTAATCATCAGTGTCCCATGGAAAATGAGGCTCCAGGAGAGATTCATTTTTTGCTGATGCTATGGGCTGTAAAGTTGAGCTGGAAAGAGCAGAAATGTTAATTCCAGAAACCGGATGGGAGAGATCTCTTCCTACTTCCCCAGTGCACTCCCATACAGCACAACCATCGGAATTTCTGAGGCAGCTCGGCCTGATCTGTCTGTAGAATTCAAGTGCTTGTGTGCAGCATAAATACATGTAGAACATCGTGTACGTTTCTAGCTGTGTGAGGATGTGCACCAGATACGTGATTGAAATGTGTGACTGAAATGGCGATGCTGAACCACTTTTGAATTTCTGAAGAGCCACAAAGGAACAGGGGAATCATTGAAACCTCAGTAAATAACATTGTCTCGGTTTGTAAAAGAAAAAAGGAGGGAGGAAGGAGGTTCTGTGCAGGGACCTGTGAAGTTAACACTAATCTTGTGCCAGATACCAGAAGAGGATTTGAAACTTGATTTGCCAACGTTTGGATGAAGAGGTAGGAAGTGGTCTGGCTTTCCTAAGAATGGGAAGAATGGGTCCTGCAAAACTAAAGTAATTTCCTTTTTGATGGGGGAACGGGAAAGGAAGAGAGATAGCATACAAGAGAACTCTGTATTCTGGGAAGATCACAAGAATTCTGGTAGCCATCCCATATCTGAATTTTAGCACAGCCTTTGACAAATCCCCTTGTTTCCTGCCGAATAAAATGGAGACATGGAAGCCTGGTCAGAGTGTAGTTATGTGGCCTTAGAGTGGCTCCCGTGACTTGACAGGCAGGCCTGGCTCCGGCCACTGTCAGCCTTAAGGGAGGACTTGGGTGTCCTGACTTGGAGCTACCTGTTCTGCATCGTTATTCGTGTTGACATGTGACTCAGCCAGGGGTCCCCAAGAAAGCAGAGCCCTAGGCAAGGGCTGGTGTGCAGGTAGTTTATTTGGGGCACGCATCCCAGGGACAGGAAAGGGGACTGCGGAGAGAAATGGAAGAACGGAAAGGTAACACAAGATGCTGTTATCTAGCTAGGCACTGCCGTGGACAACTTGGGCTCAGTCCCGTGGGACCCCCTGAGGAGCCATACTGACTGCCTCAGAAAGGATAGACAAGGTGGCATTTATCCCTGGCTCCCCTTTCCCCTTGGTTAAGGGCTGCCCCAGGGTGTCGAGTCCCTGCACTACCAGTGTGAGGGCTGAGCCTTTTTCAGCATTCCACGATGTGCTGTCAGAGAAGCCCCAAGGCAGAAAGCTAGGGAGGAGTGGTAGAACCGAAGCAGGTTGCTGTCTGCGGCCGGTGGCCACAGCAAGGACTACAGTATAAGCCAGGCTGAGAAGGTATAGCTGTCAAACCCATGGATGAACCTAGAGGGACAGCTGGGGGCTCGATGACAGACTCATGATCCAAAATATTTGAATATAACAAGATGGCTATTACATCGCAGTAAGCATAGCCCCTACACTCGTCTTCCCTAGACCTCAGTCGGAAGAGGCACAGTTCAGTAGCAGCGTGCAGGGAAAGGACTTCTGGCTTTTAGTAGACTTAGAGTTCAGAATGAATAATGACACGATGTGGTTGCCCCCAAAGCCACTAAACCTTTAATAATACATTATATGCATACTATAGTATATAATAATATTGCCTTCAGAAGCAGGTCTTCTCTGCCGGCCAGACTGTCCCTTGAGTTGGGGGAGTGGTTCTGATACACACTTGGAGGGAGATGGACAGGTCAGGATGTGGCCAGAGGAAAGAGCATGGTGGGGCCCTTGAGGAACCAGGCGAACACTGAGGCTGGAGAAACAGTTGGGCAGAGAACGCGACGACTATCATTGGCTTCTTGAAAATCTGGCTTCCGGTTGAGGGCTTTAATTCCGTATCCATGTGGAGGGTAGTATATATCGAAGCTGAAGATCCTTTAGCTTAAAGTAAACAAAACTCTGTAATGATGAGAGCTCCCAGACAATGGCACACGCTGCTGTAGGAGGCTGTGGCTTGGCTTCCCCCAGAGGTGGGTAAGCATTCAAAATAGTGCAGGGCATGAAATAATGCTTCTAGATAAGACTGGCTCCTATGTATTGAGCGCCTGCTCTGTGCCAGGCACATTACTGAAATCTTTGTATACATTTCTCATTTATTCCTCCTGAGAACACTATGAAATGAGATAGGGACTGTCATTCCATTGGTTAGGGAGGAAATAGGCGATCTGACTTCCAAACTATTCTGCGTGCTTCTCCACTGTAGGGACTCAGTGGGTTTCTTTAAAAAAAGAGACTGTGACCTCTTGGATGACCTCCAAAGTGCCTTCTAACCTTAAGAGTCAATGGCTTATGTGAGTCAGGAATAAAGGTAAGAAAACAAAGCTGCTGGGACCAGAGGAGAAAAAGAGAGAGAGACAATATGAGTGAATGAATAACTATGAGTAAGGGTGGTCTTTCTTTCTTTCTTTCTTTCTTTCTTTCTTTCTTTCTTTCCTTCCTTCCTTCCTTCCTTCCTTCCTTCCTTCTTTCCTTCCTTCCTTCTTTCCTTCTTTCCTTCTTTCTTTTTTTGAGACAGAGAGAGAGAGCATAAGCAGGGGAGAGGGGCAGAATAAGAGAGAGAGGTGGGGCTTGATCCCACAACCCTGGGATCATGTCCTGAGCTGAAATCAAGAATTGGATGCTCAACAGACGGAGCCACCCAGGCACCCCCAAATAAAAATCTTCTTCAAATTCTTTCCAGTGTATTTCTTCTATATTTCTTGACCTGTTTGTGCCACAGATTTGTGGCTTTTTATATAAGAAATATATGGAGTGATTTTCTGTTCCTTTTTGAAGTAGGCAGTGGGGTGGGGCTAGATCACCATGATGAGTAAGGCTACCCTGTTCGAGAAAAGTTGTAATGAACTGAATTGGATCTTGTTTTTGTTTTTGTTTTTGATCACACAAGCCCCGAGTATGTCAGTCATTTATTAGCAAAGGTAACTCGTAATTGCAGTCTCTATCTCCAAATCTCTGTTTTCTCTGCGTGGTTCTAAAAGTGACCATATGACACATTCTTTGTACGGTAATAGCTACCTTTTCTTTCTTTTTTTTAAAAAGCACTTTCTATGTGTCAGACACTATGCAGATAGCTACACATACACACAACTGCTATCTCCAGTTATTGAATAGACGAATAATACAGAGAAGCAGAACTAATGGTTGTGAAAATTAAATACAGTATATCGCAGTAATTAGATAATGTGCTTATTATCCAGAGTTTAGCACGGAGTAAGTGCCAATTGACTGGTTTCAAAATTACGTAAATCCACAAAGTAGATATTATCTCTGTGTTACAGATAAGGAAGCTTCGGTCAAAAGCAATTGGAAATGTACTAAGGTGTCTGAGGTGTTCTTTTTTTTTTTTTTTTAAGTTTATTTATTTTGAGAGGGACAGAAACAGTGTGAGTGGGGGAGTGGCATAGAGAGAGGGAGAGAGAGAATCCCAAGGAGGCTCTGTACTGCCAGGGCAGAGCCCTACTCCGGGCTTGAACTCAAGAAACCGTGAGATCTTGACCTGAACCAAAACCAGGAGTCAGATGCTTAACTGCCTGAGCCACCCAGGAACCCCAGGTATTTCTGATCAAAAAACCCATGTTGAACCCTCACCACCACCTGAATGCTGCAGATCTCGTCCAGTTCTTAGGTAAATAAAAATGTTGGCGTTTAAATGAAAAGTACTTAAGGATATTTAGTGATAATTTTAATATGTTTCACTCTAACATTTTATCAATCTAATCTTGGAAGAATTCTTTTCAGCTTGTCCATTTTAATCCTATGTACCTTGATGTGGCTTGCCTTCTTGTTCCCATTGGCTTTTTTTTTTTTTTTTTTTAATTAGTGAAAAGCATTGATTCAGACATTTCCCTTCCTGTAAGGAAGACTCTTGGAACAGAGACTGCTGCGGCCTGTGCATGAACGGGCAGGACTTGGGGAAGGCAACAGGCTCTGCAAGCTGCCGAGAGGAAAGAATGAGGAGTGTGTTATCTAATAGCTCATGGCATCCTTGACGTTGACAAACTAGCAATTGATGAGCTGGGTCAGGATCTCCTTAGGATCTGGAATTGGGCAAAGCACCAACTTGAGTGCTGTAAATTAAAACAAGCTCTCCCATTGTTTGTAAATGGTGGAAAATTTCTGAAGATTACTTTAGGAAAACCTATGTTTTAGTTGGTGTAAAAGTGAATCCTGCTTATTTCATTGTCTAAACAGCATACAATTCAGGAGTTGGGAGAGACTTTATCTATGCCAGCCCCTCTGTTGAAGATTTGGGATGACCGAGGTCAGCTGAGGGTACCTGCTGATGGGGAAGGTCTGGTGTTACAGTCAGTCACTTTCTGGCCATCTGTGTATGACCCAGACCTTGGTATTGTGCCACTTGCCCACGGCTGCCACAGTCACCACATTTGACTACTATTTGATGCTTTATTTATTTATTTAGAGAGCACAGGAGGGGCAGAGAGAGAGGGAGAGAAAGAGAATCCTAAGCAGGCTCCATACTGTCAGTGTGGAGCCTGATGTGGCTCCAAGAACTGCAAGATCATGACCTGAGCCGAAATCAAGAGTTGGACACTTAACCGACTGAGCCACCCAGGCGCCCCTATTTGATGCTCTATTTACCTGAGGTCAAAGAACAAGTTGGTCTCCTCAAAGTCACTTCTAGCCCCCTCTCTTTGTTGTTTCTTTAGTCACCACAAAGCACAGATTCGTTTTTATTGGAAGATGATTGGCATTCATATTTTGAAACTCCAGAGAGTTATGGCATAGAAAGGTTTGGCTTTGTTTTAGCATGATCACAGTTCCATAATGTCCTCTTGCTTTATGGGGACTCTGCCTGGGCCACTCTGGAATCATTCGAAATCCCAGCAGAGAACTAGGTGTTGCTTATGGCTGCCCCCATGCCTATGAGGGGATATCGTTCACTGGTTGGTTAAGCAGTTCCTTCACATGGTGATGTAGTTGACCAAGCACGACTCCTCCTGAGGGTGTCTGTCGACCCCTTAGGGGTCGCTGGCACCCTGCAGGTACTTTCTTTACAGCATAAGTCATGGGGTCTTGTCATCATCCACCTTCCAGAGTAGCCTTTGGCTTAGTCACTTTCCTCCTCTAGCACCTAATAATGTGCATGGCACATAGGTGGTCTTGGTATGTCTTTATTGAAAGAATGGATGAATGAGTACAAAAAATTTAACTCATAGTCCATTAGTCCACAAAGGGTTTACAACTTGGTTGTGAGAAAAACCTAACAAATTTAACAAATTTAACAAATTTAACAAATAAAATAGGACAAGATGATAATCCTAGTGCTGTTATCAAGAGGTATGTGATAAAGGGCCAGAGAAGATGAGAGAAATAGATGCTGTGATGTTTCAATCTCTTACAGAAGCCCTGGGTTGGGGTCTTGCTATCCTTACTTAGAAGTGTGTCACCTTAGGGGCCCCTGGGTGGCTCAGTCATGTGAGCCTCCGACTTCAGCTCAGGTCGTGATCTCACAGCTCATGAGTTTGAGCCCCGCATCAGGATCTGTGCTGATAGCTCAGAGCCTGGACCTTACTTCAGATTCTGTGTCTCCCTCTCTCTCTGCCCCTCCCCTGCTCACTCTCTCTCTCTCTCTCAAAAATAAACATAAAACAAAGTTCATAAGAGAAGTGTGTCACCTTATAAAAATTATTCAAACTCTGAGACTCAGTTTTCTCGTCTGTGAATGGAGTTACCCCTCTGAAAGTCACAGGGATATTACCAGGATGAAATGGGATTATATATGCATATAGTACTTTGTAAACCACATCGTGTTATACAGTGCGGGGTAACATTATTCTCAAAGGACTAACTGAAACAGTGGGGTAAAAAATTCAGGAATGTCAGTGTTTAAAAGGTCTAAGAAAAGATAAGCATGGCTTTTTTTTTTCAGAGGTTTTGCCAATTAGCAAGAGATGAAATTAAGCACAGGATCCTCTTGATGGAACACTGGCCACCTCTGGGTCTGGAAAAAGGCCTGTATCTGATGATTCAGTCAGGACTTGGAGCCATATGGCCCACAGTCCCCACAGCCTGGCCTGACTGTAACTTGTCAAAGTTCCATTTGTGTCCACTTTCATCCTTTTAACTGATGAGATCGTTGGGTGCTCTCTCTTCGAGTATGAAGGACTTAGATGTCAGTGCTAAAGAATGTCTTTCGGGGAAAGCTACCCAAGATGCTGTGTTGTCACCACCATCCTGCTGCCTGTAGATATTATAGTATGAGTGTTCATGGAGTCACTGAAAGCATGCCATAGGGATTCTGTGCAGAAACTGGCACTTCTGGATCCTTTACAGATTTGTGATGATTAAGATTTAGGGTGCTTTTTTTTTAGTTTTATTACTAATATTTTAAAAAATTTTTTAATGTTTATTTTTGAGACAGAGACAGAGACCGAGTGGGAGAGGGGCAGAGAGAGAGAGAGAGAGAGAGAGACAGAATCCGAAGCAGGCTCCAGGCTCTGAGCTGTCAGCACAGAGCCCGATGCGGGGCTTGAACTCACGAACCGTGAGATCATGACCTGAGCTGAAGTCGGATGCTTAATTGACTGAACCACCCAGGCGCCCCCAAAGCAGGCTTATAATACTTCTTAGCTTATAAGATTTTAAGATTTTTTGTTTATTTTTGAGAGAGAGACACACAGCGTGCGAGCAAGGAAGAGGTAGAGAGAGAGGTAGACACAGAATCTGAAGAAGGTTCCAGGCTCTAGGCTGTCAGCATGGAATCTGACATGGAGCTTGAATCCATGAACCGTGAGATAACGACCTGAGCCGAAGTCGGACGCCTAACTGACTGAGCCACCCAAGTGTCCCATTTTTTTATTAATTATTATTCACAAAAGTTACTGTCCAACTTAAAACCAGTTAGTAGGAAATCTTTGCATATTTTTGTATACCTCAGCTAAACAAGAAAATAATTATGCTTTGCTTTTTGTTCTTTAATATTGCTTCCGCCTTTACCTGTCGCTGAACAAGTGTTAGTTGGAAAAGAAGAATGGTTTCTTGTCATTTGTTTTTAACAAAACCTCCCTATTCTCACATTTCCTTTCTGTGGCAGAATGAGCTGCGTTAGCAAATTTTCCAGATTATTGTGGTACTTGCCGATGATCTGAGCATAGTTAAAATATTGAAATTGTGAGCTGTAAGGTCAAACTTGAACCTCTTGTGTGATTCTGCTATTATGCTGTGGGTGGGTTATGTAGAAATAATTGTGGTCCGTCTATGATGCATGCATGGTATTTTAGGCAGAAAGAATGTGGATGTGAATTGCTGTTGCTGGTTTTCTTTAAGACTCTCCCACTTCTCATGGAGAGAGATGGCGAGACTCCCAGAGTTCAAAAAGGAAATGCTTGGGTATTTTGTTGAGCTCCTCAAGAGTTAACACGGCAGTGTTCATCAGCTGTTGTTCGGCCCTTGGATAGAGCGGATATGGGTGTGTGAAGGCAGAGAAGGAGGTGCCTCAGGATCCCTGGTGCTCCCACACCCTCTCTACACACCTCCAGCTCAATACTCAGCATGCTGGATTGCAATTCTCATGTTAGCTGAGGAACTGTTCCAGAGTAAAGGAAACTACAGAGAGGTGTCTTAGATCTAAGTGCAACAAGGGGTTCTGGATTGGAGCCCAGATTGGGGGGGAAAAAAAACATTGCCATAAATGATAGTGGGACAATTGGTGAAACTTAAATGTGGACTATATCCATTATAGGGGATAATATTATATAATTTTTAAATTTCCTTAATATAATTAAACCTTGGTCACATCAGAAGATGTCCTTATTTTTAGGAGATGCATACTGAAGTCTTTTGGGATAAAGGAACATGATGTCTGCAACTTACTCTCACCTTATATAAGGTGACAAAGGTTAAGAATTAGTGAATCTTGGTGAAATGTACGTGAGGGTACATTTTTAAAAATAAAAAGTTCAAAATGTTTATCTTTAAAAATTTTTTTTAGTGTTTCTTTATTTTGAGAGAGAGAGAGACAGAGCACAAGCTGGGGAGGGGCAGAGAGAGAGGGAGACACAGAATCCGAAGCAGGCTCCAGGCTCTGAGCTGATAGCACAGAGCCCGACGCAGGGCTTGGACTCAGGAGCCATGAGATCATGTCCTGAGCCAAAGTCGGATGCTCAACGCACTGAGCCACCCAGGCGCCCCAAAAATGTTTACCTATTTATATCAATATCCTGCACTAGAACATTGGCTCCGGGAGGGAAGGGCCTGTGTTTTATCACCTTTGTTTAAGCTGCCAGATAAAATACAGGATGTCTAGTTAACTTTGAATTGAATAATGGGGGCATACTTATATCACTTATAGTGATAAAAAACTGTTTGTGGTGAATCTGCAACTCAAAGTTGACTGGAGATCCTGTATTTTTTTTTTAATTCTTTTTTAATGTTTATTCATTTTGGAGAGATGGAGACAGAGCGTGAGTGGGGGAGGGGCAGAGAGAGAGGGAGACACAGAATCTGAGGCAGGCTCCAGGCTCTGAGCTGTCAGCACAGAGCCTGATGCGGGGCTCGAACTCACGGACTGTGAGATCATGACCTGAGCCGAAGTCGGACGCTCAACCGACTGAGCCACCCAGGCATCCCGAGGTCCTGTATTTTTATATGCCATATCTGGCAACTCTGCCCTGAACCAGCAAGTGTCTCTAGTAACAGCAGAGTGAGTGACACCTAGGAGGTGTTCCTCTGTTATGGGGAATGAGTGACGTGTCTTTTCAGAATTCTGTTCTGTAGCTCCTATTAGATAAAACCCCTTGTGTCTGAGCATGGAGCTGGGACTTTACCTGTTCTTGGACATGATCTCCATGTCCTTCTCTCTTTGATTGATCTTTTTCTCTTTGAGCTGCTTGGAGCTTTCTCCATTTCTCTATAGTTGGTGGAGTCAGCTGGGTTACATTTTATACTAAGTTACCCACATCTTGACACTCCTGACAGTTTTAAGATCTTCTCCTAACACACTTGAGTAGAATGGATACTGGAATCTATTTTGACAGCTGTTGGAAATCTAGGCTGTTGCTGCAGCAGGTTAAGGAGGTTATTTGTAACACTGATATTATTCAGTGAACTTTTTGAAAAGATGTGCACACTGTTCAGACAAATGGTATTTTATAGCATTTAAATGATTATGCTGTTCACAGTTAAATTATCGAATATAATGGTCTTAGGAATTCTACACTTCGTAATATTTTCCATTAATTTTCCCCACTGATGTAGTAATAGTGCATTACAATGTTCTCAATTACCAGTGCCTTCTAAAATGCAGGTGTGGAGTCTTTAAATACAGCTAGTTTATTGCCAGCTGTCCCATTGATAACCTTCCCCTTCAAAGTGACCTTTGAGCAATTTCATAAAGAATGAATATTTATAGTATTTTGTTGTTGAGCTGCTAAAAGAGGGGTCTATGCAAGTAACAGGTGGCTTCAGTTGGCCTGCTTTCACTGAAATGCGATTCAAATAAAGCACTGCATTATTTTACCATTGGAATTGTGATTAAGTGCTAGACTGACTTCATTTTTGGCAAATTATGTTTCAGTGTTGAGGTTTGGGTTTAGGGTGGGGTGTCTTACATGTGCGGGAGTTGGAAAGCCTACAGATAAGACATAGCAGCTGAGGGATAAAACATCCAGGGTCTTTATGCAGCAGAGGAATTTTTACCAGAGGAACTGGTAAAAGCCCTAAGGCTTTAGGCTTTAGGCTTAAGGGCAACTGTTCAGATTAACCCTCTAGACTTGAGTTTTCTTTTATCTAGGTTCCAAAGCACTGAAGAAGGCTCTGTCACATGAATGATCAGTACAGTGCTTAGCACCTAGTAGGCACTCAAAGTAAAATTTGTTTGACGGAATGAACTAGATAATTATATTTGGGTTATTATTTAACTTTCAATATGATTTAATTACTTGAAATAGAAGATCTTTCAGTTACTGCCCTTTACCCAATTGCTTGGCAACACAATTGTTAACATGTTTTCTGATTAAAATAAATGTTCCAAGCTAAGTTTATACTAGATCAGATTATAATATAAAGAATTAGAAGCATTAAATGGATGAGATGGAATTTGACACAAAAGCTATTACTAAGAAGTCTATTTTATTAAGTATATTTTCTTCTGTGTCTGAAAAGATTTATCAAATTGTGCAAATCAGGTCCTAGCAAATTGGGTAGATGGGTTTTTAAAAAGACAGCATTCTTAGAAGAATTGCATTTCTATGATAGAAAAATTGAAAAAGGGAGAAAATCACATAAATAGCACCTATGATTCTGTTTCTCCTTTTATTGAATTTATAGTGTTCTTTCCTACCACAAATACATGAATAAATTTGTTTACACACATACACAGAATAAGGGCCATATGAACATATTGTAGTAGTATATATGTGTTTATATGCTGTTCTGTGAAAAAATGTATTTAAGCTGCCTTTTTAAACTGAATATGTCATTTGTATATTACTGCGTTGCCATGAATTGTTTTACAGCAATGTTTTTAGTGACTGTATCGCATTTCATGGTATGGTTGTGCCTTACATGGTCATTTAGGTTTTTTCCAGTTGTTTGTAATGCTGTGATAACCATCCTTTACAGCGTGGTTATTACTTTGAATCTATGCCTGTAAATGCAGTTTCTGGGTCACACATTCTTAAAATTTTGCATACAGTGTGTTAGCCATGTTGTCCTTCTGAAAGTTTCACCCAGTGAATGTTCCCGTGAACATTTAAGTATTGACTTGCTGTACGTTTTTTTCTACTATAGCTATTATTAAAAACAAACAAAAGACATCTTTAAAAATTTTTTTAACGTTTATTTATTTGAGAGAGAGAGAGAGAGAGAGAGAGAGAGAGGCAGAGCATGGGCGGGGGGCAGAGAGAGAGGGAGACACAGACTCCGAAGAAGGCTCCAGACCCTGAGCTATCAGTACAGAACCAGATGCAGGGCTCAAACTCATGAACCACGAGATCATGACCTGAGCTGAAGTGGAATGTTCACCTGACTGCGCCACCCAGGTGTCCCCAAAACACATCTTTTTGATAGGCTCTTATTATTTTCAGGTGCCTTTCTTTGATGATACTTTTTCCTATATTTATGGTACAGTTGTGGTTTTTATTCTCTGTGTCCCTTTTCCATTAGCACATTTGTTTTTACTTTCTAATTTATGAGCACTCTTTATTATATATATGGGTCTTTTTTCTTAACATTTTTTATAATGTGACCATGTTGAGGTGTGTTAAATTTTGGTGCAGTCTATTGGTAGGAAAACGACTTTTGAGAGCAAGTGATATTTCTATGCAAAGTTTGTCTCCCTCTTTGTGGTGTCATTTACTTTTCCAGAAAGAAAGGAGAGGTAACTGCTCAGTTTTACTTTAATCCTCTCAGGAAGGTTTTAAGTTATTAAAACGTATACAGCTTATATATTAAGAATCAAGACATTTCTGTATTTGCATTGTCTTTTTGAACAGTATGTTGAAGAGCTCGAATTAGTACTTTTATCCTAGAAAGTTCTCATTTTAGAGTTTGTTCTGGGGTGCCTGGGTGGCCCGGTCGGTTAAGTGTCAGACATCAACTCAGGTCATGGTCTCGAGGTTCATGACTTTAAGCCCCATGTCGGGCTCTCTGCTGACTGCTGGGAGCCTGGAGCCTGCTTCAGATTCTGTGTCTCCCTCTCTCTCTGCCCCTCCCCCACTCATGCTCTGTCTCTCTGTCTCTGTCTCTCTCTCAAAAGTAAGTAAACATTGAAAAAAAAGTTGAACATACAGCTGTATACAAGGCATAGCCTCTTCCTTGATTTGAAAGCACAGTCCATTCCTTTGATATTTTAGCTATGATATATGTTTTTCTTTTTTAAAATTTGTTTATTTTGAGAGAGCATGAGTGTGAGTGGGGGAGGGGCAGAGAGAGAGGGAGAGAGAATCCCAAGCAGGCTCAGTGCTGTCAGAACAGAGCACAACTGGAGCTCAGTCCCACGAACTGTGAGATCATGACCTGAGCCCAAATCAAGAGTCAGATGCTTAACCAGCTGAGCCACCCAGGTGCCCCTTAATCATAACATATCTTAACATTAGTTTTCAAGTAAGACAGGAATTCCCTTTGGTTGCTCTTTTCCTAGATGTCTGCACGGATCACTTCATGTACTTCAGGTCCTCATATTCTCCTCAGAGAAGCCTTTTTGACCACACTCTCTAAACCCCTTACCCTAATTTATTTTATGCATGATGTTCATCAGTGTACAATGTATTATATTATATATGTTTGTCATCTGAACCCCACACTAGAATGTAAAGTCCATGAAAGAAGGGTGTTGTTCATTTTGTTGACTGCTTTCCCCCAGCATCAGAAAGAGAACATCACATATTGCAGGCATGCAATAAATACTTGT
Source organism: Acinonyx jubatus (assembly GCF_027475565.1). Classification (NCBI taxonomy): domain Eukaryota; kingdom Metazoa; phylum Chordata; class Mammalia; order Carnivora; family Felidae; genus Acinonyx; species Acinonyx jubatus. The sequence continues at coordinate 99,942,889 of NC_069386.1, forward strand.
TGGATAAATTATTTCACTGAATATTTCCTTACCTGTGGTGTGGTTGGCACTGTGGGTGGTGATATGTGCTATGAAGAAAAGTAAAGCAGGTTAAGGAGACAGAGAGTTCTTGAAAATGTCTATTTTAAAAGGGCCTGGGTTGTAAAAGGTGGATAGACACTGATAAGGCAGGCTTATCTTCCCTTTTCTTCCTCATAAGGGTCTTTGGGTCCTCCCCCCTCCTCTCTAAGTTGTATCGGGGCCGCTCTGTCCGTTGTGCTGAGTCTCTCAAAGGAGTAACATTACATTCTTTTCATGCCTCACTCCAAGTTGACCTTCCCACTTGAATGGCATGAAAACCGAAATGTGGTCAACTCTTGGATGTTGTGTTTCCTAGACTCCCAGGTAACATGTTTTGCAGTAGCTAACTCCTTCCAAAAGTAGCCAAAGGCTACCTTAGGGGTTGAGAGATAGTCAAATGTTAATAAGGGCTCACAGATACTTTTTATTATCGTTTTCATTTTCTGTTCATATGATTCTGAACTTAATTTCTTTGACAAGTGCATCTTAGATGTATCTCTTTCACTCAGTTGAATAGCTTGTCATTCAAATCTTCTGAGATCTCAATTAGCATCTCTTAAAGGCAGAGGGGTTGCACCCCAGAGAGGATGGATGAGGGACTGTTTTTTGGTTATCGCCACGACTGGATTTTAGCACCTGTGGGTAAGATACCCAACATCCTACAATGGAGGAGACAGCCATGCCCATGGAGAAGTTGTCCTGCCCAGAATGCCAGTGGTACCACCAGCAAGAAATGCTGATTCTATCCCAGTGGTTCTCAGCAAGGGTGGTTGTGGCTTCTAGGGGGTACTTTAGAAATTTGTGGGATGCTGCTGTTTTCACAGCATTACAGGATAGTTTGCTACTGACATTTAATGGACGAGGCCAGTGATGCTAGAAATCCTGCAAAGCATAGGGCAATTGCCCACCCCGGAGAATTGCCCCACATCCCCCTCGACATTCAAATGTCCACTGGGGAACAGAGACATGAAAAGCCCTGTTGATAATTATCAGAGCCTACAACCAACCCTGGATGAAAAAGATCTTTTTTGCACAGTTTAAGTAGATGGCAGTGCGTATTCTGTTTTCTTTGAGACTTTCCCAAGTATTGCTTCCCACGTTGGCACCATCACTTGTGGTTTGTAGTTGGCATATAAGTGCATCTGTAGCTTTGCATAGTGATTGTAGTATAGAGGCAAGGATCTGACCACTTCATTACGTCTTTTAGAGACCTCATGCCTGAAAGTGTATGTATTATAATGTATGTTACACCATTATAAATTATTTTTCTTTTATTTCTTTTTTATATCATTTCTAGGCCATAACATTGATTTCCTAGAATTATATGTAGATTAGGTGAGATTATCCGTGATTTTCATTACAAGATTATAAAAGGGGCCTGGAATCTGATGAGGTTGAAATCCTTCACTCTAACCTAATTTGACAGCCACATTTCTCACTATTCTGCATGAACCCTGTTTCAGCCAAAGTGATTGCTGTGATTTTCTTTTTCCCTCATGTATGCCTTAAACCCAAACTATCCCTCCTCCTCCAAGTTCCTTCTGTCTGCCCCCCTCCAAAAATCCCACTCATCCATCAGAGCCCCATTTCAGGCTGCCTTATGAGGTCATCATTCCTGAACCACTACAGCTCTGTGATTTCTTTTTTTTTTTCAACTACTGTAGCACTTGTAAGAGCTCCTCATTCAACACATGTCTACAGCCTGGTAGCATGACATGTCTTTTTATGGTGAAGTTATCTCCTCAAATAGCTTATAAGCTCCTTTCAGATGGTCAACTTGTCTGAGAACGCATCAGGTGTAGGCAGCTCATTCTCCTGAGCTATGCTCTCTTGTTTTCTTTCCTTTCCCAAGTACGAATTCTTCCCTGTCATTTTGCTGGTTACAGAAGTAAAACACATTCACTGTTAAGGCATTTTTAACCATGGAAAAATAAAAGATGAAAATAATTATTGATCTGCTATCCAGAGCCTCTCATTGCTATTATTTTAGAGCATTTCCTTCTAGGCTGTCTTCTCTGTGTACATGTATGTTTTTTACAAAATTAGAATTATGTACTTTCTATAGTGTGTATTTTGCTCTCCCCACCCATTGAGCTTAATGTTGTATCATGAGCATTCTCCTATGTCACTAAATGGCTTTAGAAAACATTTCTCTAAAACACGTTTTATGGAAAATTTAGGCATAGAAAAAGTAGAAAATATGATAAATGCTTAATTACCCAACATTCAGCTTCAGTAATTATCAATAGTATGCCATTCTGAATATGTCGTTTATAATGGATGCATCCCGTTTCATTGTTTGGACGATACATTATTTATTTAACCATTTCTCTGTTATTGGAAATTTCGATGATTTCCAGTTTCCTATAATTATAGATGCTTCTATTTTTGCACTTCTAGTCATGATTATTACTCTTGCTGTCTGGAGAAACTAATTAATTTCTTCATGATTAAGTAATTCTGATTATTATTAGTTTTGTATTCTAAGATTTTTATTGTATTTCATATGTGTGGCTGGCTTCACTATCATTTTTCTTTTCTCCATCCATCAGGTATTTTTTGCATGAGCCAGAACAGGTCTCAAATGAATTACAATAACAAGTCTTGTTTCTTTATCCTTCTTTTAGAGACACCCCCCCCTCCCCAATTGGCAATGTAAGAGAGGATGGCACTTACTTTCTAGACACCTTAAGAGGCAAGCACAAGAAGAAAAGAGAAAATGGTTTCAGGAGAAACAGTATCTGGTAAAATATAATCTTTACCCAGTGGATATGTATTTTTTAAACGCTCATTTTTGTGGGGCACCTGGGTGGTGGCTCAGTTGGTTAAGCATCTGACTTTGGCTCAGGTCATGATCTCACAGCTCATGAGTTCCAGCCCTGCATCAGGCTTTGTGCTGACAGCTCAGAGCCTGGAACCTGCCTTGAATTCTGTCTCCCTCTCTCTCTGTCTCCCTTCCCCCACCCCCATCCCCCCTGCCACTTGCACACTCTCTTTATCTCTCTCAAATATAAATAAACATTAAACAAAATTTAATGCTTAATTTTGCTTAATTTTGATTGAAAAATTGTCCCCTCTTAAAGGATGAAATGGTGACTGTCTAAAGTGCACCTGAACCAATATTTACAAGTGTATTTCTCTAGCTGATAGAAGTGTATTTTAACAAGTATATTTGATATTTTAAAAACACAGCATCTTTAAATGGAGAGTGCATTGTATTATTTTTTAAAGTTTATTTATTTTGAGAGAGAGTATGCGAAGGGAGGGGCAGAGAGAGAGAGAGAGAGAGAGTCCTAAGCAGGCTCCGCACCATCATCACAGAGCCTGGCATGGGGTTTGAACTCACAAACCATGAGATCATACCTGAGCTGAAACCAAGAATTGGACACTTAACCGACTAAGCCACCCAGGCGCCCCAAAGAGTCCCTTTTAAAGAGATACTTCCCTTAGATCTGACCCATTGTAGGCCCTGGTAGGATGAGCAAGTGGAGAATTAGATGGTCCTGGTTCTGATGGGATTTCTTCTGTAACATCTGCTGAAATTTCTACACCAGGTCATATACACGAAGATGAGTCATGTGCCTACATACTCTAAGAAAATGTCTTTGTTTCTTCTAATACAGAGTAAAATATGGTCGCTGTAAAAAAAAAAGAGAGAGAGAGAGAGAAGGTTTTCAGAGATTATAACAGAGATGTATAGAAAAGTGAAAGAAAGTGCAAGTCTCCCATAACCCACGCCCCCTCCCACTGGATGACCACTGTTAGCGGTGCTGTATCATTTTGATTTCTCTAGGCCCATATTAGCATATATTATCTGCGTAATACACAGAATAAAAATGGTGCTTTTTAAAATGCTAGTGTAATCAGGAATTTTGAGGTCTACAGGTCACATACAGTTTCTCCTGGTTAGAGGTAAATGGAAGTAGAAATAACAGGACAGAACGGGTTATGTATGGAAAACTATAGCAGAAGAAGAAGCTTAAGAAAAGGAAGGAGTAAGAGCCCAGTAATGAAGACAGTAGAATCTTTGCATGTGAAATCCCACTTTGTGCATTCGTTAAAAAAACCTACTCTGTGCTATGAACTATGTTCAGTACTAGAAATACCAACCTGTGAAACTTGCCCCTTTCACTCTTGTTTTGCACATCTTTTCCATCCATCTGCAATGCCTTCCTCTCTTCTATCTGACAACATCTCTCTCATCCTTTATGTCCAACCCTAAGGTCACTTCTGATGTCAAGCCTTGTTAGCCTTACAAACTGACTTAGCAGATCTTTCCCTGAAGTTCTTCTCACATTTGAACACATCTCCACTAGAGCGTTACTCATTGTGCTGTAAATACACAATCACATAGATGTTGAATTCCTTGAGGTCAGAGTCCTCATATGTTCGTGACTTCAGAGTCCACATGAATACATAGTTGGTGCTAAATATCAGTCGATCAAGAGATAGAGCATATATTGAATAAATGATTAAGTGAACTAAAAACCTGTGTGGACCAAAATCTTTACGTTCCTAACTACAATACAAGGAGTCAATGAACATATTAAGAGGAATAGAGGGACAGTGTGATGTCCTTCTTAATAGAGACTTTAAGTGAATGATACTTGGGTATTCAGGTAATTGGATTAAGCTGAACACCTGAAAGTATTTAATGGGGTTAAATGGGAATAAAAACTTCACTATAACATATCTTAGTGGCCTATCTCATTCAATCTTATTTGAAAATTGTTAATCGTCATATGTGGGCATTTTAGGAAGATAGAAGGAAAAGATCTTTGCCCCATGAGCCTGTATAATTTCCAAATTGTATTTTTTTGGGAGGATACTGTTTTTTGCCTTCCAAGTTAATAGTTTGAGAGTGGGACTGCTAATCTAAGGATTTTAGTAATTCAGAACTATGATTTAGAAACCAGAGTTTGTGTAAGGTTCAAGAAATAATATCTTTTCAACCTAGAAAAAAATAGAGTCAAGGTTGCCTTTCTAGCAGATCTCTTTCCTGTATGGAATTAGACTCACAGGTCTGGAAGAGAGGGATCGTGATCTCATCTGTTGGGTATTATAAGTAGACCACGGTATGTGACCTGAGAAGATGGATCGGTCAGGTCCTGACAGGTAAGACATGGCTTCCTTGAAAGGGAAATGGAGGCAATAAAGTGACCACTAACACAGCTTTAGGCAGGGGTCAGGAGATCCACAAGCATCCTAGAGTTAACAACAACAGAAAGTCATTACCCTCCAAGCTGTAGTATAGGGCCACTGACAGGAGCTGTGGTCATCGGGGAAAGATCATAGTCACTGCCAAAGCAGTCCAAGAGGGCAGGAACCAGGACGATAAGTAGCCCACCTTTCTCTTCCCTCCATTTAGTTTCCTGCTGACCATCCCATTGGGTGACCCAAATGGACCCCAGGGAGCAGGGAGCCAAGAGATGTACTCAGAGGAGAGTACACTCCTGGAGCATAGAACAAGGTGAAAAGTGGGGCAAATGGAGACTATCTAGCCAGTGGGGAAAATCTTCAAGTTATGAAAAGTGGCCTTCCCTGTCCATGGCATTCATGTGTTCATTTGCAGAGTTAACTGGTGTGCCTCATTTGTTAGGATATTTTTGTTTTCAGACCTCTAGATCAGATGTTTTGAAGGGGAGCCCCGTGCAGAAGTGTTTTGTTTGGTTCACACAGCGTTTTCTTTAGAAAGCCAACAAACAACAAACTATATTGCCTTTGGGAGAGTCACATCAAAATTTGAGTTTCATACATCTTTTGACAAGTGGAAAATTTAGCAACACCGAACATGCATTCCTACATGGGAACTATCTGCTAAGCATAGTAGCAACTGCCCCTTTAGACAGGTAGGAACTCTTCATTTTGCCTCAATCCCCATCACTCCCTATTGTGGTCTTAAGCCCACATGGCTTCTGCCTGATCCCTGTAGACATTTGAGTCTGTGACCCCTGGCCGTAACAGAGCACTTTAGAGAAGGAAGGATAGATAGATAAGTCACACTTAATCTAGGAAGACAGTGAGCTCTGTCTTGGAAGATGTACTTCTCTACAAAGGGAATAAAGAGACAGGGAGATTGATTAATCTTGTCCCTGGAGACACAGTCTGAGTGTTTGTTGGACTCCCTAGGAAGAAAGTTTTGCATAGATGCATGAAGTTCAATTTGATTTTTTAGGTCAGTCTCTGTGTTTACCTTTAAACTTTTAATTCTTTTTCATAGAACAAAGATTGTCAAATGGAATATGTTCCAGCTTATTTCTTATTTCAGTCCAAGAGCATGCTAGGGAAAAAGAAAGACTGAAATGAGAAAGAAAGAAAAGGAGAGAGAGAGAGAAAGAGAAAAAGCAGATGACCTGTAATCTACTGATACAAACAATATTGTTAGCAACATCCCATTCTTTACAGTTTGGTGCACTTATCCTGATTTCTTTCACATAAGTTCCTAGAAGAAGAATTGCCGGGGTAATGCACATTTCAATTTTTGATAGACGTTCCCAAATAGTATATGTGTTTTTAAGACCTTTAATTCTTATTGTCAAATCGCCATATATATCTGGAATAATAGCCAGTAAGTACTCAAATAAGGACTTAAAACCCAACATAAGGGCAGTCTGTTAGATGTTTATGACAGAAACAGACTACATTTTTACCTACTGGTACTATATATTGTAAATCATTTCAGCACTTAAGTTTTGGAGTTTTTTTAAGCCCCTAGTGGCTCAGTAGGCAGAGCATATGACTCTTGATCTCAGGGTTGTGAGTTCAGGCCCCACACTGGGTATAGAGATTACTAAAAAAAAAAAAAATTGGGGCACCTGAGTGGCTCAGTCGGTTAAGTGTCCGACTTCAGCTCAGGTCATGATCTCACGGTCCGTGAGTTCAAGCCCCGCGTCAGGCTCTGTGCTGACAGCTCAGAGCCTGGAGCCTGCTTCAGATTCTGTGTCTCCCTCTCTCTCTGCCCCTCCCCTGCTCGTGCTCTGTCTCTCTCTGTCTCAAAAATAAAGTAAAAACTTAAAAAAAAAACCCTGTAGATAAGATAGTTAGAGACCAGCTATTTTGCATGGTAAAATTTTTTTTCTCTGCACTGTGAGAAGATTAAAAAAAATACTATATTGCTTAGACTGTATCAAGAGAAATGGGCTCTAATCTCTATGATAAAAAATTAAAATTAGAAGAGCTGAGTTTTAATTCTGGCCCAGCTGTTTCCCTGTGTATATTGATCTTGGACTGGTTAGTTGACTTGTCTTAATCTTCTCATCTACCCAGTGGGGAAAATACCATAATTGATTCAGAGTGTTATTGTGAGAGCTAAATAACACCTTTGATGAAAATATGTTTCATAAACTTCAAAGCAACATACACATTTCTTGATATCATTAGTAACAATAGTGGTACTGTTCCTAAGTTTTTTCTGATATATAGTTCCTTCTGGTTATTCCTCATATTACAGATAAATTAGTTGGATGGACATCCTCCTGAAACTGTGGGCCTCTTTTTCTTCTTGAAACACTGGATTTCTCTATCTGAAAGAAAAATTTCATGAGAATTTATGGGCTTGTAGTCTTGGAACTTGGAGAGAAGAGGCACATAGTCCTGCATATTCCCAGGTCATTAATCCTACTTTTAATTCTGCTCCCAACCTCGTACCACATCATTTCCTAATGCCCAACTGCAGTGAGTAATAATAACCTTTGGGCAGATCACATTTCAATTTTAAAATCCAGGAAGCGAAGCTGTGCCTTGGTATTTCTCCTTTTTAAATTATAGCTAACTGTCCCTTTTCTGTTTTTAAGCAAGTTAGATGCCTGGTTTCTGCCAGACAAAGGGAAGCCAGGCCCCTCCTGTGTCTATACCACTGTCATAAACCCAGACAGTCTGGGCTTATGAGGTGACTAGTTATGAAATAATGATTTGGCATTAAATACCCCTCACCTGAAATTAAGATCTTTGGAAGATGTTTTCCAGGGTTTTGTTGTGGTGGTTATTGCTTTTGTTTTTCTTTTTTATATTTGTTCCTATAAGATCTTTATTATGAAGTTCATCCAGTACTTCCATTGACCTAGCTGCTTAGAATCCGGAGAGTTGTCAACAGGATATATTTTCTCTCAGAATTTGTTATTCTGCTGGAACCATGCTGCAGTGTTTTTGTGACTGAGTTAGCCATCAGATAAACCCCTGCCCTTAAATTTCTAGACTAAAATTGTTTCTTTCTGTTGTTCAGAACTCTGGATTGGTATCTCTCAAGTAAGTATTTAGCATGTACAGGTTATTGAAAGCTTGCTACTGGAAAATAATAAGGGTCTTGCCTGTAGGAGCCATTATGGAAGGTGAGAGCCCCTTTCCTGGTAAGAATTCAAGTCAAGACCTTTCATTTCCCTAACAGAACATCAGCTGATAGTATGTGTATGATGCACTTGAAATGCTCACCAGCAACCTGAATCCTTCCTTGAGGAAGACCATTTGCAGAGCAGGTTAGTCATCAGTTGCTGTAGATTCTCGAAGAGCTTCCTTTTTATCATATTAGCACCAGTCAACAGCTTGCTTAGACTGTGTTCACCCAGCCACGCACAGATACACTATGTTAACCAGCCATGCACAGATATGCCTTTACTGAGCTGCATTGCAGTATCTGGGCTTTGGCTTCTAGCAACAGTCAAAGGAAGAAATGGCCACTTGGCTTCAGCCGAAATCACCATTCCTTCTTTCTAACTTACTTTATGGAGGGACTATGCCATAAATTCCTCTTTGAGCTCAGCAGTAGAAAATGGACGTTCCTTCTGACAAATCCATCTGCTTCCATGTTTATGAAATTGAGAATTCATAACCTATCATGTTTCCTTTTTAGCTTTGTTTTCCTAAGCTCAGAGCCAAAATTAGTGCTTCGTTACAATAGCTCTCATCTCTACTTCCTGGTAGTTATCTCCTCTTTCTTCCATGTGGATTAGCTCTTCTTTTCTTTATTTCAGTTATCCTGTACATGTGTTTATTTTAAGCCGTTTTAAATCCTTTATGGAAGTAGGTAGAGTTCAGATTATAAATAAAATGGTATCATTTGTATTGTTGTCACAGTCACACTATTGATTTATGTTTGGTATTAGTCTCCAGCTTCCCTCTGAACTTCTCCTTTATCCTTTTTGATTCACTCATCTTTGGATGGGGATGAAAAACCAGAATATGAGCAAAAGAGGAATATGATCCTCAACAGAAACCTGGCAACATTTTTACAGTTTGAAGTTATAAGGCCCACTGAACAAATATTTCGATTTTCACGTGAATCAAAGAGTTATCGCTTGTCTTAGATACAGCATAGTGGTTACAGTGTTTGGTTAGTGGATTTTGTTGAGGTTAAATAGTGGACTTCATGGCTAAGGTCTCCCCTGCAGTCTTCAGTGTTAGAATTATAAAGCACTTTTCAGTTGAAACCCATATATGGGTTTAGAGTTGCTGTTTTAGGCAGGAACCAAGGCTGATGAGTTGGATAATAGAGTCTGACCTTTCAGACTCTCTAATGTCACTATCCATAAAAACTAATGTTTGGGCACTGGAGTTGTAAAGCCACCGTTTGGCTAGAGTGACTTAAAGACTTTAGGATAAGATGATGGTTCTAGGTCATTGGGTAAAAAAGAAAACTCCAAAGGCATCTGGCAATAATGGCGGAGAGAATATCGAGCAAAACCTATATAGAAACAAAGGAGAAAGCAAAAGAGAGACAGCAGAATCCTGAGATCCAGGTAGTATCACAGACTTCCTGTCTTCTCTCACTGAGTCTTAGCTGAGCCCAGGGAGGGCCTGTGATTTAGAAGGGTGTGTGGGACAGCTGGTCATAGCTTAGGTCACCATGGAATTAGTGTCTTCTTTACTTGGAATGTCTTCCCAGGTCTGGACCATTCCTTTAGAGTAAAGTGAAAAATCATTGTTCAAAGAGCACGTCGATGTGCTGCTGCTTTATTTTAAACTCCAAGTAATGTATTTATTTGCCTATTGCTAGAATACTGCCATTTTTAAAACAAAACAAAACAAAACAAAACAGAATGGCACAGACAGTGGCTTTCAGGGGTGAAGATACTTCCCTTTGTGTCTGTTCTAGTCAAGTCTCTTCTGCTTGCATGGAACAGAAACCATCGTGAGCTAGCTTAAGGAAACGGGCTTAGTGCAAAACAAATATATACGTATGTTCTCAGAGGAGTGATGTGCGACTTCCTTGGTCAAGAACCTTCCCAACCTCAGGGTTGCAAGAATTGGGATATTTTGGGGACTCAAGATGGCTACTTTCTTGCTTTCTCTTTTACTTCATTGTGTTTGTCAGGCTAAATGTCTAGGTCCTTTTTACTTCGAGTGCAGACTGGGGATCGGCAGCATGGACATCACCTGCAATCTTGTAGAAATGCGGAACCTCACGCCCTGCCCCAAATCCAAATTGGCATTTTAACAAGACCTGCTGGTGATTCGTTTGCACAGTAGGATTTGAGGAATACTGGTGTAGGTGTCCCTGGCTACTTATAGGGTTGTTCCCTTTAATCAGGTGCCCTCTCCAGTGTCCTCATCCTGGATGAGGGAGTGGGTGGGCCTTGTGACAAGCAAGAACGTGGCTGCGGCTGTGGGAAGGAGAGACCAGACTGGCTCATCTCATTCAGTGCCTAAGACTTCCTTTAATTTGTAGCACCTGTCACGACCATGGTGGTTCCCAGTGGTATCCCAGTGGTGTTCCCAGTGGTATCCCAGACCAAGCTGATAGAGAAATCTAGCGATTTATTTAAAAGTAAATAAAATGAGTTGTAGTGCCGTGACTGCTTTAAAACATCATTGTCTTATTTATATCTCACTTTTCATTGGCTCAAAGATAGTTAAACGTGAAAACAGTGTAGAATAGGTATAATTTAGGCAGTTGTATGAATATGAGTTTTTAACTGTGACATAAATGTACTCTGATGATTGAACAATAGCTATCTCTTGCTTCCAGCTAGCAGACACTGATCAGTGCTAGTGTTTACAAAGCTTGTGGTGCCCAGCTCCGTCTGGAGTCCAGTGTGCATAACTCTGGCTCCCATCATGCCCGTTAGCCTGTGAAATTGATTTTTTTAAATGGTTATACAGGTCTTTGGCCTATAGCCAACTGTATGACTGAGCAAGTGAGTCCCATTTTCAGGACTGTTCTGTGAGTAAGTTAGATCCTTCAAGGACTCATGTGTGTGGATCAGTTATTCCCAGGGGCACATACGGCTCTTTTCCAATCTGGTACATTTCACGTCCTAGAAAACATTTTCTAAAAAAGGGGAACTTTTCTATCTCCATCAGTTTATTTTAAAGAATGTTTTTGGGTTTTTTTGAAATTTATTTTCTTTTTTATTAAGACAATTTTTTTAGAGCAATTGAAGCTTTACAGGAAAATTGAGTGGAAGGTACAAAGATTTCCCATATATCCTCTGCCCTCACACACTGTTATCTTATTTGAATGCTTCATTCCCTTGGCCTGCCCTTGCTGACCATAATTGTTTAAGGCATGATTAGCTGTTTCCTCCTTGCTTGGCTGGTGTTTTAAGGTGCTGATTTCTTCCCTCTCAGTAACCGTTTCAGTAAAAATGGTGGATTTTCATATTGCCTTTTAAATGGAATAGGTCTCTGTAAGTCACATTGTACATTTCTCTCTGAATTTAATGAAGACACAAATTAAATCTGTATCTTTATTGAAGCAATTCAGGTGATGAGAAAGAGGCTCTTGAATCAAGAAAGAAAGGAGGTACCAGGGGTGATGTCAGATACAGAGAGACTTAGGGCATTTTTCTGATATACAAAATGAGCTTCAGTGCTAAGAAAACTGCCAGCTCTGAATAAGGAGTTGATGGTGTGTCCATGCAAGATGGACTTATTTTTAATTTTTTTTTCTGGGACGTAGTTGGAAACCCATTAGATTAGATGGTCTTTAATCTTTTGTAGTCTGAAATGTTATGAACTCTCAAACGTTGTTTATAAATCCTAAATGGAGAGAAAAAGGGTTCCCTGCCTTAAATTTATATTCTGTCTAACATTCACTTAAAGTTTGAATGCCCATTGCACTCTGATCTTTTTTTAAATTATGAAATCTATCACACGTACAAAAGAGTATATCACATTTAGGTACCGTTAAAGATTAATATGAGGAACACCCCTGTGCCTACCACCCAGACGAAGAAATAGAAGGTTACCAGTGTCTTTGAAGTCGTCTCTGTTAATGTGCTTTTCTAGACTGCTTTCATGTGCCTGCAGTGTTTTATTTGTGAGCACTGGTGTCAGTGAATACCAAGCAAGAGAGGCCGTTTCACCTCATGCCCAAATGTTTTTCATGTTTCCATTCTGTCTGATACTGGACTTGAACACAGTTAAATTCTGCCTCTTAGAAACTGATCTTTAACAACCTAATTATCCTGCTTAAAAATAATAGCATCATTCATGATTTTAATTTTCCTGTTCATGTGGCAGTTATAGCAGTGGTGGCATTCTGCACACAGGAGGAGTATCCATCAGCTTGAGTTCCTGCTGTAGAGAAGGCAAGGTTCCTGGAAGCTGAAAATCCATCCAGGCCCTGGAGAAAGCATAGGTAGTGGAAACTATCTTCAAACTATTTTTTTAATGTTTACTTATTTATTTTGAGAGAGAGAGAGAGAGAGTGAACACAAGCAAGGAGGGGGCAGAGGGAGAGGGAGAGAGAGAATCCCAAGCAGGCTCCACACTCAGTGAGGAGCCTGACACGGGGCTCCATCCAATAACCGTGAGATCATGACCTGAGCTGAAATCAAGAGCCAGATGCTCAACTGACTGAGCCGCCCAGGTGCCCCAGTAGAAACTATCTTTATCTATTTTATTTGTTTTTTTTTTTAATAATTTTTTGAAGTTTCTTTGTTTTGATAGAGAGAGAGAGTGAGAGAGACAGAGAGAGGTGTGGGGAAGGGCAAAGAAGAGAGGGAGAATCCCAAGCAGGCTCCATGCAGTCAGTGCAGAGCCAGATGTGGGGCTCAAACTCACGAAACCGTGAGATCATGACCTGAGCCAAAATCAAGAGTCAGACCCTTAACCGACTGAGCCACCCAGATGCCCTGGGAAACTATCTTTAAATCATCAACGTTAAGCCCACCAAATGTGCCATTATTTTCTAGATGCATTAAAGACAGGGACATTAAAGTTCTACCCTGTCATTTCTGAATAGATTTTTTGTTGTCACCTAGAGTTCCAAAGAACCAAGGTTGGATGCATATATTTAATAACTGTGCTTTGGTAAAAATCAGAGTTTTGGAAAAGAGGGTGTGAAGGACATTGAATAGTTATTAAATTGCATCATTTAAAAATGGGCAGGGAAACCTCACAGTGATGCAGATGCCTAATATGACAATTCTCAGGAGGCCTTGTGGAATGCCCATCCTGCTGGAGGTCTGGGCTCATGGCCAAAGGCAATGGTTCTTTTTTAGAAATGACCAAAGCTAACATTGAGTGCGTGCTTCCTGTGTGCCAGGCATTGTGTTAAGTGTCTCATAGCAACTGTACTGATTAGGTACTATCATAAATGGGGAAACTGAGGCCCAGAGAAACTAAGGAACCTGCCAGGGTTGCAGAAGTCACTGTCTCTCTTAGAGTCTCATAAAGAGAGCATTGCATACTGGGTAAGAGGATGAATGTTGGGGCAGACCATTTTGGGTTCATGGCGCACTCAGCCACTTACTAGCTCTGTGACCTTGGGCAAGCTAACTTAACCCCTGTGTGCCTCAGTTCTCATCTGTCAGGCCTTCCTCTTAGGATGGTGTTCAGGATTAAGAAGTAATAACTGTGTAGTACTTGGTCCAGGGCATGTCATATAGTACATGTTTAACAAAGTTTAGCTAATTTGCAGAAAGTGAAAGAATCAGTGTTGAGCATTTCTCTGAGTCTGCGAGTACTCAGATATTTTAGTATTTTAGAAAATAACTGGTTTCTTATTATGTTTGTTATAGAGCAGTTAGAAAATATATAGAAATAAAACAAGAAAAAACTTTATCCAACTATCCAAACATAATTTCTGTTAATATTTTGCTTTTATTTATTTGAGAGAAGAGAGGGAGGGGCAGAGAGAGAGGAAGAGAGAATCTCAAACAGACATAGAGCCCCACGTGGGGCTTGATCTCACAACTTGTGAGACCATGACCTGAGCCAAAATAGGAGTTGAACGCTTAACTGACCGAACCACCCAGGGTGCCCCTTAGCTCGGTTTTCTTCTGCACTGCTTTAATATTACTGTGATCATTATCATACTTTATAAATAATTTCACATCTTTTTATACTTAAAATGATAATATGATATGAGTATTAGCATTATAATATCTTTATAAATATAATTTTAATGACCATCATAATTTCCATATTGCTCCATTGTTGGTATTCATTATTATAATTAATGTTTCCTTAAACATATTTGTGAATAAACTATATTTTCTTAAAATAGATTGGGCATTAAGCAGACACATAGGTATATATAACTTTAAAAAACTATTGTACAGAATTAACACATTTCCACTGTAACTTTACATGTACATTTCTTTCTTTAAAAGAAATCTGTCTTTACAACATTCTTGTTAGTTAAAAAAAGCAAGTTATCCTTAACTTAGAATGAAACAGTAATGAACTCATGTCAGTAGGTATTTATTAGCCCATTTTTACCTTAGAACTGTTCTAAGGACTAGCAGGGTGATGAAGTTGTAAAAAAGTTTAAAGATCAGCCCCACCTTTTAGGAGATATGAAGCATGTATTTTCCAGTATAAGGAAGAGATCCGATCTTTATCTGCCTTAATTCTGAGTGTGTGTGTGTGTGTGTGTGTGTGTGTGTGTGTGTGTGTTCATGCACTCTTTTGCAACACTGCTTCCTGCCACAGGCTTACTTCATGTGGTTTCTAACAGTGAGAGTTCAAGATTAGGGAGCACCTTGCCATCCTGATTGGCCATCACAGATTCGTATGAAGTCCATGTTTACAAGCTGTTTGCAAAATGTTGCTTGGTGCTGCTTAATCTGTGGCATGTGCCTGCTTCTAACACGTCCCCTCGTGGGAGGCAGAACTGAGCCTGGGGAGGGAGCGTGCCGCCCGCACTGTCACCCTGGGTGTGAGGCTGCCTCTGAGGCAGGCACAGTAACCTCGGAAAGATGAAGGACACAGGCCCTGTTTGGTCTCCGTGCTCTAGAAATCAGCACTACACTGTCAGCATTCGTTCAGCACGTTTCTTGGAGGTTTTCTGTGAAATGTCTTCTCATAATGTCTGTTTTAAAGGTTTAGTTTTCAAAGTCCAGAGAGATTTAGTGACCCTGATCGTTCCTAATTCAGCATGCTATGTGGCGCCTGGCGCCACGTTTTTATACCCCCTCCTTTATTTAGTTCTTTCCTTTCGTGGCTGAAGACGATCTAAGGCTTGTGGAAATGGCTGCAGAAGGTGTATGGGTGGTCAACACATCTTCACATATTTGCCAAGACCGTCTTTGGTTCTGTCCCCAAAGAGAAAGGACCTGAGTCTACTTTAGAGGGAAATTCCTCTCTGGCTTGTGTAATCATTCATTCTTGCCTGCTGGAGGCAGAGGTGGAGTGTTGAGGACAGGGGAATAGCCTGGTCAGTGGAGATTCCACAAGGAAGGCAGGCAGCTTCTAGAAGCTATGAAAAGCAAGGAATGGGATTCTCCCCTAAAGCCTTCAGAAGGAACACAGCCCTGCTGACACCTTGATTTTAGCCTAGAGACCCCCATTTTGGACCTATGGCCTCCAGAACTATAAGATAGTAAATGTGTGTTGTTTTAAGCCACTGAGTTTATGGGAATTTGTTACAGCAGCCAACAGGAAACTAAAGTTGTTGCAATATGGCCACCAAAGGTAGGCTGTGTCTGCCTCTGATGGTTCGTTTGCCTCTGAGGAATGACGTCCTTTTTGGCATCTGAATGCTTTTATGGAGGGCTCATTTATGCCTGTGGAGAGGAAGGTGAATTTAACAGGACACAGGTTTGAAAGAAATAGCAGTAGTTGACTAGTAGTACATCATTACAGGTTCCTCTTGCCCATACTGCACTTCTGTGCCACATGATTATTCAGAATGGACTCTTCTTGACTGTCAAAGAAAGTAAAGTCAGCTAAGTCTTCACGTGTTAGATTGACAGCAAAAGTTAGCAAAATCATTCAGAAACTTTGCTGGAGTGTTTAAACTTGCTAGGATCTAAGGCATGATTCAATCTTGGAAATCAAATTAAACTTGCCATTGGTTTTCTTTTCCCAGTAAGGAAAATTCCTTGCTCTGAAAAATGGGAGTCCATTATGATCTTGAACATCTCCTTTTATTGGCAACTGCTGTTATTAAGCTGGAGCTTCTCGGGTGACTTGACTCTATGCTGGGTTCCTAACTTTAAGCTAGCCGGTGAATCCCCTTTGTCCTTTGATCTTTCTGCAACCTGGTTTTTGTTTTTAACTGTGAACTTGACCTGTCCCTTCCAGAACTAGGTCACTTCCATTTTGTTCCGAATAGGTAATAAAAGCTTCACAAGGAAACAAGAGTTTTCATAGCATTTTCTCTTCCAAGTGAGCCAGGACGAAACTGAAGTGCGGCTGTTTCGGCATCTACGTTGGAAATGACAAGAATGTATTTCTACAAAAACATAAACTGAACTTCACAATGTAAAGGAGGAACAAAGTCATCTATAGAAAAGCAAGTCCAGGCCCCAGAGCTCACAGAGTACCCATTATAGTCATCCCAGAAAAGCGTTTTCTTTACCGGAGAGTTTACCAGCTAGCTCGGCCTGGTACTGTAGTGGGCGGACACTAGCTCTTACTATTCTCTCTACTCGGCGTCCGAAAAGTATTTATTTCTTAGCACATTTCTCTCATCTTTGTGCCTCTACAGCTGGATATTGCTTACAGCTAAATGGTTTTGTGTGTGTGTGTGTGTGTGTGTGTGTGTGTGTGTGTGTGCGCGCGCGTGATAAAGTTAATTGCTGAAACTTCCGTGTTTTTTTTTGAGCCAAGTTGCGTGGAACATGCAGTCACTGTTGATAAACCCTTAATACTATAAAAATCCATTCTGATTTTTTAAGAAATCAGACAGTTCAACTCTCCTGTGAAATAGTTGATAGTCAGTGATAATAATTGTTTGACTCTGATGCAATTTTACAACAGCTCAGCTCCAGGGCATTTTTGGGGGGTGAGTGTGGAAAAAATAAGCTATGAAAAGCACTTGTAGTCAGATGGAAAAGGAGAGAGTTTGTCTCCCCTGCCCCTGAGCAGCAGATATGCCCAAATTTGTAGAATTAAAATAGGAAGCTGTTAGGGTTCATGATGGGTTTACATTTTTTCTAAGGTTTCACCTAATAAAAATGATTAAAAACCAGCTCGATGATAATTAGAATTTATAACACATTTAATTTATGCATTAAAGGTCGTACTAATTGTGATTATATATAGAAATATAGTACTCGAATTCGTAAAAGGGAGCCTTTGAATCTTGGCTGGGCATATGGGTCTTAAAGGAGAAGAAAACTAAAAGATTCAAAGAAGAATCATTGAAGAAGAGTGAATGTTAATAATGTCATAGCTCACTTCCTTTTCACCCATAAAGCCTCATTTACTAATAGTAACAGAATCAACAATAATGAGCATATTTCTTGTTTGCCTCATGAGTGGTCTTCAGGGTTTCCGTTCCACTTAGCAGATGAGCAATGCTCAGAACACAAGTTGCCTTCCAGGGTGGGCAAAATGTCCTAGGTAGCCTCATGTCCCAGCACACTGCTTAGTCATCCTTTACATAGAAGTCATGGCCTAGAGAATAGCTTTTTCCCTTCTGGTTTTGTCCTCTGGTTGCCTGTGAGGTTACAAGGAGAACCCAATATATAAGTTCTGGTAACACAATGCATTTGATGGGAAATAAACCAGCAATAATTGTCGTCATAGCCACTGATTAGTGTAGACAGATCTACTTAATCTGTGGATAGAAACCCTCAGATCGGGCCTTCCTTTGATTGACCTCCAGCGCGCAGACCCCTTCGCTGAGGTGAGCTGGATTGGTAGTGGATACCTTGCACCATTGGAGTGGAGTTTCTGTTCATTTCCATATTGTATCTCTGAGTAGCGCAGGATTGGAATTATTACTTTAAAAGTTGGTTATTTATCTTTGGAAAAGAATAACTGAAAATTTACCTAGGAAAAAAATGTTATTCAAAGAAAATCCTTTCCATTTTGGTTTAGATTGCATATATATAGTTAGCCAGTTTCTTCTAATTATTTCATTTCTTTTATTCTGTCCCTCATTGTCCGTATTTTTGTGATAGGATACCATCATTTTTGTATTCACGTGAATATGATGAACTAATCTGCATGTCTGTAAGCTTCTTTGAGTCATCGGAAGCTTTTTCCTCCTGCTTGATAGAGTTTGGGCTATTATTAATTTTACCTCTTATTTAAAATCTGATCTTTCTTTGGATGTGAATGTCTTCATTCCCCTAATGCCTAGTCAGTCAACTCTAATTGCTGTTTCTTCAGTCTAGGGTCATCTTCATTAGTTTAATTATTGTAGAAGCCTGTTTCCTAAATGTGCTAATAGCATGAGGATGACTTATTTCCATGTTCTCTGTCGTGCTATGCTAAGAAACAGACAAAAAGAAAAATCTCTATAAGAAGACTGAAAAACATCAGTTTTCTAGAACAGCCCATTCAAGGTTACTGCACCCACCCTCATCTACCAGGAGTCAGGACTTGAGCAGGAGGGCAGAGCGTGGAGCAGGGGGCCACCTGAGGCAGTCAGTAGCGGAAAAAACCACAAACCTCATAAAGAGGAAAAGCCAAGGAAAGCACATACATTTGACAACAAGAACAGGATACACACTGGGTCAGGAGCTGCGCAGAAATCAGAAGGAGGTGGGAGCAGGTTGGGATGAAGTGAAGCAGGCAGTGGGCATTGCCGTGACCAGAACTGGTATTCCTGATTTGCCTCTGTTGGTAGTTCATGGTGTGTGCATGCTAGGCTGGCTTATTAATTAATTAATTATAATGTTTACTTATTTGTTTTTGAGAGAGCGAGAGCAGGGGAGGGGCAGAGAGAGAGGGAGACAGAGAATCCTAAGCAGTCTCCACACTATCAGCACAAAGCCCAACATGGGACTCGAACTCATGAACTGTGAGATCATGACCTGAGCCAAGATCAAAAGTCAGACGCTCAACCCAGTGAGCCACCCAGTTGCCCCATGCTAAGCTGGTTTAAAGGACTAGGGCTGGTGCAGTAAGAATGTCTTTACAATGTACCAAAACATATTGTTGAAATGTCATGCTCTCTGAGATATTTGGACAATTATGGCATAGCTATTATTGCAGGCTCCAGCTGGCACCATTTCTCTGTGTTTCTTTCTCACAGTGCTTAATTCCAGTTCCCATATCCTAATGAAGGTGGACCATGGGATGAATGATTTGTTGGCACTTGATCTTTCTTCCATTTCTTTGTAACCTATTTTACAAAGTTCCTGAAGTTTCACATAATATCTCCTTTGAACTCTACCAATTATATATCATAGCAATTTGTGTCTTTAAAGTGGAGGTTCTCCAAGTGTGGCCTGGGGAACCCAAAAGTCCCTAAGGCCCTTTCAGAGGAGCTGTGAGTTCAAAACTATTTTCACAATATGATATTGTTTGCCTTTTCTTTTGCTCACATTATCTCATGACTGTACAGAATACAAGTTCATCAATAAAGATTCAAATTCCATGCCACAAGTAACTGTTAGGAAACAACCAGTTGTTGAGTTTTAGTGTATATCAAAGAAGAATCCAAAAAAGTTATTAACATACTCCTTCCCTTTTCCAACTACATTTCTGTGAGGCTATATTTTCTTCATATACTTTAAATGAAAGAGTATATCACAAAAGATTGACTGCAGAGGGAGATATGAAAATCTAGCTGACTTCAATTAAGACAATCATTAAAAGAGATTTGCATATGGGTGGCTCAGTCAGTTAAGTGTCCAACTTCAGCTCAGGTCATGATCTCACAGTTTGTGGATTCGAGCCCTGCATTGGTCTCTGTGCCCACAGCTCAGAGCTTGGAGTCTGCTTCAGATTCTGTGTCTCCCTCTCCCTCTGCCCCTCTCCCACTCGCATTCTGTCTCTCTCTCTCTCTCAAAAATAAATAAACATTAAAGAAAAAATTTAAGAAAAAATAAAAAGATTTGCAAATATGTAAAAACTGGCTCTTACTAGTTTTTTTTTTCTGGAAAATAGTTATTTTTCATAAAATATGTTATTTATGTGAACATATAATGGGTTTATTGTTATTTTTAAATAAATTAACCAATATTCTTTGTTTTAATTTGTAATATCATTAATCTGGATAGATATAATCCACATAAACAAAAGTTCCTTGGGGTTCTCAATAATTCTTAATAGTGGAAATGGATTTTAAGACTAAAAGCATTGAGAACCATAGCTTTAAAGTAAGCATTTGTTTGGATAATGCAAAAATTTGTTTAACGACACAAATGTACGGTACATAAACGTATACTATAAAATCAGAGATTGAGGGGAGCCTGGGTTTCTCAGTCAGCTAAGTGCCTGACTCTTTGTTTCTGCTTGGATCACGATCTCATGGTTCGTGAGTTGGAGCCCCACATTGGGCCCTGCACTGACAGCGTGGAGCCTGCTTGGGGATTCTCTGTCTCCCTTTCTCTCTCTGCCCTTCCCCACTTGTACTTTCTCTTTCTCTCCTTCTCAAAATAAATAAATAAACTTAAAAACAAATCAGAGACTGATAATGAAAATGACTTTTGAAAAGTACTTGGTCTGGACCTCTCCTGTCTTCTGTGCCAGCAGTCGGTATATTTCCCTTTCTTTCTTCCCCTTACACATCAATTGGAACCTAATAAATGTAAAACCCGATGTAAACCTTATATAAATATGTGGGAAACATTTAGTAACTATTCTCTTTTCATAAAATGTTCCAGGTTGCCAATAATACTTTAATAACGGCTAGCAGTTTTGCCCTTTTTGCCTGAGGGAGACAGCTTTACCACGAAATTTCATCGATTCTCAGTTATTTATCTGTTAAAATAAAAGCCCAAGTATTAGCCTTCTAGGAGGAAGACTGGAAAAGCCACATTATTTCTTCCAGTTAAAGAGATAGAACTTATAAGTTGGCTAAGCATCGGAGTCTTGATTTAAGTTCAGGTCATGATCTCACAATTCGTGGGATCAAGTCCCGTGTCAGGCTCTGCACTGATTGGCAGCCTGCTTGGAATTCTTTCTCTCCCTCTCTCTGCCCTTCCCTCACTTATGTGCACACCCATGCAATCTCTCTCAAAATAAATAAATAAACTTAAAAAGGGGGGGGAGAGAGACTTTATGAAATGGAAAGTGGCTGTGTGATCATTTAACAAAGTCCTAGAGTCAGAGGTGAGATCAGGGTTGGGACCTGGTTCTCTTGAATTCAGCTCAGTCATCTCAAAACGCATCATTATTACCATCACCTTTCTTTGTACACTGCCTGGTGTGTGTTTCATAAAGATTAACTGTTGAAAGAGTATATTAGAGAGTGCATGTCTAGTGCATAGGGAGATGGAGAAGTCACAAGCCCTGGCTTCTCTTGGCTCTTCACAAGTTCACCCTGTGACTTTGGATAAGTCACCCAACCTCCCCAGTGTTTCTGGGTCATCTGTCAAATAAAAACTTACTGGCCTAAAGAGGTAGGAGCCACCTTTATGGTTTATAATGTAATTTACTTGTATTGTATCTCATTTAATGATACAACAAAGCTCGAAGTAGCTAAGACAGGTGTCATTACTTCCATTTTGCAGTTGAGTAAATACCTGAGATTATGTGATTAAATGATGACACTTAGCTCTACTCCTTGTCCTAATAACACAAAACTTCTGCCAAGGTTTACATGGACCAGTCTCATGGTCCTTGAGAAATACATGTTCGGAACATAGGAGATGTATTTGACTCCTCAGGTTGAAACTGAATTATTTCACATAGAAATATGGTCTCAAGTGGTTCTTCAGGACTGGATATTGTAAGCACTACGTTTGAGGAATATTGTGGGCTAAGGAGATATTTGTGGGTTGACCTAAATTCTTAATCCCCTCTTATGGCATTGTTTCATGAAAAACATGTTTCAGGTTCCATACAACCTGTATGTAAATGAGCTTTGGGAACACAAGGCATTCTATAGTTGGGTACTATTTTCTATTGCAATGTTTATCATTTTTATTTTGTGGCTTATTTAAAATCATAATATGGTATTACTAAGTAGTAGGAATATTTTATGTGAAAGTGATTGTTTTAAAGTATACTATTTTAAATAGTATTTACTCCAAAATAAATAGCTTTATTCCATTATTTTATTACATAGAGGGAGCCTCCCTTGTGCCCTCAGAAGGCATATTTAATTGTATAATAGTGAATGGGAAAAAAAATTCGCTTGTCAGAAATTTCTTTTTTTTTTTTTTTTAATTTTTTTAACGTTTATTTATTTCTGAGAGACAGAGTGCAGGCTGGGGAGGAGCAGAGAAAGAGACACACACAGAATCAGAAGCAGACTCCAGGCTCTGAGCTGTCAGCACAGAGCTGATGCGGGGCTCGAACTCACCAACCGTGAGATCATGACCTGAGCCGAAGTCAGACGCTTAACCGACTGAGCCATCCAGGTGCCCCTTTTGTCAGAAATTTCTTATAGGGTGCCTGGGTGGCTCAGTCGGTTAAGTGTCTGACTTGGTTTCGGCTCAGGTCATGATCTCCAGTCTTCTTGGGTTCACTCCACATCGTGCTCTGTTATGGCAGCACAGAGCCTGCTTGGTATTCTCTCTCTCCCCCTCTCTCTGTGCCTCCTCCACTTGTGCTGTCTCTGTCTCTAAATAAATAAACTTCAACAACAAAAAAAGAAATTTCTTATTAAAAAAAGTAAAATTTAATTGTACTCATCATCTTTTTAAAATATGTATTTTGAGAGAGAGAGAGAGAGAGAGAAAATGAATGAATGGGGGAGGGGCAGAGAGAGAGAGGGAGAGAGACAATTCCAAGCAGGTTCCACTCTGAGCATGGAACCTGACGTAGGGCTCCATCTCATGAACCATGAGATCATAACCTGAGCTGAAATCAAGAGTCACATGCTCAACCGCCTGAGCTACCCAGGCACCCCTGTACTCATCATCTTTTAAATAAATTTTACTTGTATTTATAAGTGGCTGTACAATTTGTGGTATGTCCCATGTGACTCTGTATAAAACTACACACTATTTCTAGAGAAGATAACTAAAGGCAGATAGCTGCCTCGATTTAAGCATATCGTATACAGAGAATGAAAATATAAACCTTCCCATAGGAGAGATTATAAATTGCCTTGTTCCCTTTGCTCATGCACACTTAATATCTGTCTTTGTTGTTGGCTTTAAAACTATTCAGTTACTCCACACTTTCTTATATTCTGGGGGCAAAAATCTTTCCGTAAGTCTCCCTTGAATTATGTGACGGTGCTTATTTTTTCTTCTTGATTCTTTAGAACTTCTTGAGCCTTTCATGGACAGAAAGATCCACATACTAATATATTACTCCTATTTTCTTTTCTTATTCCATTAGAAGCTTATTCTGTCAGTTAGGGTTTCATGTCATTGTATCAAGCTGTGCATGTCTTGGTGGTTGTGTCAATAGCCCTTAAAGCACAGGATCTGAGTGTGGGAAGGCTCCCTCCTGCCTGAGGCCCCATATTGGCTCATTCCAGAATTTAATAAGATGAAGACTTGACTATTGTGAATTCCTTTGGTTAAGCTAAGGTTTTATAGAATTAAACGTACTGTTACTGACTTATTTATTTTTGCTAAATTGATGTAATTATTTTGCTTTGACAAATTCAGGGCCTTGTAATGCCTATCTTGTCGCCAATCTTACAGTTGTTTATTTTTTCCCAACATAACAATGCACAGTTTCAAGAACGCTGACTTTTCAAAAGTATGTGAAATTTCTTTTTGTAAGGTAGCCACAGAGAGAAATAATGTCCTTTAGTTGCAAAAGGAGAGTTTTGAGTGTGAACTAGTGAACATTGAAGCCAGAACTGGAATTTGTTTCCAGTTGATTTACACTTGAGTAAAATTTGTCCTTGGTTCACTTATGTGTCAAACAATTTATTCAAGATTCTGATGAATTGCAAATATATATTTATAAACCAAAGGATTTTTAAAGGTACTGAAATTAAATAATAAATGTGGAGTTGTTTAGTTATGGTATTATTCTTTGTAATTCTTTGACAATAAAGGGGGGAAGACAAAAGAATATCTATTTTTTTTGAGATAATATATTCTGTGGGATGTATATGGTATTTCTTTCCCAACTGTACATGAAAATATTATGGCTTCCCAAACACAATAGGCCATTTCTTTGTTGTTGTTGTTTTCATTTTTTTAAGTTTATGTATTTATTTTGAGAGAGAGAGAGCAGAGTGCACGCGCTCACACACACAGATGAGCAGGAGAGGGGCAGAGACAGAGAGAGACAGAGAATCCCAAGCAGGCTCCATGCTCAGTGCAGAGTCTGATGCAGGGCTCGAACTCACGAACCGTGAGATCACAACCTGTGCTAAAATCAAGAGTCAGAAGCTTAACCTACTGAGCCACCCAGGTGCCCCCACAGTAGGCTCTTTTAACAGAAAATAAATATAACTGTGCATTCAAATATGTAAATGATCAATACGTTATATTACAAGAACATGCAAACATGAACTACTATGTCAGTGCTTTCATTGAAAGCAATAAATCATTTTCTTCATTCAAAGACATGGGTTCAAGTTGGTTTTTCAAATTATGTGAGGAGGAACCTGACAATTCAGAGGAAAGTAGTGTAAGATATTTTAGATTAGCCATTTCCCTAGTGGGTTCACATTTTTGTCTTCTGTGAAGTTGAGAAAATGAACAAATGTCTGGTATTCCATGAACTGATGCCATCATTCTGATGAGTCATTAGGTTCCACGATTAATTTCAAGGAGTCATCCAACCCCTTTTTCCATCAGAGTTCTGACTACCACTATTTGCACATCATTCTACAGAAAATTAATAGTCAGACCCTACTGATGACAACTTTAAACCATTCAATAGGTATTCCCAGGAAAATTCTTTTCTCTGCAACTCATCACTGTGCCTAGCTTGTAAGTTTCTTGAAAGTTGGGTACCTGTTTTAACCACAATAAAAACTATGTTTTCTCAAGTTTATTGAGGATTATATTGTATGGGAAAGACTCAGAGCCTTCCTGACATCAAGATGGATGATGCCTTTTAGGCCTGGTCCTGAGTTTTTGGAGATTAGTAGGAGAGGATTTGTTCTTTAAGGAGCCATTCCACTCGCTAACCTGGTTTGTTGTTGTTGTTGTTTTTTCCAAGGGGTTTATTTTACAATTGATTGTGCCCAAATATTATCAGTCTTTTGGTGACAAACGTTGTAAGAATAAAAAATCAAATACTTTCAACTTAGATGAGGTGGCTTCTGGTGTAACTCAGATTAAAATTGGCCTTGAGCTATGTGGTGTTGCTGATGTGCTTTATTTGCAGTAATGTGCTGGAGCCAGTTCACACCAGCGCCCACGAGCTGACAGTACACAGCTCTTTCCAATTAGACTTTCAAAGATGTCAACCTTGATAGTCTGAAATCAGCCATGTTGGGAGTCCTTACACCAAGGAAATTGGCACACTGTAAGTCTTCCTCTCTACTCCCCAAGAACCAGTTGCTAATGCAGAGGCTGACACACTACTGCTTTAAAACCAAGAGGTACTACATTTGCAGTTTTAAGATCTTATTTTATTTTTTATTAAAAAAATGTTTTTTTAATGTTTATTTTTGAGAAAGAGAGAAAGAGCATGTGAGCAGGGGAGGGGCAGAAAGAGGAAGACACAGACTCCAAAGCAGGCCCCAGGCTCTGAGCTGTCAGCACAGACCCTGACATGGGGCTCGAACTCATGAAGCCATGAGATCATGACCTGAGCTGAAGTCGAATGCTTAACTGACTGAACCACCCAGGCACCCTTACAGTTTTGATATATATTTTTTTTAATTTATTTTTAACGTTTATGTATTATTGAGAGGCAGAGAGACAGAGTGTGAGCAGGGGAGGGGTAGAGAGAGGGGGAGACACAGAATCTGAAGTAGGCTCCAGGCTCTGTCAGCACAGAGCCTGACGCGGGGCTCGAACTCACGATCTGTGAGATCATGACCTGAGCTGAAGTCAGCTGCCTAAGCAACTGAGCCACCCAGGCTCAGTCAGGTGCCCCCAGTTTTGATATTTTAAACAGTATCTACTGAGGACTGATCACAAAGGAAATACCAAATAAGGCTTTTGACATTGACAAATCACAGGTTTAATTATTTATTTCAAAAGAGAGAGAGAGAGTGCAAATATACTAGGGGGGGGGGGTGGGAGTAGAGAGAGGGGGGAGAGAGAATCCCAAGCAAGCTCTATGCTGACAGTGCAGAGCCTGATGTGGGGCTTGTGACCTGAACTGAAATCGAGTTGAACGACCGACTGAGCCACCCAGGAGCCCCAAGAAATCACAGGTTTAGCCAAACTACCCTCACTCAAGCATTAATCAAACTTAACTCCCTTCAAACTTGAAAATGAAACAAGAGAATTTAAGTCTAGGGTAGAATAGATAAATATGTTTTAAAATACATTTTTAAATATTTGGTTTGATTTAATAGATCCTTCTGGGTGTAGATCTTTCTCCAGTTTGGAGAAAGCCAGCTACAGTTACTAAGGAGTACTTTCCTCAGGACCACTAATCTTGCCTGGTACTCAGGAGAAGTGGGCCAAGCACTGACAAGATGCTTTCCTTGTCTTTTTTCTCCCTTTTGTTTTGTTTGTTTTATTTTTAAGATAACACTTGTCCTTTGGAGAATTACTTCCTCAAAGATGTCTTGGGCAGAAAAGACAAATGTTTTACTTCACTACTTATTGAATCTTTATAAAGCAATATACTTTTTCCTAAGGCTAACTATATAGTAGGGGCAGCATCATATAAAAAAGTCATGTCTTGAATAAAAAATACATAGTTTTCATTAGAAAGATAAGAAAGAGGCCCTTTATTGACAAATATATCACTTAAATGTGTTTTGAGAGTAGATTTGTAGAATCATTGCCAACATGAATACAACTGCCATCAAATTTGTTCTTAACAATGATTTAAAGTAGAACTGAATTATAAATGGGAAAATTGCTAGGAGTGATAATCTACTCATTGATATAATTAATAGATAATTATTTCAAGTCAAATGTTAATTAGCCAAGGTCAATTTCTGGTATTCAGATATAGTTGTTATCAAGACTGAAAATGATAACTATCTTCCCACGGTATCCTAAATTGTATTTACAGTTCTTTAATCACTTGGGGCAGGAGGGGTAATCTTGAGTTCCTGGCTTCTCATTTACATTTTCTTTTTCTCTCTGTGTCTATAAGATGCATCTTAGCACTCAGTGCGTTTTACGTAACAGGTGTTCTTTCCCTATGTAGCATATACTTAGAAAAATGACTAGGACAAATTTAATATAGAACACATTCAGAAATCAGAAAGGGGATCATGCCTGTGGCTAGGGATAACATTTTTGTTTTAGCTGGAAGACTAAAAGGCAGGCAAGTAAATAACAAAATTTTTCAAAATAATGTCTTCCTTTGGACTTGGGAGATGTTTCTCTGTCTTCATTGATCTCAGGAGAACTTGTCATCTGGATGACCTTAAATTTAGTCACACTAACACTGCCAGCACCTCCCTAATGCAGCCTGAGCTGTGATGTGAGGTGATAGATGCTTAGCCATAAGACCCCAGCGGCCGTCTCTTCTACTACTGACAGCTGCCATTGGGTGACCACTACATTTGTGGCCAGGCCTGTGTAGAGAGCCTTCCATACGTCATCTCATGAGGCTGGCATTATTCTAATTCTGAGTTTTCAGATGTTGAAACGAAGGGTTTGGGAGTGTAACGAACTTGCCTTAGGTCTCACAGGTAGCAGCTGTAGACCCAAAACTCATCTGCAAAGGGACATTACATTGCTTCCCATCCCAGAAGTTTGTTCTGAACATTAAAAGAATTAGCCAATGGAAACAGCAGAACAGTGCCTGAAACAAAAATAAGCAATGTGTAAGTCTCAGCTAGCATCATCATCGTCATTACCATTGCCATTATCATTAAAACTAAGTCAATTTGATCCCCAATTCTGTGCTACTAAGCTCCCCCTAAAATGCCAGATGAATAGGCCACTACTTCACATGGCTCTGGTCTACCTAGAGGATCCCAACAGGAGGCAACTGGTGGTAAAAGGCGCAGATTTATATGGTGCGGGTCCTACTGCCAATTTAGAAACAGCTTCTCTCGCTATGTAACAGCTTCTCACCCTGGGGTGTTTTTGACTGTTATTAGGTCTGAGCTCTTTTTCTTGAAACTGGAATTAAACCAGGTAGGAAAGAAGTCCTAAGAAATACTTGCTAAAGCTCTGGTGTTCCCCCAGCAAACTTAGGTATCATTTTAATGTGGAACCTAGAAAAAAAAAATTGTTCTACTCCTTTTTCCTTACATGCAACTGAAGTTTCCTACCAGATCAGGTGACAGAAGGAGAAAAGGAAGAGCTGACATCTGAGAGTTGTTTTGAAGGCGTGACCTCTAGGAGAAGGTCTGGTGCAACTCCCAGATTTCCTGTTTGAATTTTTAAAATAGCAACTCTTGAACTCAAACAGCACACTCATAGAATAGCCTTCTCTTACTGGCATTCACCACAGAGAGCCCAAGAAGGCTGTCATGAAGCAAGACCCACATGGTTAAAAATGCCTGAAGACTGTTCTGTGTTTGTTTTCAGAATGCCTTTTTGCAGTACACATATGCATTCCTGGCCTCTGTCCTGTCTTTCCAGTCTCCTGTATCCAAAGAAAGCAAATCTACCCCCTAAAATGTGCAGGATATCGATGCTCGGTAATGTATCATCTAAGAAAAAAAAAGGAAAATCTGATTTTGAAAGTGTTCAGTTAGAACTAGACTCATTTTTGATATGCCAACGAAGTAGGAGGGAACAGTTTTTTGGGGAGAAGCAATGAATCTTTAAAAACACTTTTTGGGGGGCACCCAGGTGACTCAGTCGGTGAAGCCTCCAACTTTGGCTCAGGTCATGATCTCGTGATTTGTGAGTTCAAGCCCCGCATCGGGCTCTGTGCTGAGCTCAGAGCCTGGAGCCTGCTTCAGATTCTGTATCTCTCTCTCTCTCTCTCTCTCTCTGCCTCTCCTCTGCTCCCGCTCAGTCTATCCCTCTCTCAAAAAAAAATAAACATTAAAAAAATTTTTTAAA
The DNA here is from genome assembly GCF_027475565.1 of Acinonyx jubatus. Lineage (NCBI taxonomy): Eukaryota > Metazoa > Chordata > Mammalia > Carnivora > Felidae > Acinonyx > Acinonyx jubatus. The sequence goes on from NC_069386.1 coordinate 99,972,258, forward strand.
TTATTTTCATTCATTTGGGTTCCTTCGTGTTGCTCACAATATGTGAAATTTAGCAATAAAATAATGAATATTTCATGTAAGAATTTTCCTCTGGAGGAGGAAAGTATTTTATTGATTTTATTTTTTATATTTTATTTTTTTAGTATAAAAATGTGTAGGGGTTCCTGGGTGGCTCAGTCAGTTAAGCATCTGACCTCGACTCAGGTCGTGATCTCACAATTCATGACTTCGAGCCCCATGTCTGGTTCCATGCTGACAGCTCAGAGCCTGGAGCCTGCTCTGGATTGTCTCCCTCTTTCTCTGCCCCTCCCCTGCTTGTGCTCTCTCTTCCTCAAAAGTGAATAAACGTTAAAAAAAATGTGTTACCTATGCATAATCTTTGTGGTATTGACTCAAATAAATGAATTTTCTTGAACAGATATAGTTGTGTGCTTGAGACAGTAGGATGTGGCTTGTAAATGAGGGAGAAGAAGCATTTTTCTTTATGGTAATGTTGCGTTGTTTTGTTTAAATTAGAAATTAATCATTTAGGATTTGTTGTTTTGTTATATCAATTTTGTTGTACTGAGAAAGCGATAGTTATAATGTCTCTCTTCCATTATGCACTCTCATTATCTAGTTCTCAGAGAACAGCTTTCTCAAATAACCAGGCAACTAATGGAGGTACTGCTCAGGGCCTATCCAGGGAGGCAGGATGTAGGATTATGATGAGCCTCACATGAACACTTGTGATGTTATCTTCAAATGAGCATATCCATAAAGATGTACTTTGTGTTAAAGGCATTGGCTTGACAAATGTAAACACTTAAGAAATGCCACAGTTTGCCTTGGCACTGAAGAATTTCAAAAAATGGAAGTAGCCCAGGCCTCCAGATAGGGTTTTGTTGACTTGTTCCTGAGTGCCAAGTGTAGTGATTCCAGCTGAAGAAAGGCTGGTGGCCCCCTGGAAAAGCATCTAGGCTAGAGGGTCTCAACCTTGGCCGCCCGTGGGATCATCCGGAGCTTACAGTATTACTGATTCCTGGTCTCAGCGCCTGAGACTGTGATCTCCTGGGTCTGTCCTGCGGCCTGGGTCCTCGGATTTCTGCTCCTCAGAGTGTGTTCTGTGTTCCAGCAATTGCGTCACCTGGAAGCGTGTTACAAATGCAGTCTCAGGCCCCACCTGGCACCGCTGAATCGGAGACTGCATTGCAACAAGAGCCCCAAGTTTGTATATGCAAGTCTGAGAAGCACTTTATATAGCCCGGGGTCCCAATGTCACCTGGAAATGGAGTGGTTTAATTCTGTGGCTGAATAATGAGTTGATCCAGAAGCTGCTGGAACCCACCGGATGGTGTCTAGAATAGGTTTTGAAAACAGGTTTTGGGCAGAATGAGGATAAGCTTTATTTGAGGAATTTGAGGTAAGGGTAAATATCAATGTGGAAATGTACTGGACATAGTTGGGGATAGCACATTGGGGGGTTCTGGTTATTCCTGCATAACCGCCTTTAGAATCTCTTGACCCGGAATGTTCTCATTCTCTCCACTCTCCCTGAAACTTTGGAAGGAAATGGACTCTGGCTGCTCAGGGCCCTTCTCCTCTAACTTCACAACTAGGGAGAAAATAAGCAGGATGTTTCCATTTTCATAAGACCTTAGTGTGAAGGGACAGTGTAATGGATGGTATCAGGGAGACTGGTTTGATTTCATCTACTCCTATTTAATGTCTATTGTGTCCTCTCCAATCACATGATAACTTACATGTCAGTGTGCGATGTGGGGAGGAAAAAAGACATCAAACATTACGGAATGACTCGGTATTTCTCTTCTGGAACTACTTTCATTGACTCTTATTATACAAACCCTCACTGAGCCAGGGAGCCCAAGAATTACTGATCTAAGACCTTTTGGAGACCACCTGCTTTGACATCTATTTCAATGCTAGCAGGAAATTTCAGAAACAACCAATTTAACTGAGCCCAAATGATGTGCTCACTGAGGTTTGGTAAAACGCCTACAGTTGAGACCTAGAAAGTAAATGCAGTCTTCCCTCTGAGTCACTTGTGACTTTTAATAGATTCTGAGAACTAACAGAATTGCCAAGAAAGCAAATAGTTTTATTCATGTGACTGTACAGTTATCCTCAATTACTAAATTCAGTTGACGAGCACCACGATTATTTTGTAATATAATGGGCGACCGGGAAAAAGGGTTTTGTTTTGTTTTTTTTTTTTTTGGTGGGGGAACAGGACCATAAATTACTAAAACATGAAAAATACAGCAAAGATATATAGTGATTGAAATGTATATATATATTTATATCAGGAAAATCAATACACCCTCTCAGGATGCTTTTCAAATGTAAGGATTTTATAGGTTATTAGAAGTCTTGAGAATACATATCTGGATTTGACAGCAATAGGCAGTCTGTTTGTTCTTTAGGATGAATTATGGCCTGGGCTTGGTTTCCCATACTTTCTCTAAATGTGACATTACTACAGCAAAAAGCCCAATTATTTCTTTTGAACACTTAGTATTTTTTGGTGGATGGCTTCCCTTGTTCCTCCTTCCCTGAACGCTCTCCCTGCTTGCCCCAAAAAGGCTTTCAGGAGATTAGGCAACCCAAAGAAACTGCCAATGATAGTGTTCTGCTAATTCTATAAATATTTCCGTAAACTTGACTATGGTAAGGCATAATTTCGGCAATTGGAGTAATGGGCTTCCCTGCTGCTGTGTGCGGCCAGTTTGCAAGCACTCCAACTTGCTGAGTAATTACTCCCACGTTGCTGCCTCCCGACACTGTCACTAGGCTTCCCTACACTAGGTGTGAGGTTGTAGGGAACAGAACGTAAACATTGCCATTCTGGAAATTAGCAGCCCCAAAATTCAGCCGTGAAGATAGCAAGAATATGTTTCCTTCCAGAACCTGGAAAAGCTGTTTTGATTTGTTTGTAAACCCAGGTGGGGTTTGTAAACTGTTACTCTTCCGATCCCCCAGGTGATGTTTATACAAGGAGACCTTAAATACATCACACCTCTTTGTTTCCATATTTGCAGGTCTTCTTGGAGAAAGGGCCCCAAACAGTGGTTTGTCTGTTTGAAACGCTGAGTACTCAGGAAGTACCTAAGGAATAGGACTTTGTAATAAAATAATTTTTTTAAATTAAATATTCTGAATTCCTGCATGCAGCTTTGTTTCATTGGGCAAACGTTCAGCTCATGGACTAGAGGGCTCCCTTGCCTTGTTTCTCTCCACTTTCTTCCCTGCCTTGTCCCTCCAGACACTGTACCTCTCAATTATCCTACTCCAATTTGGTATCTCTGCGACTTCTGCTTAAAAAACTCTAGTTGTTTCAGAAGCATGCTCAGCAAAGTCTGTGTTTTGCACCTGACCAAGATTTGGAATTGACTGTGTGTCAGACTGGATGGCAGCTGTACAGTGAGGTGTGTAGATGAGCATGTGTGTGTCTGAGTGACCTTGTCCTGTTAGACCCTAGGTGGCCAGAGGTCAGGAGAGGTAGTACATCTACTTTAATTAAACACCCTAGTTTAGCACCTGATACAGGGTCATTACCACACTAAATGTTAGATGTTAGAATATATATGCTTTCCATCAGAATTTCACTTCCCACAGGATACTATATTTCTTTCATGCTAATCTATATTTTAATGGCCTCTAAATTGTCAATTGAGAGGGTAATTAGTTCTAATTTGGTGGTAATGCTATGAACATAGAGTAAGAAACTAATTGACATGGCATACTACCAGCCAGAATTTTATGAACTAAAACTTCTTCTCTCGTGCACAACAGTCAGTGATCTCATTTTGGAGGGACCATTTAGGATGAAGGGCCGCCTTGCCTCCGGGTGTTCCCCACCTTGTGAATGCAGGCTGATGGCTGGTTGACTGCCTGCTGCTTTGATTTCCCGCTTCCAACAGCTCTCCCTTAAACCTGCTTCGGGGGAAATTGTTCTAAAAACCTAGATGCATATTTGGTTAGCATTTTTGTTTTCAGTTGCACTCGTTTTTCCCGGCCAGATATGAGGAAGCCCTTGGAGACTGAAGGATATACAAAGCAAGAGAATAATCATTCCCTACATCCAGCGATCCAGATTCTAATAGAAATAGCAATACATTTACCATGCAGTACTTAATATTTTGTCTCAGACTTTCATATATATAACTTCATTTGATCTTTGCAATAATTGAGGTCCGGGAAGGTATTAACATACCCATTTTATAGTTGAAAGTGCCAGGGTTTGGAGAGTTTACGTGACTTGCCTGTGATTATGTGGCTGGTTAAGTAGCAGAGGCAAGCCAAGGAGTTGAATCTTCTGACTCCTGCTCCAAAGTTTTTTCTGATCACATTTTACTTCTCTGGTCTGTTTATCTATATAATCTCCTTATATAATTGAGGAATTGCTGTTCCCTTAAAAATTCACAAAATCTAGGGGCGTCTGGGTGGTTCAGTTGGTTAAGCGTCCAACTTTGGCTCAGGTCATGATCTCATGGTTGTGGGTTCAAGCCCCATGTCGAGCTCTGGTTGACAGCTCAGAGCCTGGAGCCTGCTTCAGATTCTGTGTCTCCCTCTCTCTGCCCTTCCCCTGCTCGCGTGCGCGCTCTCTCTCTCAAAATAAATAAATAAACATTTAAAAAAAATTTTTTTAATTCAGAAAATTTATGTAATCATAACCCAGCTAACTCCCCACCTTTTTACTTCCCCACTCCCTGACCCTCTAGTTAACAAATGCTACTCTAGTACTTAACTGTGTCCTAACGAAGGTTTAGGAAAAAAAACTATCTTAGAAAAAGAGGTAAAAAGGATTGAAAGCAAAAAAAGAATCCGATTAAGGGATTCTTCTGACTTTTTTGTTTCCTCTAAAGAAGAGTTCAAGTGCTGCCCTAAGATGTCAGTTCTAACTTTAACCCAGGGTAGTTTTTCAAAGATGAAGCCTGTCAATTTCTTTTGCTGCCGCCTGGCTGATCCTAGCCTGAGCTAGTCTACCAGAACTTTCTTTGGTCCATTTCAGATTATTTAGTGCTGCCTATCTGATACACAGTCGTAACCCCTGGTTTGTTGGACTATGATTTATCTTTTAGATAGTTTACTATCCTTAGAAGCTCCCCCAGCATGCAGTCAGGAAAACAAAGACATGAAAATCTAAGGCGTCCGCTCTGCTGAGTTTGAGTGGGGCAGAAGCCACTGTGGAAGATGAGGTCTGTGGGTCACCAAGGCAGTTTCTTTCATCTTTCTCTGCTGTTCTCCGGCTCCTCTAAACCACCGGGAGATGAGAGGGCCCGGGTTCTATTTGTGTCCCTCTGTTCGTTTATTTGTAAACTGCAGGTCAAAAAGTAAGATTATGTATAAAATCCAGACTGGACAATTGCTCGTTTCATGCAGAGAGTGAGCTTTAAAGGAAATCAGCTGACTTCCTGACTTGCTGAATGAAGTGTGAGTTTTAGTTTCTATCCTGTTAGGAAATGACATGTGAATAGAATACTTGTATAAGCAGGCTTTTTATTTTTGTCAATGGCTGGAAACTCGTAAAAAAAAAAAAATAAAGAGAAGAGAGGTCTGTTTATTTTAGCATATCAAGATTCATTTCTGTGAAACAAAGGCAGAAATAAGAGTTTCTGAATCCTTTGGTGGTCTCCGTCCTGAAATTCCATTTCTTCTCTCCTTCTGCCCCGGAGTTGTTGGGTTGCCACGGCAACATGACTCCTCCCCCACAACCCTGTAAGATTAACTGGATACAGATTTAGCAGCAAGTGAGGCCAAGATCAAAATCCAAATTTAGGGCACTGATCACATAAAGTAGGAGGTCTGAGGCCGAGGACGGCTCTACGCCCCTCTGCAGGCTGCACGTGAAGTGATGGGCGTTTTGCCCTGATGGCGTAGGTGCCACTGCTCAGAGACCCCGTCAGCCATTGAGAGCTTGACTGCCACTCTGTGGATGGATTGCACCCAGTAAGGTAGTTGGATGATGGCCGGATGAAGAGTATTTAGTGCTGCAGTGTAACCCTGGATGGAATGAAATTGCAGGTCCTCTGAAAGTCAAGCATGAGACTGGGCAAGGAACCACAAAGAGAGGCACTGAGTAGGTGCTGCAAACACAAAGCTACGCTGTCCCCAAAAATGCTGTCTGGGATGAGTCTTAGGGATCCTGGAGATGGTGATAGTCACGACAGTCGCTCACGCTGACTGGGCACTTACTACATGCTAATAAAGCACTTTGTAACACACCCTGCTAACAACCTTTGGAGCTCAGTGCTGTTATTTTAAACACAAGGAAACTGAGGCAGGGAGAAGTTCATGAACTTACCCAAAGTTATGTGGTTTGTAAATGGCAGACTGGAATTTGCACCTTGGTAGTGTGAACCTGAATCCAGGGTCTTAATTCTCCTAATTCTGCCTCCAAAGGATCTTTTCTTATCCTTTTGAGGTCTCATAAGTAGAGTTCTCAAGGAAACTTAACTGTATTTTTTAAAACAGAAATATTGTTGTAGGTTGAATCGTGTCCCCTCAAAAATGTTGAGGTCCTAACTCCCAGTGACTGTGAATGTGACCTTATTTAGACATAGGGTCTTTGCAGATGTAGTTGAGCTAAGATGAGGTCATTAGGTGGGCCCTGATCCAATGACTGGTGTCCTTACGAGAAGAGGAAAATACCAAGTGAAGGCACAGACACACAGGGAGAATCATGTGACAACAGAGGCAGAGGTTGGAGTGATGCGGCTGTGAGCCCAGGGACACCAAGCAGGGAGTGACTGCCACCACCAGAAACCAGGAAGAAGCAAGGAAGAATTCTACCCAGAGACTCAGAGGGAGCATGGCCCTGCTAGCACCTTGGTTTGGAGCTTCTAGCCTCCAGAACTGGGAGAGAATAAATTTCTGTTGTTGAAGCTAAGCTACTCAGTTTATTACAGCCGTCCTAGGAAGCTAATACAAATATGTGCTTATTGTACCAGATTTGGTGGAGACAGAGATAAACAGAGTGATACATGAACATTCCCCTTCCCACATTACTGGTAACAGCTAATGATTATTTTGTCTCCATTATGCATATATATTTATATTAGTTTTTAATGTTTATTTATTTTTGAGAGAGACAGAGGGTGAGCAGGGGAGGGGTAGAGAGAGAGAGGGAGACACAGAATCCGAAACAGGCTCCAGGCTCTGAGCTGTCGACACAGAAGCTGACACGGAGCTTGAACTCATGAAACGGGAGACCATGACCTGAGCCAAGGTCGGATGCTTAACTGACTGAGCCACCTAGGCGTCCCTATATTGGTTTTTATATACTGGGCCTGTGTTATATGCATTTTGCTATAACTTTTTTTTTTTAAGTTTACTTGTGTATGTTGGAGTTCTCTAAGTCTTTAGCTTATTTAATCGTAAAATACATATAGCATAGAATTTACCATCTTCACCATTTCTAAGTGCACGGTTCAGTGGTATTAAATACATTTATATGTTGTGCAGCCACCACCATCAGCCATCTGCAGAACTCTTTCCATCTTATAAAACTCAAACCCCATGGCCATTAAACAAGAATTCCTGGGGCACCTGGGTGGCTCAGTCGGTTAAGGTTCCAACTCTTGATTTCGGCTCAGGTCATGATCTCATGGTTCCTGCAATCCAGATCTGCATCAGGCTCTGCACTGACAGCATGGAGCCTGCTTGAGATTCTCTCTCTCTCTCTCTCTCTCTCTCTCTCTCTGCCCCTCATGTTCTCTCTGTCTCTTTTTGTCTGTCTCTCTCTCAAAATAAACATTAAAAAAAAAAGAATTTCAGGGCACCTGGGTGGCTCATTCAGTTAAGCGTTGGCCTTCAGCTCAAAACATGATCTCATGGTTCATGGGTTTGAGCCCCATTTCAGGCTCTGTGCTAACATCTCAGAGCTCTCTCTCTCTCTCTCTCTCTGTCTCTCAAAAATAAACATTAAAAAAAAAAAAAAGGAATTCCCCATTCCTCTCTCCCTCTAGTCCTGAGCAACTACCCTTTTACTGTCTGTCTCTATGAATTTGCTCTCAGTACCTCATAGAAGTGGAATCATACATTATTTGTCTTTTTGTGACAGGTTTATTTCACTTAGCATATCCTCAAGGTTCAACCATGTTGCAGCATGTGTCAGAATTTTCTTCCTTTTTGAGGGTGAATAATATTCCATTGTATGTCTGTTCTGCATTTGGTTATCCATTCATTTGTTGATGGACACTTGGGTGGCTTACACCCTTTGGCTGTTTTCAGTAATGCTGCTATAAACATGGGTGTACCAATATCTCTTTGAGATCCTGATTTCAATTCTTTTGGATATATACCCAGAAGTGGAATTGCTAGATCATATGGTAATCCTATTTTTAATTTTTTGAGGACTTGCCATACTGTTCTCCACAGCAGCTGCACCATTTTACATTCCCACCAGCGGTCTACAAGGATTCCAGTATCTCTACATCCTCGCCAACACTTGCTATTTTTTTTTATAGTAGCCATCTTAATGGGTATGAGATATCTCATTGTGGTTTGATTTGCATTTCCCTAATGATTAGTGATGTCAAGCATCTTTTCATGTGCATATTAGCTACTTATATGTCTTCTTCGAAGGCATGTCTATTCAGGTCCTTTGCCCATCTTTATAATCAGGTCGTTTGGGTTTTTGTTGTTGAGTTGTAATAGTTCTTTATATATTCTGGAATAAAAATCCCTTATCAGGTATATGTGTATAAGTCTTCAGCTTTTCTTTTTCTTTTTTTTTTTAAATATTTTTTTTTCAACGTTTATTTATTTTTGGGACAGAGAGAGACAGAGCATGAACGGGGGAGGGGCAGAGAGAGAGAGAGGGAGACACAGAATCAGAAACAGGCTCCAGGCTCTGAGCCATCAGCCCAGAGCCTGACGCGGGGCTCGAACTCATGGACCGCGAGATCATGACCTGGCTGAAGTCGGATGCTTAACTGACTGCGCCACCCAGGCGCCCCAAGCCTTCAGCTTTTAATCTGTCAGTTCTCTTGTCACTAGCTGAGAATACATTCATGCATTCTCATGGGGAGGGGGACACAGGTGCCAAAACACTGTATTCCCATCTCAGGCTTCTAGTGATAGGTGGTACTAAGCAAGGCCTATTTCACTCTGACAAGTTTCCTAACAGAGGAAGGAGCATGTATTAGCCAGAGTTCTCCAGAGAAACCTGTATATAATACAGTATATGTATTATACTTATTATGAGGAATTGGTTCACATGATGTAGACCTTGACAAGCCCCAAGATCTGCAGGGTGAGTCAACAGACTTGATACCTGGGGGAGCCAGTTATTTAGTTCCTGTCTGAGCCCAAAGGCCTGAGAACCAGAAGAGCCTGTGTTTCAATTTGAGTCCAAATGCTGGAAAAAGCTGATGGTCCATCTTGAAGCAATCAGGTAGGAGGAATTCTTCCTTTCTTAGGGGAGGGTCAGCCTTTTCTCCTAGTTAGGCCTTCAACTGATTGGATGAGGCTCACCCACATCCGGGAGAGCAACAAGCTCTGCTCAGTCTATCAATTTATTTATTTAATTTTTTTAATGTTTATTTTTGAGAGAGAGAGTGAGAGAGAGAGCAACGAGCATGAGTGGGGGAGGAGCAGACACACACACACACACACACACACAGAATCCGAAGCAGGCTCCAGGCTCTGAGCTGTCAGCACAGAGCCTGACGCAGGTCTCAAACTCACAAACTGTGAGATCATAACCTGAGCTGAAGTTGGACACTCAACTGACTGAGCCACTCAGGCGCCCCTCATTCTATCAATTTAAATGTAATCTCATCCAGAAACACCCTCACAGACACACCCAGAATAATGTTGGGCCAAATATCTGGGTACCCCATGGTCCAGTCAAGTTGACACATGAAGTCAGCCATCACATAGCACTAATAAATGATGCTCTCCTTCTCTGTCTTGCTAATTAGTTTTAAAATGAAGAACATTCTCAGGATTATCATTTTCTGGTAGGTTTGTGGTTCGGGTCTGTTACTGAGCTCACTCCTTTGTATCTGAAGATATGACTAGACAAGGCATGTCTGAAGGGTTCATGGAAGGTGTTTCCAGGGCAGATGTTCTCTTTAGTATTATGCAGCCTCAAAGAGGGAGTTTTCCCTGGACTGAATAAACAATAATTTTTATAACCCCAAATTACTTACCCAAAACTGACTGAAGCTTTGTAGATTTCCATATAGCTTTACTAAATCATTCCTGGTTTTTAAGACTTGAATTATTTTCCTTTTCTTTCATAACCTCACCATTTCTTGCTCATTATCAGCATTTTCTGACCCATTTTCTCACATGGAGCTTATATTCTAATGGGGTCTAGTAAGCTTATATACCTAGTATAGTAAATATGCACTACCCCCCCCCCCACAAAGAAAAAACAAATAATCTTAGATAATGACTCGAGTGAAGTCATAAGATAAACATACATTAAAAAAAACCATTTAATAGTAGATATGTAAAGAAAATACATGATACAGAGTGACTTGGGTATGCTATTTTTTTTCTTTTGGAAACATTTCAGCAATCTGTTTGTTAATTATTGAGTTCTTTGAGTAGACAGTGTGTATATGTTTGTGCATATACAACAAAAATTGAAAGGCACGAAAGACTATGCAGTGAATGTAAGTTTTCTCCCACCCCTGCCTCTAGCTACCTAGTTTCCCTGTTTAGAGTAACCACTGTTTCTTACATAGTTTTCCAATGTTTCTTATGTATCTTTGTATAGATGTATGCAAACATATATATTTGTATTATTTAAAAGGAGGAAGAATATCCAGGAGGTTAAAACTCTACCCACAGTTCTGTACCTTTTTCACTTAATAACATGTCTTAAAGATCAGACCCTATCAGTATGTTTCTAATGCCTTATTCCTTTTAATGGCTGCATAGTATTTCACCATGAGACTGTGTGCTGGGAAGCATTATAGTATAAAGACTAAGAACCTGGGGTTTGAATCCCCACTTTACCACTTACTAGCTAACATCTCGGGTTAGTTACCTAAGCTCTCCTTAGTTTTCGCCTCACAAAGTGGACTTTAAAAAAATATTTAACATTTTATTTTTGAGAGACAGAGCACGAGTGGGAGAGGGGGAGAGAGAGAGGGAGACACAGAATCCGAAGCAGGCTGCAGGCTCTGAGCTGTCAGCACAGAGCCCGATGCGGGGCTTGAACCCACGAACCGTGAGCTCATGATCTGAGCTGAAGTCAGTTGCTTAACTGACTGAGCCACCCAGGCGCCCCCAAAGCAGGCTTATAATACTTCTTAGCTTATAAGGTTGTTAGGTACCTAGTGCATTTATTTTATCTGTTACTATGTATAATAATTTATCTAAGGAGCTCTTATTGATGAACATTGGGTGTTGTCATCATTTTGCTATTCAAAGCAACACAGCAGCAAATAATCCTGGAGTATATATCACTTCACACATGTACAAGTTTATATTTAGAATGAATTCTTAGAAGTAGAATTGCTGGGTCAAATGGCTAGGTATGTGCATTTAGGTTTTGACGGATATTGCCAACTGGCTGTCTAAAGAATCCTAACTACAGTGTACAAGGATGGATATGTGGGGTGGAGGCAGGAGTTACTGTAGATTGGGTAGTTAAGGAAGGCCACTCAATGGATGAGACATTGAGAATATATCTCAGATGATGAGCCAGCCAGCCGTGTAAGATTTGGGGTCACAAAAGCTTGGACTAAGCTGTAAGGCAGAAGTAGCAGCCCTGGTATGTTCAAGGACTGGAAAGCAGACTATTGTGGCTGAAGGCTGGTGGATGAGGAGGACAGTGCCCAGTTGTGAGCTGGACAGGAAGACAGAGTTCATATCGACTCTACTTAGGAGTGTGTTCTAAGTGGAATGGAAGCTATGAGAGGGTCTAAAGGTTGGTTTTATAAGATCACTCAGGTTGTGAGGCAGAGAGTGGACAGTTGGGGGCAAGTGGAGGGAGACAGGGAGATTAGTTAGGAGCTATTGCAGTGACAGATGGGAGAGAGAGAGCATGGAGCTTAGGTGCCCTGGGTGGTGGTAGAGATGGAGAAAGTGGAGCCTGCAGGCTTTGCTGATGGATTGGATACAAAGGACTGAGGCGTGAGAGCAGAGGTAGAGGGAGGAGGAAGACGGAGAGAGAGGACTCACGTCCTCTTGGCTGTGTCACTCACTAGAAGTGTGACCTTGGACAATAATCTTACCTCTCTGTGCTTCACTGTCCTTTATAAAATGAGAATAATCCCACCATCCTCATATATGTGGTTATAAATAAATGACTCAATGTATGTAACATGCTTTCAATTTGGGACATGTTGAATTTGAGATGTTTGTTATACTTCCAAGTCTAGTGTTGAATAAGCAGTTGGATATACAACTCTAGAATTCAAGAGAGTGATCAAGGGTAGGGATATATAGACGTGGGAGCTGTTTGCTCTAAAGACCATCTACATGGCATGAAACTACATGAGATCTGCAAGGGAGTGAGGGTAGATAGAGGAGAGACAGGGACTAAGAATTGAATCATGTTAGCATTAAGAAGCTGGGAGAAGTGCAGAAACTAGCCAAAGAGGATGACCAGGAACCATCAGTGAGGTCATGTTCAGTTGGTTCTAAAGTGGCCGTTTAGGATCCTCCTCAGATGACATTTCTTTCCCTTTTGTCTCATGTGCCACTCAGGATCTCCTGAATTCTTGACATTTTTATTAAGAATTCCTCATACAGCAGCAAACAATGCCCAGACTCCATAGCCTCTCTGCTAACACGTTGCTTTTATATTTGAGGAGGGGCTTAGGTGTCAAAATAGGTCCGTTATTCCACCCAGTCCCAACCTCAGTAGCTTTTTGCCAAATGGTCACCATCCATACATCCTTTCTTCCTGGAAACGATATAAATCCCCGAGGCTATTTTTGCTCCAAGGAGATTATGGCACAACATATGGAGTCTTCACTCTCCAGGAGCAGAAGAAGTCTTGTCTTTGCTCAAGCAAGCCACTTGGTGAATGCCACAGGCTTAGGGCAACTGTGAATCCTTGTGATTCATGGGTGACTGTACGAGGCAGCCACAGCATGGAGCAGCTGGTCTTAGGAGCATACTAACCTGATGTTTCCCATAGTGTCGTGCATGGAATTCACCCCATTTGTCATGCTGAATTGGCTCCGTTAATCCTATACAAGTCTCTGTACACATTAATATTTTACCTTGAACCAAGGCAGTAGAATTCTAGAATATTTGCCTTCGGAGGGCAAATATTTAGTGATTGATTTCATAAACTTTTAGCATTATAGATATCCTCTGTTTAACCAGAATAAATGTAAAAGAAAAAGAGAAGTTATAATAAATTATCAAAGAGGCTGTTAAGTTCCTTGATTTAAAAGCATATTCATCTATAAGTCCGTGGTTTAAAAGCAGATTCCTCTGTTAGTAAAACAGTTCCTGTTACTATTCTTTGCGCAACAAGAGAGGTTTTTTAAGGAGATTAAGCCAGTCACTTATTGTATTGTTTCAGGACAGATTATATCCTGAGTTATAATAGAATCTCAAAATTAACTTCTATTATCATGGAAACTATTCATAATAATTTCTAGCCAGGCTAGAAATTGAAAAGTTAGTCTTATTACCTGGGTCCAGTGTCTATTCCATGTTCTAGGAGAGTAGACATGTGGCCAGTTCTATTTTCAGCACTGTTGTTGAAAAAACGTTCCTCCTTAAATTAAACAGGGTTGATTTTGCCTATTGCATTTATTATTGTTGAAGATCTGACTAAGTTTAGGTTTATTAACCGTAGTGCTCCGAATCCTATTTGTCTGTCTAGATGCCAGAGTAGGGTTGGCATGCTAGAAGGGAGGGGACATGGCTTAGCAGATCCGTGGGCCATGCCACTTGGTACTTATTGGCCCCAGCAAACTACTTGAATCTCACTAAGCTTCTGTTTCTTCATCTCTGTTATGGGGGCAGTAACCTGTGAGACGGTTGCCTGATGCTTGGGGGCACGGAGCTATGGCCGCTGTTATTTTCACTGTTGCCATTCTGGTCCCCTCCAGCTTGCACTGCAGTCTTGAAGCTGTGAGAAAAGAAACAGGGTGGTTGAGCCTCGGTGAAATATCTCAGCATCTTTGCTTCTCGTGTGTGTGCTGCGCCCTTGCCTACAACATCTTACCTTTATCTAACCCGACCTTCTGTTGCACATGAGGCATCTGGGTCGGGGATGAGAGGATGTAGAGGAGGTAGGGGGTAGCTAGCCTTGCCAGTGGGGCCACATGAAGCAGTGGCAGCCAACATGGCCTGATAGGATGAGTTGGGGGTTCCCTTCCCTCCCTTAAGAAGGGCTCCGCATGCTCCGAATGCCTCAGCATTTCTGTGCAGACCTGCTTCCCTGTGTTCAACCCTGGGGTTTTTCGGTTCTTTCTCCTTTGCTTTGGGATTACAAACAAGTCAGTTTATATCACACTGCTTCCATTTCCTTGGGTGTTTGGAAAGAATCAGTCTACCTTGATTAGATGTTTTAAATGTCAAATTGGTGTTAACACACACACACACACACACACACACACACACACACACACACTTGCTACCAGTTCTAGTTCTAATGCAACTGGGTCACTGATGAGGTTATAAGGAGGTCTAGCGTTCTGCTATTGACAAACGACTCCCTTTTAAAATGCCAAATCCTTGCAATTCTGTTCATTTTTAACAGGATATGTTTGGCCAAAAAAGTCGGCATGCATTGGCTAATTAAAGCAAAATGCTTGTGTTTGGTAAAAAAAATAATCTGCATATTTCGTTTTCTGTGTGCCTTTAAATCATCATATGCAAAATCTGCTTACCCCAAGCAGGTCAAGGAACAGAGTGACTTGTATGGGTCTTCCCCCAGTCAAACAAAACAAACTGTATGACTACTGCATTTACTGTTTCCTCAGAAATGTTATCTTTCCATCTCTCTTGCCACCTTCCTTACCTCTCTCTTTCTCATAATAGTACCTGGCAGTTTTTGTGCTGTGGATTTCCATGGTTTACTCTGGTTTTGTAAATTCTTTTTCATGACCGTAACGATCTGTGGAATCTCTTGTCTGTGTTTGGGATGTAAGAAGTCCGGTTGACACAGATTCAATTCATTATTTATTGATTTAGAAGAAGAAAAATACAGAATGACAAAGACAGCGTCAGGACGTTTGTATCTCATTTTGGTTGATGGTCTCTTAAGGGAAGCCTGTTGGGGGACTCACCACTGAGGAAAGCTGTTCCCAGTGGAAGGGTCTCCTTTTCCGAATTAATTCTTATTCTGGGTGGTCGTTTAATTGCGAATAAGTTGGCAGTTTTGTTTGCAGACTTTATGGCTTTCATTAGCAGTCTGGTGGTGACAGCTAGCGTTCGCTGTTCCTCCTGTCATTGCTCACAGGAGTGGCGCTGAATGCTCGGAGGCTTTTGGGGTGGCGGCAGTTTCATCTGTATGCTCTCGCCCCTGCCCTCACTTGTCACAGCAGCAGGGTCAAAGGAGAACATCGCTGATTAGTGTGTCTGGTGCACCAGGGTGTGATCTCTGTTGATTTCCCAACAATACATTCTCCTTGCTTCCTACTGGCCTTTGCCTTACACACAGACTACATTTTGCCTTCCATTATGAAGGATGTCCTTTTGGTCTTTCCCCCCAGGATTCCTGCGGGTTTCTTCTCAGGGTCTACAACTTCATCCCATCCCTGCTCTTGACCTTCTCTCTTTGCTTCACCCTTTCAGTCCCGCTGAATAAAAGCCCAGCTTTCACTTCCTGATGCTTTTATCTTCTCTCAGCAGTCTGTTGAAAAGAAAAGTATGTGCTGGGAGAGAATTGGACTTAATAATGAATTAAACTCTCTGGGCCTTAGTTCGTTTCCCCATCTATAAAATAGGGGTAATAGTTTTCCCTACCTCATCGTTGAGTTCTTGTCGGGTTGAACAAGATAAAACATATAAAGTGCTCAGAATAGTGCCAGGTGTATGATCATCACTCAGTAAAGGCATCATCTCCTTCGTCACCAATGTCTGTAGGAATACACTGGGTCTACAAGCGGGGAGCACTTGTAATTTTGATTTTATGATTATGCGTTAGGCCCTACAAATCACAACCCAAGTCTCCTCTGAAACGCAGTTAATATGGTCCCAGTTTTCCCTTCTGTGTTATATTCTGGATTTTCAAGGAATAGTTTCTTGTTCCTTCTTTTCTGCAGTTGCGCTACGCTTATTAATTTTCCACATTACATTTGACAGAGCAGTATTATAAATGGCACTGCATTTGATCTGTGCAACAGCACTCTGAGAGGGGGACATTATGCTCTCCATTTTACATATGATAACATTTCAGATCTGAGAGAGTCCATGTTTTGCTGAAAATAACCAGCCAACAGGAGTCAGGCCCACACCTCAAACCCCTTCTGACTCCAAGTCCAGTGTAGTTTCTATGTGGAGATGCCTTGTGTGTATGGAGAAGCAATGACATTTAATTATCTATCTGGGTTTTTATCAAGAAGTCATTATATTTTAAGTTCCTGGGAGGTAGATAGTAGCTCCAAGTCTCTCTCTAAATGCACTTACTGGGGCACCTGGTTGGCTCAGTTGGCTGAGAGTCCGACTTTGATTTAGGTTCAGGTGACAATCACAGTTTGTGGGTTCGAGCCCTGCTTTGGGCTCTGTGCTGGCAGTGTGGAGCCTGCTTAGGATTCTCTGTCTCCCTCTCTCTCTGCCCCTCCCCCACCCCATCTCTTTCTCTCTCTCAAAAATAAATAAATAAACATTATTAAAGAAATAAAATGCATTTACCTCTTCTCCTCCCAGTACTATGGCTTGAACTTATTTACTAAGGGTTTCTTTCCTGACATCTCACTGAGGGCAGAGGACTAAAGTTATGATAATATGGACAGCACTTTGTCTAGGCTGGAAAAGTAGTGCTAAGAGAATGCAACACAAGTGGATTCCCCTCAACGAGCAGGGCACCAGGTATTTCTGGGGACTTGGAAGTGGATAGAAGTGACACCAAAACAAGGGCTGGTGTTGAAAACCTGACATAACTGCTGCCTTCAAATTGGTCTGGCATTGGCCATCTGTAGAAGGATCCTTTTTTTTTTTTAATGTTTATTTATTTTTGAGAAGAGAGAGACAGAGCATGAGCGGGGGAGGAGAGAGAAAGAGGGAGACACAGAATCCGAAACAGGCTCCAGGCCCCAAGCTGTCAGCAGAGCCCAACGCGGGGCTCGAACTCACAGACCGTGAGGTCATGACCTGAGCCAAAGATGGACACTTAACCGACTGAGCCACCCAGGCGCCTCAAGGATCCTTTTTCAATCCATCCAGCCCTGAATCTGGCCCCAAATCCAGGCAAATATTTGTTCAGTCAGCAGACATTCACTCAGTACAAGCTATGTGCCTGGTACTGTGTTAGTCACTGAAATAACAGGGATGAAAGATCCTGTGGAATGGATGATCCAACTTCCTCATTCCTGGTTGGGAGGTGGGGGAGGAGGGAGAAGAAAGGGGAGGGTCAGAGAGTCAGATGAAGAGAAAAGCTTTCTGAGTCAAGGGAAAGCAAGTCTACTTTAACCAAACCTACAAATCCTGTATTTCTGAACATGGTATCGTAAGTCTGTGAGCATCAATAAATATAAGGACATGCATCAAGCAGTGTCACTGGCCCACCAGAGCCTCTGAATGATGGAGAGCCCAGCAGTGAGCCCAACATGTGGTCGGAAAGTCCTGGACTGTACAGGAAAATAACTTCCTCTCTTCAAACGCCTCAATGTGATTTACTGATTCAACTGCATCTTTAGTTCCTCTAGTTATGTGTGTGGGAGGGCAGATGTTCAGTAAGAATAAAGCATTGGATCAGCAAGGGACTTGGTAAAAGTCATTGCAGCAACAGGCAAGAGCAAGGGAGTTAGAACCCTGCTGCAAGAGCCCCATCCCTTAAGTAAAATGTGATATATAGAAGAATATTATTCAGCCATAAAAAAGAAGGAAATCTTGCCATTTGTGACAACAACATGGAAGGACCTTGAGGGCATTAGGCTAAGTGAAATAAGTCAAACAGAGGAAGATAAATAATGTATGGTCTCAATTATGTGTATAATCTAAAAACAAACCACAACCAAACTCTTAGAAAAAGAGGTCAGATTTGTGGTTACTAGAGGCAGGGGGTGGGTATAGTATGTGAAATGTGTGAAGGTGGTCAAAAGGGACAAACAGTTATAAGATCAATAAATCTTATTGATTAATGGGAATGAAATGTACTGCATGGAGACTTAGTTAACAACCCTATATATTAGATATCATATATTATGTATTAGAAAGATACTAATGGAATGGATCTTAAAAGTTCTGAAAACAAGAGGGGCGCCTTGGTGGCTCAGTCGGTTAAGCATCTGACTCTTGATTTCGGTTCAGGTCATGATCTCATGGTTTGTGAGATCGAGTCCCAAGTCAGGCTCTGCACTGGCAGTGTGGAGCCTGCTTGGGATTCACTCTCTCTCTCCCTCTCTCTCTGACCCCTCCCCTGCTCATGCTGTCTTCTGTCTCTCCCAAAATAAACTTAAAAAGAAATAAAAAAGAAATTCTCAGAACAAGAAAAAAATTTGTAACGACGTGTGGTGATGGATGTTAACTAAACTTATTGTGGTAATCATTCCACAGTATGTACAAACATGAAATCACTATGTTGTACACCTAAAACGAGTAAAATGTTATATGCCTGTGATATCTCAATTAAAAAAAAAAAACTCCATCCGCTTCTCTGCTCACTTTCCTTCTGCTCCTCTTCAACAGATCTGATTTTGAAAAAGAACTATTAGGAAAGAGGAACAAGGAATACAGCCTTCGGAATTCTTTGCCCCAATTGTGAGAGTCACAGAGTAAGCTCATTGTTGGTCTAACTCCATGCAAATGAATGGACTGTGAACCTCCTTAACTCAGTTGTTGGTCCCAGTGAGTGCATGCCTCACACCCTTGATTGGTTGGTTTCAAAATTCAAAGCTGTTCTTTTGAGTTTGTCACCAAACCAGACCTCAGCAAATGCCTGCTCTTGTATGGATGCACCAGCCTCGAGCTAGGAAGTCCCCTGGGCCCAGAGGTTTACAGCATGAGCTCTCAGTAGGTTGTTGTTATTCTTTCCAGCAAGCATTTTTAATGCCTTCCAAATGCCTTGACAATGGATTTAGATAGTTTAATTTCCATTGAAGCCAGTAGGCAGGGGTTGGTATGCTCTTTGGAGTTTTGTGGTGTTAGGAGAAATATGTGTGGCAAAGTATTCCAGGTATGTTTAAATTGTCAGTTATTGCTTATTCTGTTGTGCCTTCAAAGAATGTTTTTGTTAAAGAGGACACAGGGAATTTGACTGACTTCTTTGCTAAAGAGAATAGTGGGAAAACTACCTTCTCGAGATATGAAAAGAAATTACTCACAAGTTTTTTTTTTCTCTGCCCCACTTTTGGCTTAGAGAATAGAGGCCTCTCCACCAGTGGAAAGGAGAAAAGAGGGGACTTTAATGGAGGGGCAGGCCCCGGGCTTCACACTGGGCCGGAAAGGTGGGCAAGCCCAGGAGGGACCTTTTAGAACAAATTCTCATTTGGCAGCTAGCTGGAGAAACCATCAAAGTCACTGGGTGATCAAGAGATTTGAGAACAAACCATGACTCCCAGCCACAATTCAGGGTATGCTAAACACAAAGTAGAGCTCTCATGTAGGAGACTTCACCATTCCGCAGTATGTTCACACACATTCATTAAATCCAAGCTACTCAGCTCTTACTGCTGGGGAGAATGGAGCTGGGAGGTGTGTCTTTTTCTTAAATTACAAACTTGGAGTAAATGCAGATCATTGCAAAGATGAGCATTTACAATCAAATTTTGGGGTGGGTACCATGTTTGTAATAGATTACAAAAATGGCCAGAGTTAGTGTGGAAGGTTCTAAATTGTGCCTGATTTATTAATTTAAATTTTTTATTAAAATATATTTTTTAAACGTTTATTCACTTTTGGAGAGACAGAGTGTGAGCCGGGGAGGGGCAGAGAGAGAGGGAGACACAGAATCCGAAGCAGGCTCCAGGCTCTGAGCTGTCAGCACAGAGCCCGACGCAGGGCTCGAACTCACGGACCACGAGATCATGACCTGAGCCCAAGTTGGATGCTTTACTAACAGGTGCCCCTATTAATTTAAATTTTAACTGATGTTGGCTAAGTTTTATTGAGCCCTTATTAGGTACCAGGCATTTGGCTGTGAACTTGACATAAATTATTTCATTTAAACCTCACGGTTCTATTAAGTTGATAGATACCCTTTTTAATTGCAACATTACAGATGAGAAAAATAAGGCATAAAGAGGTTACCTGCAATTAGTCAGTCTCACAGTTATTAAGTGGAAGAGTCAAATTCAGGCAGAAAACTGCTGAGTTCCCTATCTTACACCCTGCCTGTCCCGGTCTTCCGTGTGGACCTAGGTGCAGGGTTCAGTTACAGTGCTCGACTTCAGTTCTAGTGGAGTCATGTCTGTGTAACACTGTAGTACCTTCATGATTGTGATTCATATCTTAGATTAACACATGAGTGGTGTGTAAAACATGTGACAGGAAACATGATATGATTACAAAAAGAAAAAAAAAGCATAAACCAAGAAGCCCAAGAACTGAGGGTGAGTCTTGCCCCAGTATCAGTAAATTTGATGATGTGGGCACACTTCAACTTCTCTGGGCCTCCGTTTTTTCATCTGCAGTTTGACTGAGTTGTCCCAGATGAGTGCCTGCTGTCATCTGGTGTGAGCACACCCCAGTGTAGGAAAAGGTAGCGGAAGCTGCTATCAGGTGACAGGTGATGAAATGGATACCAAAGGTTAATGGTCCAGTAATATGGATTTATTACTTTTAAGTTTGCTCATTTTATTTCTACTTAGTGCAGTTAAAAGAATTACATAAAATATATACAAAAATAAGTTTGAATAGGGCTCAAGGATTTAAAGTGAAAAAGTGAAAGTCTTCTGTGTCTGCCTCACCCCCACCCACAATCCCACTGCCCATACATAACCACTGTTAAGTTTTCTCCTTTTAGAAACTGGCTATACATATACAACTATGCAGCACATCTGTGATAGGAATTTATGAAAGAATCTGCTAATTTCTTTAAACTCTCTTAATTGCAAAAACAATATGCGACTAAAGCCACTTGTAAAAGAAGCTTCAAACAAAACCCGTTTTTAAAAAAGCACAAGACTTTAAATTAATGCATATTAAATTTTATTCCCTCCCACTGAAAAATGAATAAGGCGCTGCGCTGGAGAACCCATTTGAATTGTGAAAATATAACTGTCAACATTATGGAATCATCAAAGTATTAAAATAAGCTTCCATTTTGCCTTAGATCTTCTTAAAAAATGACAACAAAAGTCATTGAAGGCAATTCTTGCTTAAAAGTACTTTCATATGATGAAAATTTGAGGTCAAGCGTATTTCTCCATTTCCTTCTAAATGAGTTTAGACTGTTAGGAAGTGTTATGTTTTGCTAAACCTCTGAAGAGGGCATCTTGTATCTTTTCTTTCTGTTTGTTTTTCATATAGTTGGTGGGATTTTCTTGTATAATTATGGGAGTCTTTTGTTTCCCAAAATGAATTTACAAATAAATATTAGGAGAAGTTGGTCGCAGTACTCCATTCTTTGTATTGTTGCTCTGCTTCTTGTTGTGGTCTGTAACCCTTATAAAACTGTATAATTTGGGGCCGTGTAATTTTGACTCCATTCTCCGTGAGAGACAAAATGTGTGGTGTCAGGGTTAGCTTCCTCATGTTGTGGACGTTTAGAGCCTTAGAGACATGGGAGTCTTCCCCTCCTGGGTTCTGCTTGGCATTATTAATGATTATTAATGATTGTTATTAATTATTCCATTTACTTTCACATGAGGGAATCATACCTTAGAGAGGGAGGCTGAACCCATATCATGTGTCAAAACAAATGACAGCCAGTTGAAGATATTTTCAATACTGTCTGTCCAGGAAAAAGCCTACTGGCTTCTCTGCCAGAGCTGCCCCCAGTAGAGTGCCCAGGTGCCGCCCAGGTGTGCTTCCCAGGTGCTGGCGCTAGAAAGACCCGGAGGGCTTCTTCTTCAAACACACATGACATGCGAGTGCCCCCCGGCCTAGAGTTTTTCTAATACAGTAGGTCCAGGGTGCGGCTCAAGAATTTGCAAGTTCCCAGGTGATGCTGCTACTGTTGGTCCAGGGTGCACACTTTGAGAACCACAGGCTCCGTACCTTCAAAAGCCATAGCAGAGAAGAATGGATGACAGGTTTGGCAGAATTAATATACTGGCTTTAGCTAGTAAGTACACACAGCCACCTCTGAATTTCAGCTACTGAAGGCAGGAAGAGCTATCTCAGGCTCCAAATGTGTGGAATATGTATTCTCATTTGATTCGTTCACTGGCATGAACTTTTAAGCAACCAATACAAAATGATGTCCACATGTGCTTTGAATTATAAGCCTTTTTTCTATTATTGTTTTGTTTTTCAGATTTTCTAAAAGCCTAGTATGGTTGGTTATAGCCTGCCCATTTAACCACTTTCCACATTTCACTTTTAAAATGAAATCATCCTTCTTGCATTTAACTAATGGAAAGTTGTTCAACTTGCCAAGCAAGGTTCCATGGTTCCTGAAATAAATTTTCCAAAGAACTGGAAACTCTAGGCAGCTTTTATACAAGAAGCAGAATAGAAATGTTCAAATTTATGTGACTTTGATACATATTTTCCACGATTTGATATTTAAGTAATATCCATCACTGTATCTGAAGACATCCATTTGACTCTGTAAGATGAGCAGTTTGCATTCGAGATTTGTTCTTCGTCTTGCTTTTAACCTCCTCAAGATTATTTAAATTTATTTTTGTTCACAACTAGCTAAAATAATTGATACTGTCAGCTGACACTAATGAGTGATGATCATATATCAACCATGGCTGAGAGATTTATGGGTCTGATCCCATTTAATTATCACAACAAATCAATGAGGAAGACAGTTACCATTTTCTCCACTTTACAGGTGCTTACACCGAGAATGAAGGGTTAAATAACTTTCCCAAGATCCCTGGCTAGTAAGTGGCAGGACAGGAGCTCAGAAGCAAGGTAATTCCAAGGCCCAGGTGCTTTCCCACTGTGCAGTCACCCTTATTTAAACATGCTTTTGGAAGAGCCGTCTGTGCTCAGCATCATTAAATATTGGCTTTGCCCGCAAGAACATTAAGCCTAAAATAGTCAACCTTATTTAGCAGATAGTGAAGGCATAAGAGCTAATCAAGCACTGAAAAAAATACAGATTGAATAGTAATATATAAATATTTCCTCTGCACAGGAAAGTTTTATGAAGGGAAAGCCATGTGTATGTGTATTAGGGACAAGAGCATGGAATGTATCCTTCCCTTAAAGTTAGGGTGGCTCTCAGGGAAGAATGTTTCAGGAGCTCCCTAATGCTGAAACATGATGTCTCGGTAAAACTAGGCTGAAAGGGCTTGTTGGTTATGGGATTTATTCTCCCAGAACAGTTTGTTTGGGAGTTGAGTAAATATTCCAGAGGGGATAGGTTCCAGCGCTGCCCAGTAGAACTTTCTGTGATGATGGAAATGAACAGCAGGGTTCCCACTAGCCACATGTGGCCAATGAGCACTTGATATGTGGCCAGTGCAGCTAAGGAACTGAATTTTTAGTTGTATTCAATTTTAGTTAATTGCAGTGTAAATAGCCATGTGTGGCTAGTGGCTATCATACTGCACAGTATAGGGACAGTCAAAGACAACAGAAGGATTAAGTAGTGGGAGGCAGGAATGGAGGCTGACATGGATGCACTTGAACTTGGGTGTAGAAAGAAACCCTTGCCAGCCCTCTGGATGGACACCTGTACAGCAATATGAGGAAGCTAAGGGACAAGTGGAGGCATAGGATTTCAGACCTGAGATGACCAGGACAGATGCAAGACTCCGAATAAAGGGAGGTAGAAGAAAGGGGGCAAAAGTGAGGCATCAGTGGTAGGGGATATGGCAGGATTTGGCACCTGGCTGATTGTGGGTGGAAGTACAGTGGAGGTTGGCAGCTGCTTCAAGGTTTCCAGCCTGGTGATAGGAAAACAGCTCCTTTTTGCAGTGTCTAATTTGTGTTGGCATAGGAACATCTAGCTTGAGATGCTTTATAGACAGAGAGTGGATCCTGAGGCTGGATCAGAGAAGCAGGTGTAGGTGGATAAATAGATTTAACATTTGCATAGAGATAATATTCAATCCATGCACAGATAATATTCAGAGTTATACAATTTAAAAAATGGCAGGAAAGTCAGTATGAGCGGAGTCGGATGAGCAAGGCAAAGTGTGGTTGGAAATGAAGTTGGAAAGGTAGACTTGTAGGTTACAGGACTACAGGAGCCAAAACTTTGGACTATATTCTAAGTATGACGGGAAGCCTTGGAAAGTTTGAGAAGGACAATGAGTTTCCCTGGACTTTGTAAATGACCACTCCAAATGGGGTACAGAGAAGGAGTGGAAGCCGGGAGCTCAGTTGGGGTACTCCAGTATTCCAGGTGAGGGATGCTGATGGCTTGGACCAGCATAGCAGTGGTGGATATGGAGACAAGTGGTTGG
Source organism: Acinonyx jubatus (assembly GCF_027475565.1). Classification (NCBI taxonomy): domain Eukaryota; kingdom Metazoa; phylum Chordata; class Mammalia; order Carnivora; family Felidae; genus Acinonyx; species Acinonyx jubatus. Next base: position 99,996,881 of record NC_069386.1, read on the forward strand.
ATTCCAGAGATATATTTTCAAAGCAGAGTCATCAGAATTTGTTGTTGGATGAGATATGTGGTGTGTGAGAGAGAGAGGAATCAGGGATGATTCCAAGATTTTGCCCTTAGCAAAAGTATTTGTCATTTGTGGCGATGGGAAACCCTGAAGAAGTACCGGGTTTGCAGACAAAATCAAAAATTCAGTTTGAGACGTATTGAGCTAGAGATGCCTATTAGACATCCTAGTGGGGTTTCAAGTGGGCTGTTGAACATGTGATTCTGCAGTTGTCTCATGATTTGATGAGTTATGGTTTGCTAATGTCTTTAGGGGGAAGGAAGGAGCCAGAAGAGAAAGAGAAGCTGAGTGATAAGAGTATTCAAGAGTGGGACGGAGGTTTTAGGAAATGGGAAGTTACAGGATCCTGTTTTGGAATGGAGGTGCTGACCCAGGGGAGGAGCATGCCATTCTGGTTATGGTGTTGTTGAAACCGAAAAGGTGTTTTTTGAAGAGACTAGTGTAGTGTGAGGGTGATCGCTGGGAGAAAGGCCCACACTGGGAGGCTTTGGTATGTTCTCAAAGAAGGGAGAAGGTAGGGAAAGCAAGAGTGGAAGATGGAGAGCTCAAGGTTTAGGAGGGTTCCAACAGAGCACATGGGTAGAAGTCAAGCTACAGCATGACTTTGTTATGTATAAGTCAGTTTTTGCCTGCTCCTTGTGCATGGAAGCATTTTTAGGCTATTTAATCAAATTTTTATGCCTCAGGGTTGAATAACAGAGTGGGAAGTGTTGACTTAAATTGTTTTTTCAAGCAGGCATAAATGTCAGAATTTAGGAGAATTGTATGCTGAAAAAAGAGTAGTTTATTTTAGAAGAGGCAACTTTTTTGTAGTTTTTCTCATTTGCCTATAAGTATTTGTCACACATAATCATCTTGCCTGCTTTTATAAATGTAGGATTTCCATTTACATGGAAATATGTACTTCACATTTTTTCCCATCAAAATGGCCAGTGTTGAAATATTCAGTATTCTAGTTTATTCTTGTTTCTAGTCTGTACAGGCTTTTAACCATTAGAATGTTTGCTATTAAAAAAAAAAAAGCAGGATTTTCTCTTATAGTTACTGACTTATAATGCACCCACAGGGCAGTGGAAGGGTTATGGAGGACCCTTACTTAGGGAATGATTATTTCAGAGAGAACTCTTTTGTAGTTTGCTGATTCTCACCTGACAAAGTTGACGGAGAAGTGAATGCAAGTCAATTAAGTCCATCAGACTCAACTTTTATCAGATAAAAGACTTGGGATAGAGGGTTTATATATTGTTTATAGATAAATCTTTACATCACGTACTGATTCACCAGTCCATCCTGTTCCTGAACCTGTCATTAATAGCTGCTTAAATAGATAAGATTAGAACTCCTTCCATGAGTCCCAATCTAGTGCTTCTTCCCTTGGAGCATTTGTTGGAATGGCCCCATTGTCAGAGGTCTTGGGGGCACTAATTGGCAGGGACTCGATCTTCTCCCCCTTTGTCTCCTTAGAGTAGCTCCTGCGACTGGATTACACTTACGTCTCGTGGGTTGGCAGTAGGGAAGAGGACTTCCTTCCGACACTCGTGCTCAGGCAGCTGTTTCTCTTTCTCCAAAAACACCCGTTTCCCCAGCCCCCAGCTTGTTCCTCCCTGCTAGAAGCCCAAATCCTCCAAAGTCACTGCTCGACCAAGTTCACCCTGTGACAGTACAAGTTACTCCGTTGCCCTTTCCTCCTCCTAAGCTTTCCCGAACATAAGCTTTTATCCTCCCTGTCAAGAGCTTACTTTGCCATCTGGTTTCCCTTCCCCCATAAATAATCCATTTTTCCCCCACCAGACTCCCAGGACAGAGGCGTGCCCCGTATCATATGCTTGTACTGAGCATTCTTTCAGTGCTTTTCACTTGCTTGACCTTTTAGTTCTTTTCTTTCATCCCTATCAGGATCTCCAAACTGAGGTCATGGAAGGTCAGAGTTAAAAACGACATTGACTGAGTTGACTGAGCACTTTTCTACAGAAAACCGAGCACCGCGCTTTGTGGGTATTCGCAGAAATTTTGCCTAGTCTGCAGTGACCCTCGCCACACATTTGCTTCACTATTTTTGTTTCACGGTTTAGAGGCCCTGGTGATAGGAGGGAACTATAAATAAGAACAACCCTGAGAGTGATAGGATGAGCTCAGATGATCCTTAACTTTTTGGCCTTTCTCTTGGTTTAGAATTCCTCAAGGCCTATTATAGTGACTTATTTCACTTGACTCAGAATATCAGGGGTTTGGAACGCCCGAAGTCACTTACAGAAAGGACTCATGGTTAGGCTGTTTGTCCACTTGCTGCTTATTGAAATATCTTTTATTATGATGCTCAAAGTAAAGAGAGGGTGAAGTGGCCACTAACTTAATGATATTTTACAAACACGTAATTGCACTTAGGGAGTTCAACATTACGTGAGTCGTAACACGAAGTGACTAAGTTCTCCACTTCTCTTTTGCTTGACAAGTTCAGCTGTCATTCAGCAGATTTTCTCCATGGGAAGTAACTTTGTTCTTTCTAAGGATGAATGAGTACTTTGATACTGATAGTTGGTGTGTTGGAACTTAAACATGTTAAAGAGTTAATTCTTTAAAAAAACTTATTAGTAGACATGCACTACCCACAAAGAGATTTTGAAAATAATCTCTTCTGAATGGTGACTATGATATGTAGTCATGCAGATATCTTATTCTGAGAGTTCCATGGTATAAATATCGAATCAATCTCCTTTAGTAAGAAATACTCTGTGCACGTCTCTGTGTGTACGTATATATTTTGCAGTGGTAATATTTTCATCATCGAGTAAGCCTGCGTCATCTTTCTTTGACCCCTGACGGCATCCGGAGTGTGGAAGGGCCACTGATATTTCCTCATAAACAGAGTCGTAGGCTGTGGCTTTTACACAGACATCCGAGGAAATGCCATTGCCACCGCAGCCCTTGCTTGCCCACCGTAGTAATTGCAGTCACCATCCAGAACATTATTCCTTGTGGCTAATTCATTATGCTCCTCTTTGCTTCCCTTCCCCTTGTGAGGGCTTGGAAGATAAATTACACTCAAGAGTTAGAGTTTATCCACAAGGTCACACCACAGGTTGAAGAAAGAAAACCAGAAATTTGCACAGCTACCCTTTATCTTAATTTCTGGCCCGTGCTAAACCTCTTAGGATCTATATCCACATCATATGATGGCCTGGAACTTTCAGTCGACCAGAGAGAACGGTGGCAGTTTCATTTCCATTTGCATGTTTCCTGGCCATATAGTAGAAACCATAAAAGAATGAAATGGTCTTTGCTTTATAAATGAATAACAGTGATCTAAAAGTGAAAGAATGTAGCTAACCAGTGTCATTTGGGATCTTCTAAAGTAGTACGGAAACTCTGCATTCTTCAGACCAACTTGTGGCACGCCAGCACATTCCTCTCCGATGAGGTGGAGGGATACTGGTGGCGGGGCTGGGGTTTGGAGGGCTGGGGCGGGGAGCTGCTGTTTAAAAATACATTTAATTATATTCCTTCTCTGCAGTAATATTGATACCATTTTTAGCCCATTACAAATACTGTGATTTTCATTTAAGTCATGTCCATTATCTTATTGACCTAGTTTTTATTTTGTAATCAAAATGTTCTATTTCTGGATAGGTTAGCCCAGAATCCTTTTTTTTTCTTTTTTAAAGGTTATGGACCTTTTGTGGAGTTTTGTTTGGTTTTGTTTTGTTTTTCTGTCATATCTACATACAGATGGGCTGCCTCTGTGTTTGCTGTATTAGGGAAAATGGTATGGTATTGCTCTCTAGAAGAGTGAGGCTTTTCTCTATTTAATTTGGCAGGATGCCATGGGACCTTACCTCTGGTGACATTTTTGGGAAGCAGATGGTGAAGGAGCTATGAAATTCTATTACTATCCAAAATGAGAGGTAGGGGTGCCTGGGTAACTCCATCGGTTAAGTGTCCGACTCTTGGTTTTGGTTCAGGTCAGGATCTCACAGTTTGTGGGATCGAGTCCACATTGGGCTTTATGCTGACAATGTGGATCCTGCTTGGGATTCTCTCTCCCTCTCTCCCTGCCCCTCCCCTGCTTGGCTCTCGCTCTCATTCTCTCTCTCTGTCTCTCAAAATAAATAAATAAACTTAAAAAAATGACAGGTAGAGGTCTGACTCTTTCTTCCCCTCCTTTCTCTGCTCTTTGGCACTTTCCCTCTTTTCTCTACTCAGAGGATTGCACTTCTATTAGACCTTGCCTTTTCTCTGTTTCTTCCCCTCCTGTTTTCTTCCTGCTCTTTTCCTTACCTTCTCTTGCCTGCACTGTAGGCCCACTTCTTCATTTCCTTGCTCTGGCCAGAAGCTCACTCTGGGGAGACCCCCCCCTAGAGATGCCCGTGGGGTCTGTTCTACCAGCTTATCTTTCATCAGTGTCTAATCAGGACCTTGAGACCCGTGAGGAGCACTCCATGTTTCCTTTCGGTATTATTTCTCAGTGTCCTTCTTGACATGAAGGTACCTTGCTCTCTCCTCCAGACAATGACTAGAACTAGAGAATGTTAGGATTTAGAGCAACCAGACATGTTATTTTGCAAGTGAGGAAGGATAAGGCCAGAGAATGATTTCTTCTAAGATTCAAGGGGAATTTAATGGCACAGTCAAGTCAGCGACCCCATCTCCTGCTTTGGGGGTTCTCCTACTTTCTTAGCCAGAAAGTCATATAGATGTGGTGCCTTCTTCCTTTTAGCACTCGTTTCTCTCCATCACCATCAGCCTTCTCAAATATTTTCTGTGTAAATGTATTTTAGAGGAACTGAGTCTTTAACGTGATACTTTTCTTGTCAAAAGAAGACACAAAAGATGCAGTGCAGTAACAGGAGTCTCTCACTGAGTTGTTAGGGATTTTCTCAGGAATGGTATTTTGCTCCAGGTCATTTCTGTTGATGTATTCATTCCTAAGAACCGGTAGATGACTATGACATATAATATTTGAGCTTGAACTCCTTCCTGCCTAACTGGAGTCTCTCTGTTAATCAGGAAACCACATTTAAAGCTGTGTCCTGAACTCTGCCCAGCATGTCAACTTGGCCAGGAAGGATAGGGAATTCCTACTGGTAGCAGCCACTGGGGACCAAGGGAGTAACTAGAGGTCAGATAGGGGCTTAGCAAGGAAGCCACTGGCAGCACAGGGTACATTTCAGCCACTGGGATTGTCTCTTGTTTTCTGAATTCCCCCTGTGGTTGAGGTTGGACAAAATCCAGGCTATCAGTCCCCTGGGCCAGTGACCCTACGCTTTGGAATTTTATGATCTAACAATGTTTTTAATTGAGGAGGCTCAACATAGGGTTGTTAGCTTCTATCCTGAGAAGTAAGGATGTTAAAAAAAAAAAGCAATAGCAAAATTGCCGTGTAATGTTATAGTCCTTTCCTGAAAGAAAAGATATTTTAATACCAGAAGTAGGAAGAATATAATCTCAGAATAAGGGACCGTCCTCTATACCATACCCATATAGCTTCCGGGAAAACTCCTATTGTATTGTCCAGATTTTTCTTATTTAGCCACAGGCCAGCATAAGTTTTGTCCCAGAAGCAGTGTTGGTGTGTGATACGTGGACTCCACAGCCTTCCTTCTGGGGCTGGTAAGCCCCTGCCGCTGTCTCCAGGGAGAATATAGAAGGATGCGTGAAGAACATGGCACAGAGAACAACCCATCAGTGTCTGACACAAACATAGTAAGTGCTCAGTAAATGAGCACTTTTATTCTCTCTTAGAGAAGTGAATTACACTAGATGACTATTTCAGGTTGGATTTCAAGGGACACTGCTCTTGTTTGGCTCCCTTTCATTGTGGACTAGGTTCTGATCTTCTGCTTTATAGATCTTTAGTGTGATTTCATCAGTTGCCTCATGGAAGGTTGGGAAAGACTTGCACTTCCTAAGTTCACAGGAGGCTAATCCATGAACAGAAATGCCAGTTCATTATTTTGCAGATAGACAATATGCTTTTTCAGGGACCGCATCAATAGATGGGTCTGCCCAAGTCCCATGGCCTCCCCCCAGTAGGGGAGGGGAGGGGTGAGTGCTGGGGTGGAGGCAATCACGGCATACACTGTCCTTGTTTATTCACTGAATTTATTCCAGCAAGCTGATTCAGGTAGAACCCATTTTATTTCACTGGCATTGTTTTCTCTCTTTCCTTTGGACATTCCTTTTCATTGAGAGACAGTAAAGCATAATGGTTAAGAGCAGAAGTTCTGGAGCCAAAATGGCCACGTGAGAATCCACACACCTACCAGGTGTGTGACCTTAGGCAATTCATTTGACCTCTTTGTGCTTTAATGTTGTCTTCTGTAAAATGAAGGTAATAATAATTGAATTTGCCACATAGGTTTGTTTTGATAAGGAAAGGAGTTGATACATGTAATGTGCTTCGAGTGTTTGGCAAATAATAAATGATCAGCAAATATTTATTATTTTTATATTGTTGAGGAAGCTAGTTTTATGGTGGGACATGGAAAAATGAATAAAAATTAGATTGCAAGATTTTAGATTCTAAAGGGTTAGACTTTTTTTTGTTTGAGAGAGAGAGAAAGAGAGAGAGGGTGCAAGTGAGTGAGGGGCAGAGAGAGAGAGAGAGAGAGAGAGAGAATCCCACGAGGGGCAGAGAGGGAGAGAGAAAGAGAGAAGTGGGGCTCACCCAAAGTGTGGGACTCATGGTTTTTTTTACTGGAAGCAGGGCTCAAGCTCACCCGATGTGGGACTTGAACTCACAAACCGTGAGGTCTTGAAGTCCAATGCTTAATGACTGAGCCACCCAGGTGCCCTTAAAGAGTTAGATTCTTACCCTTAACTTCCCTTCCTATAGAATTCAGCTCTCCAGTAATCTTTAGTTTCTGTGTTTTTTTTAAGTAATTAAAATTTTCTTTCATTTTTAAAGTTTTATTTTATTTATTTTGAGAGAGAAAGGGAGGGAGGGCCAGAGAGAGAGGAAGAGAGAGAATCCCAAGCAGGCGCCACACTGTCAGCACAGAGCCTGATGCAGGGCTTGATCTCATGAATCACGAGATGATCACCTGATCCAAAATCAAGAGTAAGTTGTTTAACTGACTGAGCTACCCAGGCGCCTCTTTAGTTTCTGTTTTTACCCTTCATCAATTCAGTAGATTTCCATGTCACATCACTGTGTCTAGATGGTTTTTCATTGATGACATTTTTGGTTGGCTATTCTCTGTTGACATATGGAGAGAAACTTTGAAGCTGTCAACGGCTTTTCTCCCCAGGATACTTGTTTGGAGAAGCTTCTGTTCTTGGTGTGGTGGACCCCTCTCAGGGTGTCTTCCCTAGGTCATCCCTTCCTGGCCTTTCCCCCTTGAGTTTGGACTTGCCTTATTTGGCAAGGGAGAGGACCTCCCTAACTCAGCATGAACCTCTCTGCTGAGATACAGAGAGGTGCTGAAATACTTGCACAGATATCTTCTAAAATAAGTAGCAAGAATTATAGTAAAGCTGATTCTAGGACTACCTTTTTATGTGCTTTTTCCTGTTTGCCAAGCCCACAGGGCAAGGTGACAGATAACCTGATTTTTTTTTTTTTTTTTTTACCATTTCTCCATTCCCTGGAGAAACTTAACATCTATTTTCCAGTGGAAGTCAATGCCACATTGACTGGTACTCAGGATGCCTTTTATAGGAATGTGTGCATTCTGTTTAATCTATACATGTGTCTAATCATACCTGTAGTATGATCATTTTTCAGTTTCTTCACAAACTCACAGTGATACATTATAGTTAATAATGGCCATTAAAATATTTTACTGTAAAATATTCCAGATATATTGGCCACTGAAACAGACTGGTCCACCCACCATCTATCTGTGGTGTAATAAGAAACTGAAACTGATAATTAGCTAAAATTTTGCCTCCATAAGTAACACTACCATGCCGTTCTTGTAGAAAGAAGTTTCCCCACTGCTCTGTTACATTCCCATCCCTTAAAGTGCAGGTTTTCTCCCGATTCCTTTCTTGCTTTCCAAGGCAGCTAGAACTAACTATGTGATGGGCTGTTTGTCTTGCTTGTTCGCTGCCAGTCAAGGTCGGAGAGATGCTAGGTTTATGGAGGGGAAGAGCAGAGGTCGGCTGGAAGTGCTATTTCTAGCTTTGTAGTCAAGGTTTTTTTTTGCTGAGAGCATTGCAGCCTTACTGTCAAAGTTGTGCTGGGTTCTCTGCTAAGGCGTAGACACCTGTCTGTCCTCTGCAGTGGTACAGTCACATCAGATGACCACCAGCTCCTTCCTACGGGCCAGCTGCACCAGTAGGACAGTCAGCCTTGCAGAGTAAGTGACAGTTTCAGGAAGCTTCCTGTGAGGACTGTTGAAATGAGCCAGTGCAGAGCCAACCTCCTTTCCACCTATCTCTTGGAAGTGAGAATGTCCTCTTTGGGTTCTACTTTGCAATTCTGTACATCTGGGTAGTCTAAAGATTGCATGGTGGGGAGATCCTACTCATCCCAGGAGCTGAGGACCTACAGAGTGAAGATGCCTTTAACAGGTCAGTTCAATGTTAGGAACCTAAAGTTCCAGGACCTTGAGGTCAAGAATATTCTTTAATTGAATCACATGATTCGATGTGAGAGGAGCTTGAAGGGAAGGTGTAATTATTTAGCTCTCCAATTAATCATAAATGTTTACCTAGGGACACAGAACTCCCAGACCTCCTCACGGAGGCTCAGTAAGCCCCTTGTGATCCAGATTCTCCGGCAAGGCCTCAGCCTGAAGGAGATTCAGCCTCCTTCTTTGGGCAAATGACTGCCAAGTCCCGTCTCCAGGTAGCCTTCATCCTGACAGCCCTGAAAGCTTGTTTGACATTCTGCTCTGGGTAGGTAGCCATCTGGCCCTACTGCAGTCAACCTACCCACCAACAAGAGTCTCTTCTATCCAGCCATTGCCTATAGCCTGACCTCTCTGTGCCATTTGTGGCTCTACCCTCTTCCCATTGCAATGTCCTTACTTTTCACTTTTGTTTCCACTCTCACATCTTCGAAGATTACATTCATTAGAAGAGAAGTCAGACTGAGGAATTAGGAGTATGCCCTGGGTGGGTACATTTTATGTGCTGTGGAGGAGGTAGAGGATGAGCAGAATAGGGGCCAGGCTGGTGCTTAGAAAAGGATGACACTGGGCAAGCCACCTGGCTTCTTTGAGGCCTGATTCATGCACCTGTAAATAGTGGATGCCTCACTCACGGGGTGCTTGTGAGGACCTGATGTCACAAGTGACGAATCAGACAAGGAGATAAATGAACCTGAGGAACCAAGCATCCAATTTATCTTTGCCTCTCTGGGTTATAAACAGGAGATGTTTAGGATTGCAGGTCCACATTTCTGTGTGTGTTTTGGGGTCCCTCACGTGACCAAGAACATGGAGAAGCTAACATTTGTTCAGCACACTGGAGTCACCCAGGTACCTGGGCTGTGCTCAGCTGCCCGAGGGTTGAGGGGATCAGTATCTCCATAGGCCTGTGATGCTTTTGAGATGTGTCATAGTTAGGAACTCAGTCTCACAATTCATGAGAGACCTGCCAACTTCCCTGGTGGTACCCATTCTTATCAGGATCCATTCTTATCATTCTTAATCACACAAAAGTTTGTGTGTATGGGGGGATTTTTTTGGTGGTGATGTCTGGTTGTTTTATGAGCCTTCCTTTATCTGGACTGTGAATAATCAACTGATGAATCCTTATCCCTGTTCTCATTCTTCAGCAAACATTTCCAGGGGATGCTCTACTTGGTGCTTTAGGGTAAGAAAGATGGATAGAGCACCTGAAAACGAACACACACACACACACACACACACACACACACACACACACACAGTCACAGAACCCAACTGTCAGAGTACCAGCTGCCTCTGGACTCTGGAAAGTTCCTTTGGAAACTTACCTGTGCTGCATCTCCACCTGGAACTATGCTTGAGACGGCCTCAGCTCCCTGTATAACAACACCTTGGGACAGAGTTGAGGTGGCCTAGTGTCATCACTGGGGGGTGTGCCTGGGGCTGGGAAGAGGAAGTGGGGAAGTGAGCCAGGCCTGCTCTAGAAGTCCCTTGTCAGTCTGCCTCCCCCGGTCCCAGGGTCTTAGCTAATCTCATTTTCCAGGCTTCACCGCTATCTAAGCTCTTCTTTGCACGGTGCTGTGTTGTTCTCGAATTACCTTACTTCCTTTTGTCCTCATAGGAACATGGGATGTAGATATTATTTTTATTTTCTCCATAATTAATGGAGGGAACCAAGAGTCCTCTGAGAAACTGGTTAACTTGTTCTGGAAAGTGATAGGCTGGGGACATAAGGCCAGGCCATTGTCACACCGTCATCCACATCTCTCTAGGGACATTCACCCCTGCACGAGTTTTGCCACAGGTGTCTTCTGTTTGCAAAGAACGGGAGAAAGTTCCTTCTACTGCTGAGGAGTGTTCCTTGGGAGTTTGTGGGAGCAGGAGCCCAGGGGGCTATAAGTCTCCAGGACTGGAGCAGCACTGTCCAGGAGGACTGCAGCTCAGCAAAGTGAGGAGACACCTTGATCTGCTGGTGGTGGATGTGCCAGTCATCACGACTCACTCTCCAGTTCGGCTTAGACTTTCAGTGTGCTCTGGATGGAATGACTGGATATAACATCAACTTAAGAGTTTTAAAAAAATGTAGAATCTCGTGATGTCTTTTTTTCTATTCTTTTAATGTTTATTTATTTTTGAGAGAGAAAGCACTGTGGGGGAGGGGCAGAGAGAGAGAGAAAGAGAGAGAGAGACAGAATCCAAAGCAGGCTCCAGGCTCCAAGCTGTCTGTGCAGAGCCCGATACAGGACTCGAACTCATGAACTGTGATATGATGACCTGAATTGAAGTCGGATGCTTAACCAACTGAGCCACTCAGGCACCCTTCATGATGTCTTTTAGTAGCACCCCTCTTGAACCACATTTATAAAGTAAGCCATTTTATAAAGTGAGATTCTTGCACAGTTTTTCACCTGTGACTTTGAACGGCTTATATCAAACTTGAAATCCAAGCATACATGTCCAATCCTTTTCGCCACAGAGTTGTTTGCCTATTAAAATATGCATTTGTGTGGGCAGACATTGAAAGCCCAGGTAAGCCAACTAATGACACAATATTTATATCTCTTTTTAGTCCTCTGAAGGGGTCTTTTCCCTCTTGGACTTGATTGGCAAGCTCATGTCTCATGAGTGGTAGGAACATGAAAAAAACAGGAGGTACAGCCAACTTTGAGTCAAACACCAGGATTCTAGACTTCAGGCTAATCACTTTTTTTCTTTTTTTATATATAAATTTTTTTTAAGTTTATTTATTTATTCTGAGAGTGAAAGCCTGAGTGGGGGAGGGGCAGAGAGAGAAGGAGAGAGAGAGAGAGAGAGAGAGAGAGAGGGAGAGAGAGAGAATCTCAAGCAGGCTCCACACTGTCAGCATGACACCTGACGTGGGGCTCGAACTCATGAACCATGAGATCATGACCTGAGCCCAAGTCAGACGCTTAGCTGATTGAGCCACCCAAGAGCCCCTCACTTTTTTCTGAGCCTCAGTTTCCTCATCTATCAAGCAAGGTTGTAATAATGATACCACACAAGGGTAGCATTTGGAAGTGCTTTATAGATAGAGACGTGTGATTCAAATCTTATCTTTCAGTCTATATGCATTTTTATACCAAGGACAAGGATCTACATTTACTTGCCTTATGAGATTAAAACAATATAGAATAAAAATTTTACATACCTCTACTTCAGATACGCAATGTACAGTCTATAGATTTCTTTGTTGCCATTTTATTACTGCAAAGTTCAAAGCCCCGCCCTTGGTGTCTATCATACTCCCAAGTCTGTAACTGGTTAGTCAGGTGGTTAGGACACAGCACCGATTAGCACATAAGAGCAGACCACTGAGGTAGACCGTTGGGGAATCTAGCCCAGTGTTTTCTATTCTGTGAAGATTGCTTCCATTCCAATCAAGGCCAGCATTTGGATCATCTATCTCTTCATTAACCTCAGTCCTGTGGTTAGTGAATCTGTTGTGGATTCATTCCCTGTGCATGCAAGTTAGCTTCATACTATTCCATGGCCAAGGGTCGCACCCAGAGCCTCTGCCAGCTGTTTCCACATGTCTGCTATTGGTTGGGAAAAGGTTGGCGGGAGAGTATGTGTGATGCATGCAACTCTGTCCTCACTAATGGAAAAATATGTTCAGATGGTCTGAGGCATCTCTGTTTTGTCTGAGGACAATCCCTTACATGGACAACTGTGTACTAGGTGCCTAATGCTATTTATCCTCTGAGGGAGCAGAATTACCAGGAGTGCAGGCTAGCTAACAAGAATAGATGATTGAATGCAGTGCTTTATTCACTGTCGGGGGAAAGTAATAGGCATTGAGATCAGTGGCTGCCATTCTTACAAAGAAAAGCAAGAGCAAGGGACTGGGGCCCTGAAAAGATGGTCAATTAGGAGCGACTCTCAGGCACAAGGACATTCAGGGGCTTTTCTTCACCCACACGTGGCAGTTCTCACCCTGGGGTTCTTTAAGTATGCCTGTGACCAGTGTTTTCATCACTAAGATGTAGATGGAGAAAGCAAGCATAGTTAAGTTAGGTGATCTATTTTGCCCAGCAAGATCATGGCAGATTGAAGGACACCTGTGGATCCTTTGCTCCATTTAGTCAGAGACTTGACAGGATTGGAGGTGGAGGTGGATGGGTGGAGATCCGTAGTAGCTGAGATTGAGGCTTGCTCTTTCTCGTGTTCTCACCAAAAGGGTGTGTGGTTATTGAACATATTGATGGAGACCCCTACTGGCTGGGACACTTATTGGCATCCCACACAGTCCCCAGGGAGAGTCTTTGAGGCTACTCTTCAGCTCCCTCTGCACAGGCTGTGGAGCTGCTGATGGACTCCTGGGTGTCCACACCCCATGCCACCCCCAGGAGGTCTTGACACCAAAAGGGATGCCCTGGGAAGGGCTGCCAGAATTTCCTGTGCTGCTGGGGCAGGAATCCAAAGGTCACAGACTCTGCAAAAGCACCGCCTTTGTTGCTCAGTGGAAGGCCCAGACCACAGGGGTCCGAGTTAATTGGCCACACTGGGGAAACAACTCTATTGAAGTTGGACATAGCAGGATGAAGGAGAAGTGACTCAACTGATTAGGAATGGGCTAAACTGAAGCGCTAAGCTGTCCCAAATCCTTCATGGAAGGAAGCAGGATGTAAATAATAAATCATAAATAAATAAAATGCAAGAGCTAAATAAAGGCCCTTTAAATATGCCACCCCTCACAGCTGCTAGTGTTGCAAAGTGGCCGCAGAGTGGAATTGGCCAGTAAGGATGATTGTGGGCTCTCACACCTTGTCCCGGGGGCTGGATTCAGCTTCAGATACTTTTCATCCAAAACCTGTTTATCCAAACCCTATATAGCAGTGATGATGAGTAAAATGATAGACCGGGGTCCGAAGTAATGAATCAAGGCAACTAAGCCAATTTTTCAGTCTAGCTGGAATTTTAGGGATTAAAGATTTTCATCAAATTATCTTCAGATACAGTGTGAACCTCCATATCTCATGAAGCACCATCAGATAAGTACGCACACTCACACCATAGATATGTATATATACTCTTATAGACATATACACACACATATGCATATAACTGAAAGGCAGAATATATACTATATATAATATAGAAGTATATATATACTTTAAAATATATAAAAATATATAAAATATGTACTTTATATATAATATATATTTTACATATATTTATACTTTATATATAAATATATATTTAAATACATATACTTTACATATAAATATAAAATAATAAAAATATTTGTATATGTTATGTATGAATATAATAAAAATATAAACTATATTTACATATATATGTTTTAAAATATAGGTGCTTATATAATACATACTTATATATACTTCTATAATATATATTCCGCCTTTCAGTTTTTCTCTGTTTGGTCAAAAGCACCACTACTTTTTCTTTCTGTTCTGTTTACAGCAGTGTTACTGCATCTTATGAGGGAGTTTATCCAATAGTCTATAAGATAAAAATTGAGCAGACAAAATTACCCTTGAGCGCCTTAGAAAGGCATCAGTTTAGAGACTAACCTACAGTTCCTCCCTAGGGCCAACCTGATTGGTTTCTTCCCCTCCCGCATGAGAATAGACCATTAGCTGTTTCTTTGGTTGAGCCTCAACTGAGATTCAGAGAAGCTCCCTGGGTCCATCTCCAGTCAAGCATGTACCCTCCTCCCCTGGCAAGCGTGTGCCCTCCTCCCCCAGCAAGCGTAGCAGATGCCTGGGTGCCCTGTGAGGCAGCTGCTATCCATGGACCCTCCCACTTCCCCGATCAGTGCAGTCAGAAGCCAACTGCAAGCTGTTTGTTCCCAAACCTGTTTACACCAGTTGTACTTTTTCCATTTAAGACATGTAACTAAATATTATGTAAACACATGATATATGAGCGTGAAAAGGAGAGGTGTTCCTATGAAGCTACACCGTTGTCTTGGAAAGACTTGTCAGTGATGAACAGAAATTGTGGACAACTTAAGTATAAACAAGATAACACTAAAAGATTGTGGGGAAAGTCATAAAAATCTAGGCGGACTCTGCAGTCAGATTGCTTTTCAGCTGTCTTTGGATTTTGTATCTTCTTTAAAGAAACTGGAACCTGAAAATCATAACAGATTTCTGGTTTATACAGGAAATTGGGAAATTCCAGACAGTGGACCCATCTTCAAAGACAAGGCATTGCTCCTGTACCGAATCCGTGAATGAGTGCACACTCATTTATATATCTGTGAATATAGTGCTCACTTTGGCAGCACATGTACTAAAATTGGAATGATGCAGAGAAGATCAGTATGTCTACTGTGCAAGGATGACACATAAATATCTGTGAATATATAATAAATATCAGTGAATATATACATACATATAATGAGAGTATCATTTTTATGATTCCATGCTTTAACCAGTTTTTTAGACTATCAACCCAGTCATGTTGAATTGGAGAATTTCTCTTGTGGCTGTGGTTTGCTGTGTAAAATACACCCATCCACTAAACATGTCAAGGTGCTTCTCCTATGCAGATTACAAGAGAACTGAGCCAGGCTTGGGTGAAAGCAGCTAAGGGACATCTCCCTTAGCATGTTCATCAAGGGCCCTTGTAACAGGGGGACACTGTAGGCAATACTGTTTACACAAGCTCTCTGATCGCACTCACTAACTTTCTCCCACCCTCTATCTCTCACCTCCTCTCTTTTTCTCTCTACGTCCCTCTCCTCTCTCCCTAACCAATGTAGTCTCCCTAACAAAGAAGAAGTCTACATTCTTCTAATGGAGAAACCATTTGGAGTTGAACAACAGTATTTTTCAAAGTACTTGTTTTCAAGAAAGATCGTCTTTGGCTTAAAAAGATTTGAAGTATTTATTTATGTGAACCCAGCACACACACACACACACACACACACACACACACACACACACACACACAAGGAGAGAGAGAATTCCTTTAAATAATGAGATCATGAGGTTTATTAATATGTGAATTAATTAGATAGTTGAGGAATATACCTATTTCTCATGAAGTGAGATCAGGATATAATGAAAGAAATCTTATCTTAGGTGTCCTAAAATCCAATGTGATTTAAGGTTATTTTCTATCCTCTTTGGTCTAAAACATTTTGGAAAGACCTTCCACTGTCTCTGTGCTCTGTCTAGACCCTATATCAGAGTACAAACAACTGCAGGAAAAACGTAAGAATGCCTGTAGATACTGGACATGCTAACAGAGGTATCTGAGAGCCCTCAGGAAGAATAATATTTTACCATGAGGTGGTTGTTGTCTTTAGCAATAGCAGCTGTATGAATATGCTTTAATTTTATGCTAACGTGGAATGCTTAAAATCATAAAACAGGTATGATTATTGGGTTCCTATTCACCCAGGGAATGCAGATCCCAAAGATAAGTGTGCCAGAACATGAACTTCATGGGAAAGCATGAATCTACCTACCTCCAACACATAAGAGACCGTCCTTCATTTCAGTAATAGCTCTTAGGGGGTTAATTTTGATAGATTGTGAGGGTATTTTATTCTAGCACATAAACCAGATGCTTCTTTCAAGTTAGTGGGGAACAACTGATGGCTGCCAGATTAACTAGAAAGGAAATGTTTCTCTCTGCAGTTCTGGGCAATAATGCAATTTAATGGCATTTCACCTGGGTGGACTTTTAAGATGGATGTATTTGTCTTTTGCCTCTCAGGGCATAGGTCCAAATTTGGAGCAGATGGTGGAAAAGATGGATGGCCACAGAGATCTCCAGGTGAAATTGGTTGGATGTCCGCAATCCTCATTAATTCCTGGTTGACCATCATCCATCTCGATCTCTCTGACCCTACGTAATGAACTCTGATTTCCGAGGATTTTCTGGGTCTAGAATCACCAAAATGTGCTGACTAAAATCTGAACAGATTGAAAGAAGAACTCGCCTGATATTTCAGGCTTTTGGAAGAAAGGGGATGTCTCAACCCCCTTTCTGGTCTCAATAAGAAATCTTGTTGTTCTGACTTTGAGCTAGTGGGTTTCTTTCCTGGTAACGAGACACAACTGGGCAGGGTATGGACTCTCAAGCTCAGGGAGTGAGTTTAAGAGACAGATTTTTTCCACTGTTGTTCAGGTAAAAGAGAGACTTTTTTATTTTAATTTTTTTTAGTTTATTTATTTATTTTAAGAGAGAGAGAGAGCATGCAAGCAGGGGAGGGGCAGAGAGAGGGAGAGAAAGAGAATCCCAATCCGTATCGCCAGTGCAGAGCCCATCACAGGGCTCAAACCCATGAACCATGAGATCGTGACCCAAGCTGAAACCAGGAGCCGGACGCCCAACTGACTGAGCCACCCAGACGCCCCAGAGTTTTTTGGTTCTTAGATTAAGTCTGATGAGGGACTCGTCCCTCATGACCAAGCAAGACTGACAATGATCACCCAAGCTGTGGAATGAGGTATGAGAAGAAGCAGATGATTGTGGGGGAAACCCCAGAAGCATTGTTCTAGTGTATGGAGGTAAAGAGGGGACCCCCAAGATCAATGGAAGGAGGGGCCCATGGAAAGTACTAGAATCAGCAATGCTTTGTGGATTTAATTAGAACAATGCCTGTGTGAACTTCTTGATCAACGGCCTGATATTCTCATTCACTTCCACGTTAGGGTAGGTTTATTGCCATAGTTGTTTTTGCTCATACTGAAGACTCTCCTGCTAACCAATTTGTATTACTGTTATTTTTTATTGCATTGTATTCGCCCCCATTCTGAGCCAGATGCCTTCCATTTTACAAACATGGTCAGAGAGACTTAACTAAGAGGACAAATGATCCCCATTTAAGATGAGAATTTTTTCATGTGTGACTAGATAGGGTGATCAGGTGATAGGGTGCCCTTTGGTTATCATAGACCTAGAGATACATATGTGCCCCCACATGTTGGAGGAAGGGAACATACCAGCAAACAAAATCTGACAAATCGCAGATGCTTAAGACCATAGCAGAAAATGCCCAGGAGATGTGCACTTAGTTTTAAGAAAAGCTAAGTAAGTGTGACGTTTTCGATGGGCCTTTTTTTCACTTGAGCAGAATGACAATATTTTACTAGTCAACCAAGACATAAATCAAGATTTAAACCAACTACTCACCTTTCATGCAAAGCCTAACCTCAGTAGTTATTAAAAATAAATGGGATTTAAATAGATGTAGAAGCACCTATTTTATTTCCAATTTCACGCTCTTGTATTTTGCACTGCGGTTTTAGATCTGTTTGTGAAGGCTGATTGGGGCAAAAACAGCCCTGAGAGACAGCTGGGAAGGGAACAGGCTTTCAAGTCCATGACAAAGTCCTAGGCTCTGGGTTCAGCTGTCACCAACTCACCAAGTGACCTCAGCCCAATTTCCTCACCTTGACAGTGAAAACAATAACGCTGTCTTTTAATGGGATGCAGTGGTATCTACGATTGCACCATTGGTGGCTTTGGGCTGAGTCTGAGAGGAGGTGTAACTCTCCTGTCTTCCTCAGGGACTATAAGCCAGGGATCCAGGTCCAGGGAAGGCATTGGCTTTATTTTCTCCCTAGTCTACACAGCAGTTACAGTGTCCAGTTACCCCACATCATTCTGACTAGTGTCAAGGAGAGGCACACGCCCTTCCCCCACATCCTGACATTCTACTGGATTACCAGCTCTCTCTGCTGTATTCTTCCTGCTCACCTGGGCAAAGTCTCCAGAGGCCCCTCTCTTTGCTGTCACCTGCTGTGTGTTTCACTAATAACTGACTTCCAGGTGAACAGTAATGCTTCATTCACACCTGTTCTCACACGCCATTACTTTGCTTTCTCAAGAATGTTTACTAAGTTCTTACCATGGGCAGGCACTGTGCTTATACTTTGCTGTGTCATCGTCTTGTGAACATGAGAGAACTGTGAGTAAGAGGTGACGAGCATGCCCCAGACTGGGCAGCTGTCCCGTGGGGGGCCTGCCTCCGGAGCCCAGAGACCCCTCCCCCACCTTTGAGTCTTCATGCCTGCCTTGTGCAGTTGTCTTCCAACTGTTTGCTCTCCACCTGGTCCATCCTGCAGGCCACCACCACACGTGTCTCCTCATACTGCCATTCTGACATTTTCTCCTCCTCCTAACCTGCCCATTGTGTTGCACACCAGCCCTCCAAAAGCTGAGCTCGTCTGTTTTCCCTCCTGCTTTCCCCAAACCAGTTCTCAGCTGCCACCAAAATGTGCTGTTTGCTAGTTCCCAGATACATTTGAATGTCTGCACATTATCCCTCGTCCCCTCATCTCCATCTCCCAACCTCCAACCTTCCTTAAGGGCTAAGCATACATTCAGAGCCCATGATGCCTTCCATGACTGGCCCGACCGGAGATCATTTCTCTCCCCTCTGCGTTGTGGTTCTTACTGTATCATCACTCAGGTGGCAAGGTGTGTGGGGCCTGGCTGGGTACTATTGCTTTCTGTTGTCAAGATCTCTAGAAGGATCTTGTGCTTACAGGTGAGGGCGCCACAAAGAAGTTAGTGGCAGTGCTGGGGCCTTAGCCCGTTTCCCTAAATCCCAGACTGGTGGTCTTTTTCTACCATAGCTTTTTACCTTCTGTCCTTCCTTGGAGGACAAGGACTCCACCCTGTCTATATTCAAAGTTTATGTGGCATCCAGGGTAGAGTCTTGTGTCTAGGGGATATTCAATAAGTAGTTATTGAAAGAAAGCAAAGGAAGGAAGATAGGAAGGGAAAAAAGACACTAACCCTTACATGGCACTTTTGTTTTAACTTAATCCCCTTTCCAGTCTACTCCCTTGAAATCCCTGTGAAATAGGTCGTTATTCTCCACCGCATTTTACAGGTGAGGAGACTGAGGCAAGAGAGCCTAAGTAACTTGCCCAAGGCCACAGCTGGTAAGTGACAGAGTGAGGACCTGAACCCAAGGAGTCTGGCTCCTGAGTGTGAGCTCTTCTTCTGCCCTGTTCTGCTACAGGGTCATGAAGGACAGACAGACAGGGAAAGACAGAAAGAAGGATGAGCCTCATATCAGTGCTCAAGACAACAGAGCAGAGGACATTTAGATTAGCCTGCCATATTTGTCTTCTTTCCACTGAGAAGAAGCACCACTGATAAGTCAGAGCAGTGGCTGGGCTACAGAGTTTGTTGCTACTGCCTGGATCTGTTAAAAATTGATTGCTGTGAAACTCCCTGAACACAGTGCACCCAGACTGCCTGCCTCATATTCTAGTTGCTAGAGGAGGCTTAGCCAAGGGACTGTTAAATAGCTCACATGATCCCGACCCAGAGTCCCTTATCAAGGGGGGAGGTTGCCACTTTCTCCCCAGATGCTCCCTTCAGCACATGTGCTTTCCATGGAACGCTCCCTTCAAGGGAACAGTCACAGACTTGAAATCACCATGACTAGGAATGAGTAGCAAATGTGTCAAGTGTGGCTGAATCAAGCTGATAAAGAATATTGAATGGGGGCTTTTATCCTTAGAAGCCTGACTCTTAATGTGGTTGGTTTTTAACCAGGCTCCCAGTAGCTATTAGCATTTCTGCTCACGATAGTGCCCCTCTCCCTTACACACAGAAAAATCTATCTTAAATGTATTGTGAACTTTAGAGCACGTCAGTGGAAGTGACCTATCATTCAGGAGCATGGAAGGATGACTTTGTCAGCATGGAGAGAACACTTTGCACCCAGAATCCTAGAGTGAACGGAATACCTACTCCAGCTTTGATGAATCACAGCTGAATCATGTTTAAGTGTGTGCTTCATTTTGAGGGATTCCCTTCTTCCTCCTCCTCCCTCCTCCCCACCCCTCCAGGGTGAAAGGCATTGCTCTTCCTGTGCAAAACCTTTGTTTACACCCGAGACCACTAAAATGCTTTTGTGGCAATGTTGTGAACGCTTCAGGTGTTTGTTGTGGCCCAAGTAAGACAACTTTATAGGTTAATGAAAAATGATTTATCTTTCTTCTAAGCAGAACATTGAGTTCACTCTCTGCCTCTTTGACTCCAAGCAAATCTGTCTGGCCCCATCCCTTGCCCCCCTCCCGCATCTGCACCACCCTCTTGTATATCTCATGGTATGTTTTAATGACTGCGGGCCTATATGTTCCTAGTAATTAAGAACTCTGAGCAGCGTGAACGTGGGTTACAGTTCATCTGGTTTCTTGGAAGGACTGTGTGTGCAAGGTAGTTTTTCACCTGAAAGCCTAAACCAAAGAGAGAGTCCAGGAAGCAAAGAATGAATGGACCAGGTGACTTGCTTTTCTTAGCTCCCGGGAGACCGAAGGCATTGCTGTTAACAGTGGACAGAGCCCAGACCGACCCTGAATGAAGCAGATCTGGGTTCACGCTTCTGTGTTGTGTTTCACCAGCTTGTGACCTTGACCAGATGAGTTAGCTTTTCTGAATCTTGGTTCCCATCAGTGAAATGAGGGTGAGAAGGCCTGGCCTGCAGGATTATTGAAAGGATTGCAAACGCTGGATGTAAAGTGCCTGGCACTGGCATGCAACCATTTCTTTTCTTGTAATGTTTATTTATTTTTGAGAGAGACAGACAGACAGAGCATGAAGGGGGTGGGGAGGGGCAGAGAGAGAGGGAGACATAGAATCTGAAGCAGGCTCCAGGCTCTGAGCTGTCAGCTCAGAGCCCAAGGTGGGGCTTGAGCTCAGGAGCCATGAGATCATGACCTGAGCCAAAGTTGGACACTTAACAGCCTGAGCCACCCAGGCATCCCTGCAATCATTGATAGTAGTTTTTGTTATTATTTCTGCTGTTGTCCTCACTGTCATTGCCACTGCCTCTGCAAGTAGCTCTTGTATATGGCAAGAACCAAGGGGAACTTGAGTTCTGTTGCTTCTCATGCACACAGGACACAGCTTTATCCTTCCAGGCTACCTGCTTTCCTTACCACAGCAGCTAAAATTGCTCCAAAAACCCTAAAAGTAAATATAAAAACTGCAACCACATAGGGGTGAGAATAAAGAATGACGTTTTTCTTCACTCCAGCAGGGATCCCTTGCTGAGTGGGTACCTTTTTCCTTCCTTGTTTACTTCCTTCTGCCCACGAATATTGACAGGTACCCACTGCACATGTGCAGGGCTCGGAGGTGAGCCATAGGGGCCAGAGTTTAATCACACATGGATTTTGTCCTTGAAAAGTTCATCATCTCCCAGAAAAGAGGTAGGACCATAAGAGAGACACTACTAAAGGGCTGTGGAGTTTGGGAGGAGAGAGGTTTTATGAACAAGGCAGCCTAGCATCACGAAGAACATAAATTTGGGGGTTGGACCATTGGGTTCAAACCTTGGCCTTGCTACTTCCTCGTTTGGGCTACTTGAGCAGGCTTGGTCACATCTCTGTCTCTCTGCTTCCTCATCTTTAAAATGAGTATAATAGTATCTCAGGGTATAATAGTATCTCTCAGGGTTGTTGTAAGGATTCAGTGAGATGTGTAAGGTGCTTAGAATAGGTATGGATTTACCCTTCAAACGAAAGTGGGCAAAATGGCCTTTCTAGATGGAGGAGAAACATGAGACAAGGCAGAGTCTGCCCTGAGGTATAGGGTTGGAGAAGGTGAGAAAGGGGGAGCAGCAGCTTGAGATGAGATTATGGATGCTCTTGAGTGGCAGGCTAGGAACCTTGGACTTTACTGAAAACGTGAAATGCAATCTGTCCTCTAGAGTTCCATGGTCAGTGTGTGTGAAGCCAGAATCTGAACCTGTCTCAGGGTACGTCTCTACATTTCAGTTGCAGCGAACCTGGCAGTGAACCAGATGCCAGTGGGCATGAAGTCGAAAGTTGGATTAACAGGGCTCAACACATCGGCCTGAATTGACACGTCAGGGAAGATGTGCAGCCGAGCCCCAGCAGGAAGCGAAACTGTGGAGCAGAGGGAGGGGAGGTGTCCTGGCATGGGGGGAGGGGACAGGAAATGTCATACCGTTACCCCGTCCACTGCTTCCTTTTTACATTACAGATTTTTTTCTTTAGGGGATCGTCAGCTGTTTTGTTTTTGTTTTTGTGTGCTGTTTTGTTTCTTTTGAGCCTTGGGTTGCATGCAGTCATGTTGCTGTCTGTGCTGGGGTGGTGGGGAGGTGGGGATGAGTAAAGCTGACCTCAGGAGACTTTGTTTTCAGTGATCGACACATGTCACACTTTGTCAGGATGCGGAGGGTATTGCCTTCTGCCTCCCCCTCTGTGCACCGAAGGCAGGTTTCTGTAGGATTTCAGAAAGGGCTGCACGGGGTTCACAGAGCCACTGAGAGGATGCCCTCTTATCTTGGGATGTGTCTTTAAATGAAAAATTGGAGGGTCAGAATGTCTTAGGTTTGATTTACTTTTGACTTTAGCTATGACAAGGCTATCTTCAATTTTAAAGATAATCATCCAAGTTATTATGAGAGAGTAATCTTGTTTTTAAGTCTTTAACTTAATTTATTGCTTTTAAGTGTTATGGGGACGTAGGGCAGTTCCTAAGACCACATGGAAGTCATTTAAAATTCATTGTGGAACAAAGTAGTATACGGTAAATCTATGTATGTACCATAAAATGTCTGTGTGTAGCATGGGAACGGGGAAATGATAAAGTGCAACTCTAACGTGATCTGTTGCTCTGGAACCCACCATGCATCTCCCCACACAAGTGACTGGGAACGAGTTACCACCGTGTCAACACGTGGAAGCATGACCTTCTGGTCCAGGCTGCATTTCTCCTGCAGTAGAGGCTCACCCAAAGAGATCTTGAATGATCTCCAGAGAGGTGCCTGGGCCCTCTCTCAAGCGTTCCTTGTGAGCTAGGGAGATAGATGAGCACATTCATAAATGATGGGAGGTATCTGTTGATTTAGACTTTAAAGGCATTTTTGTTTTCATCCTCCTCCAGTGTCTCTTTATTAGAGCATTATATTGCAGTCTTGGAAATTATTAGTTATCCGTCATATCCCTGCTGAAGAGTGGAGTTTGCCCCCAGCTGTCTGATAGCCAAGCCACACCAACTTCAATGGGAACTGCACATGCTTGTCCAGAGGCAGAATTTGGCTTTTAAACTTAGGCCTAAGGGGACTGTTTAATATATTATGTAAGAAAGAGTGAGGTCATATAAACAGTCGTGGCTCCTACCTTGAACCAAAAGTCGTCCTTATTTGGTGCTTCCAAAGTTAGAAAACAATACAGGCAGTAGAAGCTCTCTCGGGATCAGTGAAGAAATAATGGCTGCCTTGTTCTAGACCAGGGGTTTTGTGACAGTGTCAGCAAAGCAGGCTGCCTGCTGCTTTTAGCACTTGAGGTTTGGACTGGTTTCATTTACCCCCTCAGTCTGCTTAGAAGGAACATTCTGGAAGTCCACTGAATCCCCACCTGCTGTCAGGATGCCCAGGCATCATCGGGGGTAGGGGGTCTGCCATGGGACCCTGGGCCTTGGGTTCCGAGGTGAGGGTCAGGGGTGCTGCAGCCCCTGGGAGGGAGCCCCACAGCCCCGCCGCTCTGCAGGACCCCTCGGCAGCGGAGTCTAAGAAGACATAGCGTTACGCTTCTCTTGGATCATCATTTTGGCTGAGCTAAAGGTAGATCATATTTCAGCCTTAAATAACTGTCTTCTGTCTGTGTAAACAGTCACGGCCATTAGTCTTAAACTTCAAACCTCAGCCCATGGATCTGGATTGGTTTCTTTTTCTGAGCCATAACTCTGGAGGCCACACTTCCCTGCTCTCTGAAGCGTCTGCTGCCTCTATCTGAGCATGAAGCCTACTCTATGAGTCGTAAAAAAAAAAAAAAAAAAACAACCATGCTGGGACACACATAATTAAAGGGGGAAGGGAATGAAGAAAATTCATTCACTTCTCCTTCCTGGGACCTAACTCCCTTTTAGGATCCCGCTTGCATCCAACGAGAAATGCCAAAAGATTAAAGCATGGCATTCTCATTCTTCTCCATGGGAAGAAGAGGTTATGCAAAGGAGGCCTATGTCCCTGCATTGTGGGCGAGAAGCCTGGCAAGAGGTTTGTCTCATTTAAGAAGTAAATATATTCAGTGGAAGCAAAGATGCTGCCAAGTAAATTTATTCCATTTTTAGGGAGAGAAGGGCAGGAGTTTTGCTGCTCCTTTATGTTGCTTTTAGATACACATTTCTGCGTGAGGTTGCCTAAAAAAGTAAGAACGCAACAGCAGCTTGTTTAAAACTTGACCTCTTCAGCACGCCCAAGGATTTGAGAAACAAAAGAAGGCGGTGGGTAATTGATTCTGTTCTCCAAAGGCCCATCTTGACACTGAACGGATCCTGGCTTGGTTTCTACCATACAGGTGTTTAGTCTCTGCCAGCAGGAGGACACAGATGGAGCCTACCTTTCTGCAGAAGTCTTTAAATGTCAAAAACACGAGGAGGAAATCCATTGACACTTTTGTCACCGTGACAGTGCAGTATATCCCTTCACGTTGATAGTAGCCATGCCCCAAATGACACTCAAATCAGCAGGATGGGGAGAATTTTAAAAGAAGGCAGAGCATCCATTACCATGGAAAGCAGTTCATTTTATAGCCAGGAAGCCACAGAATCTTCTGAATTTTTTTTGCTTGAGGGCTAGACTTTAAACTTGTTCCTTAGCCACGTGTTAGGTCTGACTAAGCAACAGTGTAAGAGCACGAGAATCCATGCTTTCGCGGTGGAAAGCTCCAGATCCTTAGTTTGTTACTAAACGTAAAATTTAGGAACTCTGTGATTTAGTCAAAATGAATGCTTCTGTAGCAATTCAATGGAGTTGTCATATCAAATTAAGTTTTAGCAAGTTTTGTCTGATAGGGATATTCACCAATCCGGATCCCAACACAGTGTATGCTTGCTGCATGTATGAAAGTGAGGCTAGTCACCCTATCATCTAAATGAGGTCACCTTAATTGGCCTGTTTGAATGCTTCTATGAGGACATTAGAACCCCAGTGAACAAGCAAGTAGCCTGTTAGGAGGCAGATCTCATGGCAGAGATTCCTCGCTTGCAAGGTTTAGAAAATTGAGTCCTTTAGTAAGTATCTTGCACAGGCACAAACCTTAACTAAATATAGAGGGCTAAAAGAGAATCCTTCCATGGGAGGGCTCCCTTAAATTAGCTCAGTTCATCTATTCATCTGTGTGTGCTGACTCGTGCCTAAACATTGGAGGCCAAATCCAAAAAAAGAAAAGGCAAGCCTGTGGCTCAGTCCTAGGAAAAATGTAGAACAACTGAGTATAATCCTGAACAGGGGAGCCAATGAGAAGCGCAGCAGGCTCGTGCTGGAAAGAGGTGTGCCAGCTCCTCGTAATCACCCTCCCTAATTAACTTCACAGTGTGGCTTTGCAAGTGCCTGTGGCATATTCAGATTTCTCCATGTATCGTGATTCTTCCGTTTTCAAGTCATTTCATGATCCAGGTTTCAAACTTCAGATAAAATCAGAAGAGATGTTAGCCAATGATGCTTTCAGTATTTCCCCCTTACCAGACTTCCCAAAATATACTCAGATATTTTTTAATAGATGACAGTGTTCTAGGCCTTCCTCTCTTGAATATGGGAACGACTCTCAAGGAAGAAGAGGGCTAAAGAGATTTGGAGTCCGATTTCCATAACTAGAATGGCACAAGGGAACATGACAGAATGCGGGAGTCCCCACATTCTCAGTGTAGAGCCCTGCGTAATGCATTCCGCTCCCTGCCGAAGCCAGCGATCCATTTGGACAGTTAGGGTTGTTGCAGCTGCATATGAAACACACACTTGCTCTGCCTGAATTCTAGCCACGCCTTTCCCTCCTTTGTCGTTGTCTCCTTGTGACTCCCATTTCACTATGGAAGTCAGCTAGGGGAAGACACCTGAAGAAGAGACAGTCAGGACAAGAGAAGATGCTTGGAAGTGGTCCAAAGGTAGCGCCCCATGTGTTCAAGTGGCTGTGGCATTGTCCTTGAAAAGCTGTGATTGATCCTAGCTAGCAGTGTTACCACACTGTGCGGTGGTTGAGCCACCAATCTGGTCATGGTGTTACAAGCCTAATAATTGGATGGATCTATGCTTTGTGCTCTTTGGAGAAATGAATTTTATGAATGTTTCTATTTAAGGAGAACAAAACAATAACACACCAAAAAAAAAAAAAAAACCCACCCAATTCCTTTTACCCTAACTCCTCCTCGCACATAGTATTCTAATGCGGTTTATTCCTGAAACTGACTCATTCAGCTTTTCTCCTGGAAGTTGTCAGTATGTACGCCTGGTTAATGGAGAAAATCAGCGCAGTGCCCAGGCACAATGCCATGACTCATTCCTGGCATTTCAGGGGCTTTGTAATGGAAATCATAGTTCCAAGCTACAGTTCTTACCAAGTAGATATGTGAATATTAATGAAACAGAGCAAGTCTCCACAACTCCTGCCTAACCCTCACCAGAGATTCAGTGTTTGCTCATGAAGTGAAGGTTTCTCTTCATAACCCACGCACGCTGGAATACCACAATATTGTTTTAATTAGTCTTTTAATGCACAGTAAAATATTTGGCTTTGGTGAAAGGAGGAAATTCTCTCATACGTTGGAACTATTTGGTTAAAAGGGCATTTTTGTCTGCTGAATTAGTCTCCTGGGGTTTATACTAGCATCTGAATGCTTTTTAAAAAGTCTCCAATGACCTGCAGCCAATTCTCGCCCATTCATTCTGTCTCTCTGTCGACCTACCCGTCTATAATTGTGGGTATATGTGTGTGTGTGTGTGTGTGTGTGTGTGTGTGTGTGTGCGCGCGCGTGTGTGTGTCGTATGCGTGCATGTATATATATAGACACCACACACACATGCGCGCACGTGGTCTACTGAGAGAGCATGGAAAATTGAAACCCTGAATAATCCCAACCTTTTAATTTACCCTCTGCTTGACCCAACCTTGTCCCCAAACTTCTTTCAAGTAACATTCCCCTTTTCTTTGTGCTATGTAAGACTTAAAAGTAGTAAAATAGCCAAGAAATAGATAGCAGGAAGAAGTGGGGGAAATAAGGAAGATATTTCAAGTGCTTATTTTTTATTGACTTGAGTTTGAATTTTATGTCTGACGGACCGGTAGGCCTTTGTGGAAACACAGATGAGCGACTTTCCCATCACTTTTGGAGACTGGGATAGAAGGTCAAATATCTAAAGTTGGTTTTTGGTGATTCTTATGTATCTACAGTCCTTTGGATCAGGAATATTTTGGAGCTGCTAATTGGAAAGTAGACGTTGAGGAGATATTTTCAGCAAAAGAAAAGAATGAGCAATATAGCTGATAACTCAGCTACTTTATTCTGATCCTGTCTTCTCTAACAATAGCTCCCTGCTCCGTGCTCTTAAAACACAAGTGCTAATATTATGAGAAACGAGTTATATGAAAAACAGTCTAATCTTTTCGAAAAGTGCTAAAAATACCAATCTGCAACCAAGAATGTTTCAACTCTCTTCCCTTTCCAGATGATGCAAGATTCTAGGCAAAGACTGGATTTCAGAGGATGCCCCCAAGGCGTGGGCATGAGTGGGGGTTGTAGCCTATAGGAGTAAAGATCTTTAGACAAGGACATTCAAAGTGACTTCCTTAGCATTACAGTAGCGCTGAGTCTTTAGATGCACAAGCCATTGTTTTCCTGGTCATTCTTTGGAAGTGGCTGGTGATGGAAGGTATTATAATTTATTTTTTTTCTTGTGAGGAAACTGAGGTACAGGAGATTCCATTTCAGACTTTGAACCTAGTGCTATGTCCCTGAGGCCCTGTCTGCACTTGAGAGACCGTTTTTTGCCTTGCTCGATTCTACACAGTAACTCTTCCATTGCTTGTCCTTACCAGACCAAGCTTTCAGAATGTGCGAAGGGAAGTACTTCTGTGTGACAGCCTTCAAGATTTGGCTGGAGAAGACAGGAGGGGATAATGACTTGGAGGACTTGGAGGCAAAATGGTGGTGGTGATGGGAGGACAGGTGCATGTGTGTCCAGAGAAAACGGAACATGTGTGTTCAAAGTCCCACTGGGGCGACACTCTTTATCCTCTGATCGCAGATGGCAAATGCCAGTACTCTACCACCATTGATTGCTGTGTGTATCTGTTGGGAGATCTCACACACGTGTCTGAGGTCACTGTGTCTTTCTTCACACAACAATCTTTTTTTTAAAAAAAATTTTTTTTAATGTTTGTTTTTGGGAGAGTGAGAGTGCACGCAAGCAGGGGAGGGGCAGAGAGAGAGGGAGACACAGGGTCCGAAGCAGGCTCCAGGCTCTGAGCTGTCAGCGCAGAGCCCGACGCAGGGCTGGAACTCAAGAACTGTGAGATCATGACCTGAGCCCAAGTCAGCTTAACTGACTGAGCCACTCAGGCAGCCCCCACGGCCGTCTTTTCTTAGGCTTCATGTGGTTGTAGGACAAGAACTATTGGAATGAACAGTAACCGTGTTGGTCTTAATACAACCGCCACATTTACTGTTTGGAAAAAAAGTTACTTCTCAGAAAATAAAAATTAATAAGACAATGCATGGCAAATTGGGCCTTAGTAGCTGCCACTCACTTTTTTTAGTGCATCTGCTGTAGAGTTGCATCTTGCCAATGTGGTGTCATTTTCAGGACTGTGACCGAGACTTGGATTGTGTATGTCTCTGGACTGTGAACAGAGATAATGTGTAGGGTTGTAATGTGGGTATTGAGGCCTTTTTAGTGTCTGATCACTTTATGACATGGTTGTTTTAAGGGAAAACTAACTAAAGTTACTTAAATTTAGCCACATTTGTTAACTATCCTTTTCTAAAAATTGAAAAGTAACTTTAGTTAAAATAAGATCCAGAAGTCTCTGTTTCGAAACAGCACATTCTTCAGTTTATAATGCTAAGGGCTGAAAAATCCTTAAAGTAGCCAGCATCACTGAGACCTAACAAAGCAGTTCATATTTTTACTTTTTTTTTTTTTTCAGAAGCTGGTTGCCATGTAGAGTAGAAGAAACCTCGCGCTTTTAATCTTTTCAGTTGACATTGCCAGCGAGAGTGTTGTTATTGTTAGATAATCATAATGGTATGTTCCGGAGACTCTTCTCCCCTCACCCGACACACCCAATTCACTCACACCCGGCCAGCAGAGCCAGAGACAGAAGAATAAAGCAACATCTTATTTGCTTTCAGAATTTGATTCTCTGTTGCTCTGGAGACATGCTGGGATTTGCTCTTAAACTATTGTTATTTTCCTAATGTCCATCTAGGTTTCGATTCATTTGTAAGAAGAACCAAGAACACAGGTGAGCTGGTCAGGCTGCACCCTAAAATAAGGTGGTTTCTAGGGGGCTGTTGAGTGCTGCTGGCAACAGTTGCCAGTGACACACACGCCATATCCGGGTCCCTGACTTAACCAGCACACATCCCATTGAAGGCTCGGCTCGTGAGTCCGACATTCCCCGATTCCTGGTAACCCTGTTGACATTAATACTTACTAATCATAGTTATATTTGAAGCATTTACTTTCGTTCCCGCAAGTATTTAAAATGGAGTTTCTCAGCACGTAATCGAGTTCCCAAGATGGGCCCGTAGGCTGGCTGTGGCTGCCTTCTTAAAAAGATAAATAAAAAAGATAATGCAATGGAGAATGAACATGTGCCAGATGAAAGCATAAAAAGAAATAGACTAAGACCGAAATCCCCCTCTACTAACAATATAGGCCAGCCTTGTTCTTCAGGCATTCACTGACTTGTGTGAAGCACTCTGCTACCTCATATGTGGGCCTGCTGGGAAGGAAGGAAATGAACGAACAAGGAAAAACCCTTGTTTTCAGCATTGCTGGCTACCTGGATAACCAACCCCAGGTTCTCCACAGCTGGCACATTATTTTCTTCCATATGCTGCTGTCAGAGGTGGGCCCTCTTGGGGAAACTGTATACCCAGCCAGCACCCTGCCTGGCGCTCGAGGGACGGAAGTGTGCACTGATGCTCTGGCCCTCATGGGCTTAGGCTCCAGGACACTGAGGGACAGCTGTCCTCTCTCAGAGTCACATAGTCATTTCTTTCTTTTTGTTTTTTAATGTTTATTTTTGAGAGGGAGCGAGGGAAGGGCAGAGAGAGAGGGAGACACAGACTCTGAATCAGGCTCCAGGCTCTGAGCTGTCAGCACAGAGCCCGACATGGGGCTCGAACCCACGGACTGCAAGATGATGGCCTGAGCCGAAGTCAGATGCTCAACTGACTGGGGCACCAGGGCTCTATGACCCCCACATAGTCATTTCCTTTCTGGATACCCCTGATGTGGGGGGGGGGGGTGGTAGGTGGATGGCATCTGATTCCAGGAAGTCTTAGAGGATTGGTCTAAAACCCAGGCACAAGTACTTGTAAGACAAGACAGAGTGTGAGGCACAGGGCCATGCCAGGGCTCAGAGGGACTCAGGGAAACCCCCATTTCTGCTTGGGAAGACCCACGTGGGTAGTGGTGATGTCTGAGCCCATCAGTCACATGCGATTCCAACAAATGGGCTTGTTTGGAGACAGAAGAGTGCTGGAGGGAGGCTGAGCATGAGGCTGGGAATCCAGAATGACCTCTTGTCTGTCAGATTCAGAAACTTCCATGATTCTGCGATTGAGAATTGCTTCTCAGACTGATTTATTCATACCTCGGAGCCCACCACACACACAAACTCATCTTCTTCCCAAAAGAGCTCCAAAAACATTCATCTAGCTACATACTTTTAAAGAAAATTTAGATTACTTCTTACAGATTGCCTGTCTTATGGAGGCGGATGAGAAGTTGGCCTGGGAGTGTTTTTGAAAGGATTGTTTAAGTGATCGTTTGAGCCAAAAAGAAATCACCTTTTTATTATTCAAGGCAAAAGGCTCTTTCAAGCCAGCTGATTGAAGTGTAAAATTGCCCACACAGGCGAATTGGGGAAGCAAATCTTCAGGTACAGCCAGGTGAGCACAGTCTTTTAGTGAGTGGTGGATGCATTTAGATCTTCTGTATGGAATCCCCGAGGCCAGTAGACTTACCAAAAAGGAATTGTTTAAAATCTTGTCATTTCAAACTCCAGGCAAAATATTGGCAAAGAAAAGAGTTTTCCAAAGTCAACCCATCATTGGCTCAGATATTAATAGAAAATCAGGAGTCAAAAAAAAAGTCAGAAGATAGAGATTTTAAGTCAGGCCTGGTTTTAATTTATATGTGGTTATTCTAACCAGTCAGACAAGCATACCCCACCCCACCCCCACCCCCATCCCAACCAATACCTTGTCCCAGGCATAAATTATTCACCCGTTAGAGATGAATTAACCTTTTTTTTAAGGGTTCCACCTTAAGGGTCATTAATTTAGCAAATTAACTGACATTCCTAGAAAAGCTCCATGGCTTGTGTCTGTAAATATTTACCCAGTGAGCGACACTTCAGACGGCACCCCCAAATCGCTGGTCCACTTCCAAAGGGTGAGCAGTTTACTTTCAGGAAATGGATTACTCACTTGTGGAATCAGACCAACACCCAGGCTGCTCAGTTTCAACATACTTTAAAATGCAAAAGGGAGCTTTCCCACCTCAAACTTCCAAAGCTTTTCCAGAAGAACCCAGAGGGGCCAGTGTACCGTGCCCAGCGAGACTGGTTCGGCCCGCATGGTTGAACACCATGATGGTGGCTACAGCCTGGTGGTGGGTGGCTGCTAAGAGACATCCCCGAGTGCCTGGAGAGAAGCCTCCCGGGCCCACCCTGTCTCCATTTGCCAAACACCTACGGGAAACGAGGGAAATCTGTGGAAAGGCCGGAGTGTGCTCAGCTGAGACTCAGCCCCACTCCACGCCCCCCTCTAGCTGCCTCGGATGGTTTCAGTTCTCAGCTGCAGCTGCCCACAGCTGTCTGGGAGGTGGATCTGGGCCTGGGGAGGCAGTAGGGGCTGGGGGTGGAATATGGAAGGTTTTTGAACCTGGCCCTTTTTGCCCAGCGAGCCAAAATAGGCCGTCAGGAGGCTCACCCTGTGAAGCTTTCATTTGGGGGTTAAGCGGGGTACCTCAGAGGGAGACCCTGGGCAGGAAGGGGCTTGCACAGTCTGCTGTTCAGTTCTGGATGCCAGGTTTTCAGAGAGATACCGAGTAAACCCAGAGGAGTGTGGCCAGGAAGCTGTAAGGGTCTAGACTTTGCTCATAGACATCATATTATCTAAAGATTATTAGAAGGAACTGGGGATTTTGAGGTTGAAAAAGAAAATTTAGGGAGATAGCTATCCTGTGAAAGGGGAAATAGATTTTTTTTAAATTTTAATTGCAATAAAATGTACATAACATTTGCTGTTTGATCATTTTTTTTTAATTTTTTTTAATGTTTATTTATTTTTGAGACAGAGAGAGACAGAGCATGAACGGGGGAGGGGCAGAGAGAGAGGGAGACACAGAATCTGAAGCAGGCTCCAGGCTCCGAGCTGTCAGCACAGAGCCCGATGCGGGGCTCGAACCCACGAACCGTGAGATCATGACCTGAGCCGAAGTCGGACACCCAACCGACCGAGCCACCCGGGCGCCCCCGTTTGATCATTTTGAAGTGTACAGTCCTGTTATACTAATTATATGCCCCGTGCGGTGCTACTTTCACCGCTCTGCATTTCCAAAACCTTTTCATCATCCCAAACAGAAACTCTTCACACATTAAACAATAGCTACCCCCCCCTCCCCTCAGCCCCAGGTGACCACGATTCTACTTTCTGTCTCTCTGAATTTGCCTACTCTAGGTACTCCTATAAGAGGAATCATATGCTATTTGTTCTTTAGTTTCCTTTATTTCACTTAATGTTTTCAGTTTTTATCCATGTTGCAGCATGTATCAGAATTTCGCTCCTTTTAAAGGCTGAATAGTATTCCATTGTATGTATATACCAGACTTTGTTTATCCGTTCATCTGTTGGTGGACATTTGGGTTGCTTTTGGTTATTGTGAATAAGGCTGCTATGAATGGGTGTACAAGTATCTCTAGATTTCTTCTTTGTGGGTTTCAGAAAAATTGACCTTTGTTGAATGGGAAGAAGTTGCAGAGGCCAATTATGGCTTTAATAATCCTAGCCCCTTTGATGGTAAAAGTGGGCTCCCCATGGCTAGGAAGGAGCTCAGCCTTGGTGAGCATCACAGAAGAATCATGGGGTGGGACCCCCCACAAATAGTAAAGGAAAGGGAATCTTTGAGGGCCCTTCCAATCTCCAGAATTCTGTGATTCTCAGGCATATGGAGTGCACATCCTAAGGGAACCATATGGAAAAAAAAGTGGTATCTGACCAACTTTCCCCTGAGGAGAAAAAGGGGAAGTGTGATGGTTGGGGGGGGGAAGTGAGGTCCACAGTTCTCAGCACAATCCCCTCGGTCTGCCCAGAAAGGAGGGCTTCCCCTGGGAGACCCGTCTGAGCCCCATCTCCCTGTAGGCTATGTTGAGTCCAGGTCAGGGGATGAGGGAAGGTGGAGAATGCTGGGTTGGGGAATGTTCAGGAATGAGTGTCAGCTGAGGTGGGGATGCCCTGGGATCCAACACAATTAGCTTCATTCTGTCACAGTTGGGGGTTTTCTTATCATTAGTTGGGGAGGCCTAGCCAGAGAATTCCAGTATTCCAGAGTGAGTTTAATTGTGGGTGATTTCATTCTGCCCTTTTTATGTCGAAGCCAGAGGCTTGCGTCATATAACAGTGAATTCAGGGAGATTTTTTATTTGCATGTGAATCATAGCTTTTCCAGCTGAATGTCACTTACTTGGAATTTTTGTCTGATTTTGTTTTTGTTTTTGTCTCTTGGTGTTTTTCCATCGGGCTCTTTGGCTAACCAGAAAAAAAAAAAAAAAACTAGAGGAAGGGCTCAATCTGACTGGAGCAGGGTTTGAGTTGGCAACTCAAAAAGAAGAGTATTATGAATGTGAAAAAAAGAAAACGGATGCTTTATTTTGCTTTGAGGGAGGGACCGAGGCCAAGTCAAATTGAGAGCTCTAATTTGGGAATGGTGTTATTACAGGTCACTGGGAGTTGGTTACGCTCTAAATTGGGAGGCCAGTCACATGAGGAGGCAGCAAAGGCGGATCACATGGGGGACAGTCGGGGCTCTTTTACAATGAACTTTTATTTTATTTACTACACAGTTGAAATGTACTTCTTTCGTGTTGAGAAACCAAGTCACCTTACTGGCGGTGAGCACTCCCTATGTTGGCCCATCAGTTGTTTTATTAGTGAGTCAGTTCTTGCCATGTGTAGGTTTTCTGGGGCTTTATTTAGGTACTGGAATCTGTTCAGTGATTAGTGGAGCAAGCCATGTGCTAAAGGTTATTTATCTGCTCTGCACCTTCACCTTCAGATCTTCTTCTGAGGGGCTTGCATTATTCTCTTCCAAAGGCCCTACCCCATTTTTGATCTCAAGGTCAAGACATTCTGATATATATCCATGTAAATATATATATATATATATATATATATATATATATATATATAACTTCTATTTATTAGGTTATCTTTCATGTCCTGTTACTATTAATATCAGCCTGCAAAATAAAAACCAAAAAATATGGGTACTGCTCCCCACCATGGGCAGCTGGGGACAAAGTGTTCTTCCTACCCCAAATCGCAGACCCTTGATGCCCTTGGCATCTCGGGGATGACCTGGAAAGGTGTGTGTGGTAAGCTGCTGATTTTTTGTGGAGAATCAAAATTGGCTTTTTTTGATGTAGAAAGCCCTGATTAGTTGGCTGTGTTTGAAATAAAAACAAAAATGCAGCCCAAGAAGAATATCTAGAACTCCGTGTCCAGTGCAAACAAGTTGTGCTCATGGTCCTAAATGGGGCGCGTTACTAAGTCTGTGACACAGAGAGTCTGCTGGTGCTTCCAAAGCATGTGGACCGGCGATGCTTGTGATCAAGGTTAGGAATAGAAGGTGTGTGGAAACTTTCTATAAAAGGCAGCCAGGGCCCCTGGACTGGTGTGGATGAGTGGTCAGGAAACTCTGGCACTGTTCATGGGCATACCAGAGTGTTGCTGCATGACCTGGTGTGAGCTTCTCTGTGCCTCAGTTTCCCTGAAGCACAATATTGGTTTTGGGAGGGGAGGATAAAGGATTCCAGAGATGTATGAGGTGTGAGATGTTAGCAGTAAATGGAGGGAGCGGGTGCCACATGGTATCACAGGAGCTCCAGTCAGGCCATGTGTCCCCAAACATGGCTGGGCCTCTAGTCTCTCCTCCAGCATCGTCCACTGTGGGCGATGCCTCGGACATCACAATACCCAGCTGGACACTCAATAATGATGAGCTGTGCCCAGTGGACACCAGAGGAGGGGAGAAAAGGAGGAGGACAAAGTGGGGAGGGAGGAGATGGAGCAATCCCTTATGTGATAATTCCATCAACTCAGCTTTTCATCTACCATCTGGTTCAACTGTAATGTGTTCAGCTCCATATAACCTATACAGCGTCTGTGCCCTCTCCCCCAAACTCAGCAAAATCTTACGGTCCTCTAATCAAGAGAATTTTGCTCCTGTTGCTGCGTGTCTCGTGGTTCATCATCGGACCCGTGAGTTGATACTTCTTTATCTGACGGCTCTCCGGAGCAACCGTCTAGAGGTAATGGTCTGACTGCACGTGGTCTAGGCTCTTCTGGGCCAACTGCACAACCACCTCCATCCTTCTCAGAGCAGCGCAGAACTCCGGGGTGGGGGCGATGTGGGAGTGGTTTGCGACGGTGTGGTTCTACGGTCAAGATACTTTAGAACGGAAATTCTCACCTACATTTTATCATGAGCCACCCCCAGGCCTGGTCAGACTTTGTTAATGGTTCTAACAGCATTCTGAAACCCAAGTGGGCTGGATCGAGGCCTGTCTGTCGAGCCTTTGAAGGTGCCGTCACTCCTTTTTACTAGCTAGGTTGCTGTAACCGCAACACTTGAGAGATCATCCCTCTCCTAGAAATATTATGATGTTTTGCTTGCTTATTTGTTGATAACTTTCTTAAAACTCCCAACAACTTCCTCTTAAAAATAGGTCCCTGCCACCCATTGAGTTGATTCCTCTTAGCCCTTCTGGTAGGATATTATTTTTCCTACCTGGTTTCACATCAGCCTTAACCTGCTGACCATGCCAACGCTAGAAATTGGAGGCCTTGATTTTTCTCTTAGTTCCTTTGACCAGTGGTTCTCAAACTTAAGCCTGGATTCAAATCACCTGAAGGGGTTTTTAAACAGAGGTTCTGATTTAGTAGATCTATAATGGGTATCCAGATTTTGCATTTCTAACAGGTTCCCAGGTGTGTGGGGGGAGGCCTGGGGTGGGGGGGACTGGGGGTGGTACGATACTCTAAGAACCTGTGTCTTAGGCCTTTTTGGCTCTCCTAGCCTCTCCTCCTCCCCTTCCCCAGCCTGCAGGAGAGGATCCCATGGAGCATTGCCCTGGTCCCTTCTATGATGGTGACCATCATTAACAATTTTATAGCATTCACTATGGGCCAGACAGTGGTCCCTTGCTTTACACAGATTAAATAATTCAAACATCTTAACAGTCCTATGAGGTATCCCATTTTCCAAATGAGGAAACTGAAGTGTGTAGAGCGGTTAAGTGAATTGCCCAAGGTCACACTGCTAACCAAATGGATGGTCGGAATTCAAGATTCAAGCCCAGACAACACAGCTACAATCTATGCTCTCAGTCGCTATGCTTTCTTATCTTTCTTTTCCTCAAGTCACTTAGATCACCTAATGCTCCTACAGTTTTTGGAAGTGAATACCTCAGCAAGGACACCCAAGACAACTGAGCATATCTTAGGTACTTGTAACCTATGTGTTGGGGTCTGAGTCTCTAGACAGCTCGGCTTCCACCTGTGTGTGTGTGTGTGTGTGTGTGTGTGTGTGTGTGTAGGTTAGTGGGAGATGGCTCTTTGAGAAGTGACTGAACCTCAGGAGGACCTCGGGAGGAGCTAATGTGAAGACACGAGCGGCATCCACCCCCGAAGGGAGGCCAGAGCTCCCCTTCTGCTAGAGCCCAGTGTCCCCTCACTATTCTGCCCTAGTCCGAAGGTTTCTGCTGTTGACACTTACCACCCTAACCAGAGACAGACAAAGCTGGGAAGGAACAGATCTGCTGTGTCAGCGGTTATGATAGAAAAGCACACGTGTCTACCCTGAACGTGCCCGATCTCTTCTGATCTCGGAAGCTAAGCAGGGTCGGGCCTAGTTAGTACTTGGATGGGAAAAGCACATGTATCTTTTGTCCAGTGTGGTCCAGCAAGCCTGCGTGATCAAGCACTGACCTAGACAAGCATTAAGAGACACATAAATGGGAGGCACCGTCCCAGCCCTCAGGGAGGCAGCAGTCTTCATTCAGGAGAGAGTCACACAGCATGTACATCATTGAGCTGGTCTGTGTGGTAGAGAGGCAGTGAGGGCTAGAGCAGATCAACAGGGAGGAGGCAGATTCTTAAGCCACGTCATGGATGAGAATGGGGAGCACGAGGGGAAGGGTTTGGATGTATGCAGGGCATATCTACAGCAGAAAATATTTGATGATAAATCTTTTAAGATTTGAACTGCCACAAGTTGTCTCCATTGGTGTAGTGATAATCGATTAAGCTTTTTGTGTTTTTTCCAGTAAATAATGTGTTGGATGCTGATTGGAGGTCTGCTGGAGGTTCTGGGGGTTATCTTAGAAAATGGATTCTATTCCTTACAGAGTTGCTGGTTGGTTCTATAAATGGAGGCCTTCTCAAAGTATTTTTTCTACCTCTCTGGTCTGATTCTCTCCAATTTTTTTGTATTGCGGACATTTCTGTGGGGTACAAAACTTTTCCCATGGCTATCTCTGACCCCACACACCCCATTAAGGAGGACAGACCCTAACACTGGGCCATCAACATTGATAGGGACTAAAGATAAAGACCCAACAGCTTAATAAATACATCTCCCCTTAAAGGTGGTGGTGTAAAGCTAGATTAAAACAAAATGGAGCATGCCTGGGTGGCTCAGTTGGTTGAATGTCCGACTTCGGCTCAGGTCATGATCTCACAGTCTGTGAGTTCGAGCC
The DNA here is from genome assembly GCF_027475565.1 of Acinonyx jubatus. NCBI lineage: Eukaryota > Metazoa > Chordata > Mammalia > Carnivora > Felidae > Acinonyx > Acinonyx jubatus. The sequence goes on from NC_069386.1 coordinate 100,035,498, forward strand.
CAGCGTTGGGCTCTGTGCTGACAGCTCAGAGCCTAGAGCCTGCTTTGGATTCTGTGTTTTCCTCTCTCTCTGCCCCTCCCCTGCTCATGCTGTCTCCTTCTCTCTCTCTCTCTCTCTCTCTCTCTCTCTCTCTCTCTCTCTCTCAGTCAAAAATAAATAAACATTAAAAAAAGGTTTTTTTAAAAAACAAAATGGGCCACTGCTGTCACTCCCAGCATTGGACCAGTGTTATATAAGTCCTCTTGCTGTTTTTGGGTCCTCTTTTGGTTTAGAATTCTAGACGGTATGTTTGAGGCTCAGAAAGGATGCACGAGAAGCTTTGTCTATAGTCTATAAAACCGTGGGCTGTGAGCTCTTGTCTCCTCCTGCAACTTTCCCACAAAGTCTGCTAAAGCAAAGCGTCCTCATCTGGTTAGTGCTCCTGATTCTGGTCCAGCCACTGACCTCTGGGTCTCTTTAATTTCAAGGTGGGATGCCCAGAAGGAGGGAATAGCCCAAAAGGACAGAAACGGCCTTGGCCATTCTCATTTCTGATTACAGAACTTCATCCTTCTCTATTGTCCTTCCTGCCTTTCTTCCTTCTTAACAGAGGACTTTAGAAATTAAAAAGTAGCTCCCCTTCTCAAGAAAACCAAAACAACCTTATTCTGAGCACATCGACAGACCTACTTACCTGAAAATGAGTTTGATGCACAAAGAACAGGTGAAAGAAAATAAACTGCCTTTTCTGCTTACCTTTGCATAAATTCCTGGAGTTGGCTAATAGCTCAAGAGAACCAGAAGGAGAGGTGTGCCTCTCACTCCCTCTACAGGGCTATACCTAATGAGGAAAAGCAAGCAGGATTGGAAACGTTTGAGGGTTGCTTACCCAACTCAATCCTTACACAGTTGATTAGGCCCTTCTTTTCAAATACAGTAACAGTTAATTTGTGACCATGGATTTGAATATCCTCCCTCCACAGAATTGTCCATTCTCTCCTCCCCTAGAATAACTTTTACATGTATTTCAGATTTCATACCTAAATGAGTGATACATGAATTTTACAGTCAACTTTTCTGGCACGTCTATTTTGGGGATGTATATGTGCTGTTCCTTGGTGACAGTATTTACACACATCACAGGGCTCTTACATTCGCACTTACACTTTGGATTCCCATCTCTCAGGATGGGAAATTTTGCCTGTAAGTTGCTGAGCAACTTCCACATTATTTTAGAAAGTGTGAGACTTAACAGCCCAGACTCATTTAAAGACACAGAATGGCCCCCTGTTGTCACAGGTGAATCGGCCCTTCCCAGACTTTGTGAGGTTTGTAAACCTACTGTGGGAAGTGGCTGTTGTTCAGTTTGGTCTGTTGGATCAAGCATGAACTATTCCTTTGAGATTTGACCTGTGTATATTTCTCTCAGGACACTCCTTATGGACTCCATCTGGCCATTGCCAAAGATTTTAGCCTGGAGTTCTTCACTAATAAATACGATGGCAGGTAGGCTACCTGGGCAACAGTGTGCTTCTTTCAAAGTTCTCATTTGTAGAGCTGCTCATGGAATAAGGCCCGAATCTGAGTGTTCTCGGACAAAGCATGTTTTCCTCCTTTGCAAGGTCAGCATGAGGATTGCCAATTCATTATTCTGAAATGCTATTGGAGAGTCATTCTGTGGTGTGTGGGGTTTTGTCAGTGGTGGTCTGGGAGTGCAAGAACGGCACTGAAGTTTAGTGAGTGGGAAAACTTCCTGCTTTGGGAACATTTATAGCCTCTCCTCTGAGAGGTTTTTGGTATAAAAAAACTAGCCGAATGTGGTTTGTAAGGATTTGTCTTGCATTTGTCAAGAGGAAGGTAACATTTTCTTCATCTCTAATTTATATGACTCTTAGGAGACCCATTCCTGTGAGGTTTTATTAGAACATAATTACTTACGGCCAAAAAATTTGGATGTTACAATAGTTTTAACACAGCCCTATTGGCATTGGTTTTCTTTCTTTCTTCAACAGATGTTTGCAAGAGAGTCATATTAAATACATCTAATTCTGCTGCCTCAGCCTAATGAATCTTTATCATGAAGATTACTTTAATTGGTGTCAGTTACAATCAAGAAAATCACCCATTATGCTTTTGTTTTCCAGCACGTGGGGAAATTTTCCATCCTAACAATACTGAGAGGGGAATGTAGTAAAGATTTTGAAAAGTTAGTCATTTTATTTTCCTCTTTTACACGTTCCTGTTTTTATTTGACACTAAAGCTAAAAGTAATCAGAATTCTGCACAGTCCAACTAGAAAGAGGTGACTGAACTGTTTCGGGGTGACCCGTCACACCTACAATAGTTTGCAGGTCACCGATTCTTCATTTAAAAGAAATTTCTAGGAAGTGCCTAAGATTTGAGTAAGAAATCCCAAAGTCTAACAAACCACTCTCAAACAAAATGCCTGGGAACAACTTTATGTAGCCATTTAAAAATGCGATTGATAAAGAAATGACAATGCATGGGAAAATGGGCACAACATTACTACCCACATAGAGCTATTGTCTAGTGGAGAAGTACAGAAAATAGGTGTGATACACAACAGGTCACATGGTAAATGCTGTGGAGAAAAATAAAGCAAGGCACGGTGGATAAGGAAGTGTAAGGTGAGGGAGTAATATGGGCAATTTAAAATACTGTGGACAGAGAAGTTCTCACTCAGAAGGCAACATTTAAGCATAGACATAACTGAGAGGGGCTGGATGTGGATCTGGGTAGGGGAAAAAGCATTCCAGGCAGAAGAAACAGCAAATGCAAAGGTTGAGGGGTAGCACATATCTGGCATGTGAAAGAAACAACAAGGAATCCAAATGGACTGAAAAGAACTAGGGACCAGTAGTGGGGAATGAGGTTCCATCATAGAGGACCTAATACATTATTGTATGGCTTTTGCTCAGAGATGAGAAACCGTTGGAATCTTTGATCAGAGAAGTGACATGACCTATCTTCCAGTATAAAAAGATGATTCTGTTCGTTATGTTGTTTGTGGGGCAGGAGGTGGATGGAATGCAGAAGCGTGGTGAGAGGTGGTTAGAATCTGGGTATGTTTTAAAGATTCTGCACACAGAGTTGCTAACGGATTAAGCATGGGATATAAGAGGAGTAGTCAGTCCATGATGCTCGAAGGTTTCAACCCGAGCTACTGGAAAGATAGATGAGCCATTGCTGAGATAGAACAGAGGACCGAAGGAGCAGATCTAGTGACAGCAAGAGGGGGAACTCAGTTTGGGACAGAGTAACTTTGAGATCATCCAAGTGGATGTGTAGAAGATGCAACTGAATGTGCATCCAAGATGAGACCTGGGCCAGAGATACAAATGTGGGAGTAGTCCGTACAGACATGAGGTCAAAACTGAGGCAGGTGGCAGGGGAGCTGGCCAGTTTTATGTGCCCACTGGGAATGGGCAGCCTTAGACCTACAAAAGTTAGCCATGGCCAGGAGGAAGTCAGAAACCTGAATGTGAATCCCAGCCCTAACTTGAGCTCTTGGCCAAGATCTCAGGATTAGTTGACTACTGGTCGGGGTCCTTCAGGAGCAAAGGAGACCTCATGGAGCACCTAGTCATGCCAGTGCCCAGGAAGAAGAGTGACCAAGATAGAAAGTCCCCCTTGAAGAATGACCAGATCACTTGGGAGTGGTAAGTGGGTATTGTAGGTGTTTGTTCAAGTCACAGGTACCCTTTGAGGATGGTCAGTGAATGACCAACAGCTAATGACCCTCATGGACCCAGAGAAAGCTCTAATGGGCTATGCAGTCTACTACATAGATTCCTTTCTTTTCTAGTGAATTCAAGGGGCAGTAGCATTAAAAAAATTTTTTTTAATGTTTTTATTTATTTTTGAAGGAGAGAGAGAGACAGAGCATGAGTGGGGGAGGAGCAGAGAGAGAGGGAGACAGACAGAATTCGAAGCAGGCTCCAGGCTCCCAGCTGTCAGCACAGAGCCCGATGCGGGGCTCGAACTCACAGACTGTGAGATTATGACCTGAGCTGAAGTCAGACGCTTAACCAACTGAGCCACCCAGGAGCCCTGGGGCAGTAGCATTTTTGAGTGATTTTTTGTTTTTTTACCAAATAACATGAAGCTCTAATTAGTTAACTAGTAAGCTATATTCATCAACTATTGCTGTGTAATAAATCACCCCAAAACTTAAGAGCTTCACATCATCTTCCCCTCACAGTTTTCTGAGGGTCAGAAATTTGGGACAACCTTGCTGGGTAGTTCTGGCTTAAGGTCTCTTGCATGGTTGCACTCAAGATATTGACTAGAACTGGAGAATCCACTTCCAAGGTAGCTCACTCACATGGCTGGCAAGTTGGTGCTGGCTGTTAGCAGGAGGTCCGATTTCCTCCCCACACAAGCCTCCCCCAGGGCTGCCTGAGTGTCTTCATAATTGATGTGGCTACCTTCCTGCAGAGTGAGGGAGCCAAGAGAGGAGGTGGAAGCTACAGTGCCTTCTATGACCTAATCTCAGAACACCTTACCACACTCTATTGGTCACACAGACCTGTTTGGATTCATTGTGGGAGGAGAATACACAAGGGTGTGAATACTGAGAAGCAAGGATCCATGGGAGCCACCTTGGAAGCTGGCAGTCACCCTCCTTGAAAACGGAGAAGATTTCTATCTATCCAGTCCTTTATATCTGCTCAAAGCACCACTTGCAGCTATAGGGGCTCAGTAACTGCATGCTGTCCCAGTCCCCCATAACAGCTAGTCTAATCCACATGTCTTATATGGCTCCACCAAATTATGGGGATGTTTGTCCAGTCATTTCTAGCTCAGGTAGGCACCTTAGGAGACGATAGACAAGTGCAGGTGCCAGCACAAGAATCCCACCGTTGCCATGTTGGGATTTGCCATTTTTCCCCCTGACTTTTTAGGTGCCCTGTCAGCTCACATTCCTACCAAATGCATAGTGTCTGTTATTACCACTGGCCATCTGTCCCCAAGTTGTGCAGAGTTGCACTACATTTAGAAAGCTTTAGTACAGGACGTGTAATAGAAATCCTTCCAAGGAGAATTTGACCATTTAAGATCCGCTAGAATTCCTGCCTTTTATTGCATTTATTTAAACAGTACTTCTTGTGTGTGTGCACTTAATTTCCAGCCATTTCTCGCATGAACAAATTGCGTAAATATACTTGTGAGAAACCCTTTTATAGTAAATGTTATTAAACCGAAAACAAGGGTATAATAAAATAGCAATTTAAGGGTAATTTACTAACAACTGGAACCCTTAAACATTGACATACTATTGTGTAGTAATAATACCAGACTTGGTATTTAAGCACAATCTTTGTCACTCTAAGAATCATTGGGACAGTTTCCTAATCCTCATGGACTTTTATTATAGCTCTTTCAGGATTTTTTTACTACTCCTATGTCACTGGCTTGTAAATTATAAATCATCAACTTTTACCCACGTAAAACATCCAGGAAATAACATCTTTGCCCCTTATCTAGAGAAAATATTCAGAGAAAGTAGTAGAGGTGAGTTGGCACCATTGAATCTTGCTGTTCTTGGACCTCTGTATTCCAGAGTGTCTGCTAAATACAGTGGTATTGGGGTGTATGATAACAGAAACTGCATCACAGAAGTGATTGACTCATTGAAAGTTTCAGGATTTCTAAGTCTTCCCCAGTAAGGAAAATCTGTTGACTACACATCTCAGTAAAAGCTCCTTGCTCTCTGGAAGGTGGTGTGAATGCCACAAAGAAGACCAATGGGCAGGGCAGCTGGACAGGACCTAGCTCTCATGTACCAAGTCCCCACATGTAGGACCAGGCTTCTCTTTGAAGGTGGAGATGCTTATTCTCTGATCAGTGTCCTGGGGATGCTTACCCTGAGAGACTGACTCAGTACTAACTAGAAAGTAGTAGACTTTGCAATGCTGGCTTATTAGCTTGCCATGAGGAGCCATCATCAGAGGGACCAGATGTACTCCAAGTCCATATACTCAGCACAGGAAGGCCTCCACAGGAAGCCACATCATGATCAGAAACCATTTAACTCGCCCTGAAAAGCTATCATCACAGAATCTTGCAAGAGACGATCCAAGTCTGTATGGTCAATTCATTCTCACCCAGGAATGAAGATACCGGGAGCGAAATCATAGTCCAAAAGTTGTTTGGCGACTGGATAATCAGGATGAGGGAGGCTGAGGTGACTGTTGAGTGGCAACAGGTTAGCTTCATGAGTTGATCTCAGAATGGGAATGATTTTGCCTGAAGGGCTGAACTGCTCAAAGCCAATGCTAACACTTAATTTTTCCAGAGGTGTATTCCAGTTTTGAAGAGGTATATTGTATTTTTTTTTTGATCACATAACACATTACCCAAAACTTAGCAGATAAGGAAAAATAAACCCGTTATCACATGCAATTCCTATGGATCAGGAATATGAGAGGTTCTGGCTCAGGGTCTCCCAAATGTGGTCCAGAGTGCAGTCATCTGAAGGCTTAAGGGGCCGGGGGTTCTGCTTCCAAGATGGTTCCCTCACATGGCTAGCAAGTTAGTGCTAGCTGTTGGCAGGAAGCCTCAGTTCCTCACTTTCAAGACCCCTCTCCCTACTGGGCTCTTTGAGTATCGTCATAGCATGGTAGCTAACTTCCCCCAGAGTGAGTAACCCAAAAGAAAGCAAGGCAAAAACCGCCAGTGCCTTTTATAACCTAATCCATGAACTCACACACTGTCTTTTCCGCTACACTCAATTTGCTAGAAATGACTCACTAAGTCTAGCCTGCCCTGAAGGAGAAATGAATTCATTAGGCTCCATCTTTAGACAGGAATGTCAAAGAAGGACATACTTTAAAACCCACAGTAAGTATCACCTACGTTGTCTCTGCAACTCCTTTTTTTCCTGCCCTTCCATAGCTGGCAAGTCTTCTGCTGATCCATGTACTCTACCGATACATTCATATTATTGTCTTTGTAAATATAATACACATATACACCTTTTATATGTAATTATATATCATATATGATATAATATTTATAATGTGGATAATATGTTACACATTACACATATTGTCTATATTATAAATATTAATGTATTGAACTTATGGCCAAACTCTTCTAGCATGATATTCATTATGTATCTTTATGCTCATTTGTATACCTCCATTCTGCCACGTCACTAGCCAGGGGGACCTGAGGCAAATTGCTTGACCTCTCTGTGCCTCTGTATCCTCATCTGTAAAATTAGACTGTAATAGGACCTACCTCATAAGTTTCTTGTGAGATTTAAATGAGTAATTACATGCACAGCGGTTGGAAGAGTGCCTGGCTCATAGAGACCATTCAATACCATCAGCTGTCAGCGTGGTGTCTGTAGTTGCTGCAGAATAGTTTGATCCAGTAGTACACCTCGGAAGACTGCCCTCAGAGGGCTATCTTGGGTCCATGTTCCCAGTGGCAGTACACAAAAGTCAGGGTGGTCTTCCTGGCTACACCACAGTCCCACAGCATCCAAGCCCTGAACCGAGAATGCAGAAAGAACCATTTCAGGCCTGGGAGGGACCAGGGCCAGAGGTCTCTTGTTTTCCTTTCCTCTTTCCTGCACTTGTTCCTCCTCTGGCTCCCAGGCTACCCCTGACCCAGAGTGCTTACATGGAGATAACATGTTTAGTTTGCACTCTGAGTCCTATTTATGTTTTGTTTTTGTTCCTTTTTTTTTTTTTTAAGGCTGACCTTTTGCAGAAGGGTAGAATACCCAAACAGGGAAGTGACCTCGCAGAAACCTAGGGAGTTCCTCAGCCTCGTGAACTTGTATTAAGAGTTGTTCCTACATTGTATTTCTAAGTCTACGTTTTCCAGGGTGTATACTAGCTACATCTGATCATCTGATTGATGTCAGACAGATTGATCTTCCTCTCAGGACCTTTTGCTTCTTGCCAGTGCCTCTTGACCTCCTTGGGCTTAATGAATAGATTTTATCTTTATCCGAAGCATACTTGTAATTAAAAACATGCTGGGTGTTTGCTGAAAATGTATTGATGGGAAGTTAGAGCTGGTACTTCCTCCGTCTCCCAAAGCTACTTTAAAAGGGAAGCCATACCTAACGGAATGCACCAGGGTTGTCTTTTGTCAGGTGACAGGTAGCTAAATATAGAGTTGGAGCTGGGAGGGACGTGCTGAGGTCACTTGTGCCCTCCTGCCATCCGCCTTCCCCATCTGAATGTCTCCAGCTCTGTGGCTAGCCCGTTCTGTAGCCTCCAGCCATACATGGCTTCTGAGCACTTCAGCTGTGGGTAGTCCAAGTTGAGATGTGATATCGGTGGTAATATACACCCTGCGTTTCGAAGACTTAATGCAAAGACAGGCATGTAGAATGTTTCCTCAATAATTTATAGTTGATTACAAGTTGAAATAGTATTTTGATACATTGGATTAAAGAAAATACATCATTACAATTAATTTCCCCTCCCTCTTTTCACTTTTCTTTTAATATTAGGAAGTTCTAAATACCGTGTGTAGCTCACATTACGTTCCTATCCGTCAGTGCTTCCTTAGGCATCTATCTCTATTCTTCAGGCCTCCAGCACATAGATTATAAGGCTTTCCTTGGTGACTCCTCTGGGTCTTTTGTCATTGTGGCACTTTGTTTCTTCTCCACATCCAATCTTAATCTCTGCCGCTTCGATTTGAAGACTTCTACTTCAAATAGTTGGCTCTTCATCTTTTTATGAAATCCCCACTTGAAAAGAGTTGAGCTTCTCTTCATATCGTTCACCTGTAAGCCCAGTAGCCCCATTTTCTTTCAGCTTTTGACTTTCTACCTCTTCCAACCCTGATATTTTTAAATGATCTTCCCTGGGTAATCCTTAGACTCTATATATTACTTTTAAAACTCGGTATCCAAAACCAACCAACATGGCTCTAATGTGGACCTGAGTACTGCAGAGACAAGTAGAAGAAATTATGTCCACCATCAAGTACTTGATGGTCCTTTTAATGCATTACCACACAAGGAGGGACAGATGCTGTTGGTAACAGTCTTAACTGATGAGGAAGTTGAGGCTCAGCTAGGTGAAGTAACTTAACAAGGTCCCACTGCAAATTAAGTGGCAGATCTGGGATTCATGCCCAGGTTTGCCAGGTTCTGGAGCTTATATTCATTCGTTATATATCATGTCTTCCTTGCCTGATACTTTTCTTTGAATACACCTTTGATCTCGAGGGGCTTTATAGTACTTGACTGATGCATTTGTAGCTTCTGGTCAACAATGATTCTTGAGCTTGCTCTGTTATGTTTCTGTCTTACTGGAATTGTGAGGTCCTTCTGCTAAATTCCAGATACTCCCTTTCAACTCTGCAGATTCCTCTTGAAAGCCAGTAGGACTGCCCTGCCCTGGCCTATTGTAGGGTAATTTGTAGGCAAGAGGCAATGTCTTCAGCTGTCAGGAGTGTCTTTTCAGGAAGGGAGCTTTCTTTCTTGTGGCCTGAGATCTTCAGGATAACTATCAGTTTTCAGAACAAGCTACTTCTCAAAGGCCGGTCAAGGCAAAGTACATTGTTTATCCATGTTTACCTAAAGGCAACAAGTGTGTGTTTTGAGTAGAAGGCAACAAGAAGGGATCCTTGAGAGTGTGTTAAAAATGGATCTTCTCACGAATGAACATTGAAGACATGATACCAAGTGAAATAACCAGTCACAAAAGGACAAATACTGTATGATTTCACTTACAAGAGGTAACTAGAGTAGTCAAATAGACAGACAGAAAACACAGCGGTGGTTGCCAGGAGCTGGGGGAGGGGAGAAATATGGAGGGATCATTCAGTGAGTACAGAGTTTCAATTTGAAAAGATGAAAAAGATCTGGAAATGGATGGTGGTGATGGCTGCACAACATTGTGAATGTCCTTAAAGCCACACCACTGCATGCTTGAAAATGGTGAAAATAGTAGATATTATGTTATATATATTTTACCATAATAAAGACAACTAACCAGATTTTCTATACATGAAGAAAAATAGCTTGCTTATCACATGTGATCGGAGGTGGTACTGGAGCTAAGTCCCATCCTGGGTTTGAGATCACAATTGTTTTCTGAGGTAGCTTCTCATGAGAAAGTGCATCCTGCACTGAGATGAGGGGAGTTCTTTCTTTTTCTGACAGATTTCTCCATCTAGGAAGTTTTACTTCACACAGATGCCTTTGCCAGGGTATAAACTGCTTTTCCACAGATGTCTGGGGTAGGGAAAGCAGCCTTACCTCCAAGGGATCCAATGAACGTTTGACAACACTTGCTTTTCTGTGGAGATTTTCTTATTCCTTATCCCCCTATCTGAAGGTGTGTCTAGACTTTTCTAAGAAAGAGTGCAGGGCTGTAAGTTCTATTTGGTTGTACCAAAGTAGTTGTAGCCTCTTTGGAGACCTGAATGGGAATTAGATTGAGCACCCGAACCTCTAAGAACATTTGTTCTGTGTTTCATTGATGTCAGTGCCCCCTGACATCCCGGAGTCAGTCATCCAATCTGATGAGTGGGCCATTTTGAGAAACATTCAGCCAGGGTACATAGATTGAGACTCTAACTAACCCATAGGAATTCTCTCTACAGTGCCGTGTTTCATGCCATTGTGGGTGTATTTGCTTATTTGCCCCGTATATTTTCCTTTTCAGGAATCATTAACCAATGGCAACAGGAATCCAAGGATAAAGTGATTTCCCTCCTGTTAACTCACCTGCCTTTGCTGAAGCCAGGAAACCTCGATGCAAAAGTTGAGTATATGAAACTGCTGCCCAAAATCCTGGCGCACTCTATTGAACACAACCAGCACATCGAGGAGAGCAGGCAGCTGCTGTCCTATGCTTTGATACATCCGGCCACTTCGTTGGAAGACCGCAGTGCTTTAGCCATGTGGCTGAACCACTTGGAGGACCGCACGTCGACCAGCTTCGGCGGCCAGAACCGAAGCCGCTCAGACTCTGTGGATTATGGGCAGACTCACTACTATCACCAAAGACAGAACTCCGAGGACAAGCTCAATGGGTGGCAGAACTCTCGGGATTCGGGGATTTGCATCAACGCCTCCAACTGGCAGGACAAAAGCCTGGGGTGTGAGAACGGCCATGTGCCCCTCTACTCCTCTTCATCTGTCCCCACCACAATCAATACGATTGGAACCAGCACAAGTACAAGTAAGTTCCCAGGAAGCCCGTAAAGCAGTGTGCTTTGGTGACTTGCTGTGTGTGGCATGTCCCACTGCGAATGTCTGCTCTGAGCACCCCATGACCCTGGGAGAGACGGGCCGATGGGAATCGGCTGTGGGAAGGGGATCTTTGCATCCCATACCTGTTGCTCTTTTGACTCTGGAAAGATAAAAATGCTGGGCAGGTAGAAATGAGTGATGGTCCAAATTTGGGTTATAAACAGACTGAAAAATAAATACGTTTGAGAGAAGAGTAAGTGGTGAAAGAAGGAAACTTCCCGTTTCCACGAGTAGAAATGCCTTTTACCCGCATGCCTTTCGCCCTGGAGTTTTTGGATTTGCCAAAACACTGAGTTATGAGTGATTCTCTAAACCTGATTCTAACCCATGGTTAACCAGATGCCCTCATGGGGTTTGTGCATTTTCTTTTTTTTTTTTTTCTGTTTTCTTTCTTTCTTCCTTTTTTTTTTTTTTCCTTTTTTTCATTTCACCCTGGAATGTTCCCTCCCTTGCACTTTCTGGGTTTTAGCCCCAGTTGTTGGGGGCACTTTTCCTCCTGACCAGGGAAGTAGGTTTGCTAACTTGAGAATGCTGCTCTGTGCTGTGGCCTTTTCTCACTCCGCCTCACCTAGGAGAGGCGGGTCAGGAACCGTTCTGCAGAAAGGGAGAGCAGAGGACAGCTTTCTGCTCTTTTGACCACTAAGGCAAAGTACCCTGCTCGCAGCTGGGACTAGGGCTGGGAATCCTCTGTATGGCTCCCCACTTAGGCTGAGCAAAGTGACAGATGTGCCATTTGTGCTTCTGTAAAGTGACAGTATGGGAGGGGGGCCTGTCATTGAACAGAAATCATCCATGCTACTTGCATGTGTTCGTGAATACAGTGTCTGCAGTGAGATAACTTTCTCAGTGGAAAGCTTTTGTGGTTAGACCTTACGTGCCTGTCAACATGCAGGAACCCCCAATTAAAAGATCTGAGAGTATTAAGAATTAGCGGTGACAGCTTCTTGGCCTCTACCTCCACTTGGATCTTTTTGCTAATGGGCCCTTTTAAATGGCTTTCTCAAATACATAGGAGTGTCGAATTATAACTACGTTAATTGAAACAGGACCTCAGTGGAATAACCGAGGAAATACTTAAGATACTGCATTCATAATGCTACAAAATGAGATTTTTAATTCCTTTTTTCTCTATTTTTACACTGAGATATTGATAACTAGTACATTTGGGGAATTAAGTGATTATTGCATCATTGATTTATTATGTAAGAGGTTCTGAGGACAGTCTGTTTCACAGACTAGTAATCCGGGGAACAGTTTCACTAGCTTGTGTGTGACAAAGAGTGATGGCTGGGACTGTTAAAGCAGACACATGTAGGCTGGATGACAGAGCTTTTTGGCCCAAGTTTCCTGGGTCAGGGACAGAATCTAGTAATTGTTACAAAACTCTTTGATAGGTGGGAGAGATGTGAGCTCCAAGCTGCCTGCCCTCTCAGAACTTGGTCTTTTATATTTTAAGGGGTTGAATTTTATGTCACTTGTCTTCAAGTTATTCTTGGGTCATCATATTTCTGTCTCTACTGATTTGCACATTCAGGGCTGTGTCTTGACAAGATGTGTACATTCAAGATGGTTATCAGATTGTAGTCAATGGGTACTTTCCTTTTTTACTGTGGCCGTCCAGCCTACAGAGCGGTGGTGATGCAGAAATGACTGTCATGGCCTCCCAGATCTCTGGGTCCCTGTGTAGTACTTGAGCAGAAAAAGACTTGAAGGTTTAACGAGATAACTAGATTACATATGTCAGGAAGAAGAAAGGGGTTGGAGCCCTGTTTCAGAGCATTGGCAAAGAAATCTTAGATCTGTCTTCCAGCAAGTTTCATGCAAACACTTAGGCCATGTCAACACTTGTATTTCAATATCTCTTTAACAAAACATGAATGTCATTGCTTCAGTCTTCTGCATCGTCAATGGTGGTTAAATTGTGTTTGTCAAAACTGCCAACTTTTGGGTCATGCATTCACTCGTGCCTCTATTAAATATCTCCTGAGCACCTGGGAGGCAGTTTGACAAAACGGAAAGGACAGCAACCTTGGTGTCAATGCCCTGCTAAGTCCAAATCTCAGATCTACAGTTTGCTAACTACAACTTGGCCAAGTTACTTAACCTCTCTGAGCAAGGTCCTCACTTGTACAATGAACATTTATGATACCCATCTTTGAAGGACTGTGGTGAAGGTACTTTAGATTACACATGTAGATGCCCAGCGCTGGTCAGAGCTGGCAACAGGGTCTGCTAAGTGAATCAGTGAGAGTGGGAAAGACAGTGAGGAGCAAAGTGCTAACACTGAGCCCAGAGTCTGTGCCTGCATTTGCACCTTCTGGTTGTCATCTGATGAAGCACCTTTCCAGAGCCCAGGGCCATGCAGAGTAGACTAGGTGTCCTTGAGTATGCTGTGGCTTTTCACCATTTCACCGCAGTAGAAAATGGATTGGACTGAAGGCTCCAGGATCTCTTCTATTGCACTAAAGAGCTACATGTCTTCTTTCTTTCAAAATGGAAAAAGATATCTACACAAAGCAACATAATTTATAAATCATAGTAAGAGAACTGAGATCATTTAGTGCTTTGCATTTTCAAATTATCAGCCACATCAAGGACAGCTAATGAAAAGTAACTAGAAGACAACCTCCTTACACAGTTTTTGGGTTTTAATCTTGGTTTATTCCACTAACGTTTGGTTCCCTTGGTCATTATGCTCCAGCAAAGTGCCTTAGCATTTGTGGCCTCCTACCTGTGTGGATTCTGCATCGTTCAACTGCACTGAAAACACTATCCACTTTCTGGGTACCGAGTACTGTGTTTGAGTGCGTGGAAAATATAAAGAAGCTTAAGGAAAGTGATTCACTTTCAGGGAACCTATAATATAACAAGAGAGAGAAGGTATATCAATCAGTCTCACAATTAAAAATGAAATATCTTCTTTTAGCCAGACTAATCTGCAAAAATTTTGCATAAAAATCCATGCATTACATAAAAACGCAGCTAAAAAAAATAACAGCTGCCATAGGGCGATACAGGATTGTGTCAACTGAACGGGGGGTCTGTACTGTAAGCACTGTGAATGTTTGAAATGGAAAGATTCTTGTGAACTGTAGGGTCAAGAAAGCTTTTGTAAGAAATGGGGCAAGTAAGCTATGATGGAGATGGCAGGAGTGGGGGGACCAAGGGTAGGGACATTCATTGCGAGCAAAAGGGTGGAAGTTATAGTGAGCACGCAGGGTTGGAAGACAGTGAAGAAGAAGGAAAGGTTCACGAAGGAAAAATAGCTCGTGAAAGAAAGCAATAAAAGTAGACAGGGAGGGGATCTGAGAGCTCTAAAGAGGCCAGCCATAACACCATCTGTATGACAGTGATATGAGCAATGCTGTAAGGGGGCCTGGTCTGCTATGTGCACGCCAGATGAATGACAAGGGATGACTACAACATCAGTGAGTTTCAAAGGTATCATGGGGATAGGAACAGGCATGGAGCAGAAGAAATGGATGCTAGAAACGTTCCTAGGTATAATTATTAGAATTAGGATTCAGTATTGACTTTGGACATACATTACAGATTCATTTATTTTTTCATTCATTCACTTAGGAAGCGTTTATTGAGTACCTACTATATGCTTAATCTACTCGAGGCACTTGGTGCATCAGCAGACCAAAGATGCTCTCCCTTGTGGAGTTGCGTCTACACTATTACAGTATATGAGGAAATTATATAATGTGTTAGAGATTGATAAGTGGCATGGAAATAAGAAACAGAGTAGGGTCAGTAGGATCAGGCCTAGATGGTGAGGTGATTATAGTAATAAATAGGGTGGTCAGGGTGGACCTCATCGAGAAGGTGATGTGTGAACAAAGACTTGAAGGAGGTAAGGGGGTTAGCCAAGTGAGAGTCTGGGGGAAGAACAGTCCAGCCAGAGAAAAAGCTTGAGCAAAAGTCCCAAGATCTTTTCCCAGCTTGCTGGGGAAAAGCAAGAAGACCAGTGGCTGAAAGAGAGTGACATAGACAGTGGTGGAGCTTGCAGAGGTAACAGGGAAAGACAGATCCTATGGGGCATTGCAGGGCATTGCAAGGACTTTGACTTTTGCTCTCAGTAAACCAGGAAGCCATTGGAGGGTTTTTGGCAGACGAGGGACGTGACCTTACATTTTAAAGGGATCCCTTTGGCTCCTGTATTAAGAATAAACTATACAAGGGCAAGGACAGAAACACAATGACCAGTTAAGAGGCTATTGCAGTAATCCAGGCAGGAGGGTGCTGACTTTGCCTGGGGTGGCTGAAGAAGAAGGGGAAAAATGGTCAGAATCTAGATCTATTTTGGAAGTACAGTAAGTGGCATTTCCTGACAAAATAAATGAAGAGTGTAAGGGAAAGGATTCAAGAATGACTCGAAAGTTTTTGCTTCTGCAACTGGAAGGATGGAGAACATTTCTATTTATTAAGTTTGAAGGTAAGATTTGGAGTTGTGTCATCTGTGATGAATCTGTGTGTCCATTCGACAATCGGAGGTGTCTAGTAGGCATTTGGATGTATGAGTATGTAGTTTGGGAGAGAGGACGAATCCGAAGATAGACATTTGGGAGTTACCAGCACATGAGTAGCATTTAGAGCTATGAAACTGAGTAAGATTACCAAACCAGAGATGTCAGTAGAGAAGAGGACCAAGGACTGAGCCTGGGCACTTCAACATGAAGGCTGGGGAAGCCGAGGACAAAGCAGAAGAAATGCAGGAGAAACCATTGAAGTAAGGAAAAACTCAGGTGTGTGTATGTCTTACAAGGCGAATGAAGAACATGTTTCAAGGGGAAAAAGTGATCAAGTGAGTAAAATTCTACTGACGTGTCTACTAAGGTGAGGACCAAGAATTAACCCCTGGATTTATCAAGAAGGTATATTAGAGGTAAATTGGGGGGGTACTTCCCAGATGGTAGGCATTTGGGGGCTGAAGAAAGTTATGTTAGTGATTCCAAAGAGATAAAAGGCAGGATAGGGAAAGAAACTAGCTACAAGCTCCAATCTTGGATGTGTGTTGACTTTGAGAAGGTGCTAGAACATTGAGATGGAGAAAAATGATGTTTAGAGGGCATTAAAAACAGATGATGGTGCCATGCAGAGTTTTAGAAGGGATTAAGGTGAGGCTAAGAGTGGGAGGCAAAAACTACACCCTAATATAACAGCAATCAACCAATTTTCATCCATTTAAGCAGACTCAAGAGTACCTTTTTATTAGTTGCAGATGTTAAATTAAGTGAGATCACATAGGACTTTTGGACCTTCTCTTCCATAATAAAGAGACAAATGGTTTGGGACAGCAGAGAAGTTGATTAAACACTTAGGGTAGCATCAAGGTGTTTCGGAAGAGAGGGAAGAATGTAATTTTCAGTACCTCACTCTCCTCGTAAGGCTACTCAGGGTCTGGTTCCTGAAAGCAAGAATGTACAGATTCTTCATCATGAGCCCATGGGACCAGAAAGGACCAAGGTATTGGCTGTCACAGACTGTGCACAAATCTTAGTCAACTTTGTTTTGGCCATTATAAGCAATTCCAAGGGTAAGGTGCATAGAACCTGGCTTAGCATCTCTACATTTGCTTCCTGTCTGAAGTCTGCTATAGAAAAAGCAAACCATTAGGAAAAGACCATTCGGGAAAAGTATCTCCTGGATTTCTTAAGAGCCCACAGAATCCCCTTGTGTGGAGGTCAATGCCACCTCCATTACCCCGGACTGCCTTTCTAGCCAGTTTCTAGTCTTCACTGGCGGAGTTTGACCTGGAATGAAACTATGTGCTGTAGTTACAAATGAAAGGAAGATCATTGCGATACTTGATTTTTCTTCACATTCTTTACATTTGCTAGCCAGCCTGGTATGAGGCAAGAACTCTGAAACTTTGGGTAACAAAAATTATATTCCACTTAAACTGCCTGCTTCTACAGTCTCATGGTACAGCTTGGAACCTTCGCATTTCTTTTATTAGTCTCAATTGATTTTTCTGATAATGAAAACCATACATTAAAAAAATTTTGGTACTGTAGGTCATCAAAAAGTAAATTAACAGTAATAGCACACAACTGCATATTGTTTACTACATGCTGGGTACTGTTCAACACCTTTTACATAAATATCAACTCATTTAATCCTTATAACCTCCGATGTGGATATTATTGTTATCGCCATTTGACAGATGAGGAAAATTGAGGCACAGAGAGGCTAAGTAACTTGCCCAGTGTCACAGACCAACAAAGTGGATGAATTGGGGTTTGAACCCAGGCAGTCGGGCTATGGAGTCTGGCTCTGGACTTGAGGACACATGCCAGTCCCTCTTAATCCTATCCTCGGGAGATTGGCTCAGTTACTAGCTAGTAGACCCTTGTTGGACTCTGAAGTTGTCCCTACGTGGGCCAGCCTCCCTTGAATCAGGGTTCTCCACAGCACACAGATGTAAGACTCTGCCCAAATTGCACCCCAGGTGCACTGGCTTTGCACTGACCCATCTATTTCAATATTAGCCCTTGGCGCTCTGTGTCACTATTCTTGCTTGACAAGTTTGCCTCCCCTTCCCAATCACAAATTCCTTGGGGACAAGGGTTGTCTTCTTTACCCCTCTTTCCTGGCACCTGGAAAGAACACTGTGTGGCTCAAAAAGTCACCGAAACTTGGGAGATGGCAATTTCCTGGCATCTGTTCAGCTGCCATTCTCCTGTGGCAGAGTGTCTCTGTTGGATAATGGCTGTCTCTTGCTAAGGCCAGATGTGGCCTCCAAATCCTGCTCAATATGCCCCTCAAGGCAGCCACCATAATTCAATAAGAGATGGCATGTGAACTGAAGCCTGTCTGCCCGCCTTGCCATAAATGTTTGCTGAACAGTAGGAACTTAATAAATTCCTGGGCTCACTAGGCAGATGTTCACGAAGTTAATGAATTTCCAAAATAAACGAGAAGACGTCTTTGGGAATTCACTAAGTATTTGGTGATAATATTGGTCATTTAGCCTTCTGTCATAATCCTCATAGTGACATTTGTTGTTGCTCTTGCTTTTTTTGCGTGTGACTTATTTTACCAACTAGGTCTCAGTACTAACAGACTCTTAATAACATACTGTGATCTTGATTGTGGCGGCAGTTATATGAATTTATTCATGTGAACAATGCCCTAGGGTTGTGCACAAATTCATACGCCCTCCCCACCCCACCCCCCCAAAATCAGCGTATGATCAGATCTGCTGAGATCTGAGTAAGGTCTACCATAGTCTCATTAATTGTATCATGTTAATGTCGAGTTTCTGATTTTGATACTGCCCTATAGTTAGATAAAATGTCACCTTCGGGGGAACTGGGAGATGGGTACATGAGACCTCTCTAGTATTTTTGCTGTTTCTTGTAAATCTATCGTTGCTTGAACATTAAAAGTTAGAAAACAAAAACCAGTGAGGCATCCAATGCCTGGATATTTCTTGGGCGTTCTTTGGTCCTTGTTATTTGGCCTTATGGAAACGTGGAGGGTCCGTCCATTTATGGGAAAGATGGTTACTAGGTGCCATGGAACCAATACCTGAAACAAAACTACTCCAGCAGGAAAGATGAGGAGCAAGGGTCATGGATCTCAGGGCAAGTGGCTCCTTTGGAGAGCCCTGACCTGCCAGTTGGAAAAACCCCTCCAAGTTCATCAACTGACCCCTTTAGCCAGGGCTAGCTCCTTCAGAGATACCTGTTTGGTTCAAGAAGTCCTTTGCCCACTGCCCTTCACTTTTCTTTTTTTCTCCTTTTTATTTTTTTTAATGTTTATTTATTTTTGAGAGAGAGAGAGAGCACAAGCAGGGGAGGGGCAGAGAGAGAAACAGAATCTGAAGCAGGCTCCAGGCTCCGAGCTATCAGCACAGAGCCTGACACAGGGCTTGAACTCACAAACCATGAGATCATGACCTGAACCGAAGTCGGATGCTTAACTCTCCCCCCCCCAATGAGAGCCTCTGCAGGCTAAAACTCTCCGAGTACTGATTGGCGGGCAGGTGCAAATGATCTCACAGTTCAGGAGTTTTAGCCTGCGGAGGCGAGAGAGAGAGAGAGAGAGAGAGAGAGAGAGAGAGAGACTGAGAGAGAGACTAAGCCACCCAGGCGCCCCAACCCTTCACATTTTCTTACAAGACCAACAGCCACTTCAAATTCATTCCAGTCAGTCTGCAAAAAACTAAGAGAACCCAGATATTCAAGGGAAAGAGAGACACCATTCAGCTTCAGGTAGCCCTGACAAGAAGAGAGGTCTTGTGAGTGGCCTCTTGGAAACTGAAATGGAAGGGCAAGGCCTGCAGACCCTGATTCTTTTTTGCAGGCGGCAGGTCTCCCCCATCCTAAGCCTCTGGTGTCATTGGGAGTTCCTTTTAGATCTTCATGGAATTATTTTGTCTTTTACCAGCAGACTTTCTGGGTGGAAAATTTCTTTCTCCCCCCAAATCCAGCCAACCTGGCATGTAACTGAAAAATTCCATTATTTCCTTAACCCCTCATTTGCTCTTCAAAGAGGTAACTCTAGTTGCTTTGCTTCCTTTGAGACGCATTTGTAACAGCTGGCATGAGATATTTTTAGCTTCAGCTTCCTTCCCCTTCAGGGGAAACTTTTTTAAGCGTGGCCCTGGCCTTCCTGATACTACAGTGTGAAGGTGGCTCAGCGAGATCTCAGAGGACCTGATATGGCCACTACCTAATCCTCCCTTTCCAAGAGTCCAGAGTTTTTACAGGACTGTGCTCTTCTTCACCACGCTTCGTGTTTGGTTTTGGGGGCGTGGGGAAGAACAATCGAAAAACACCATAGTAAGCAGGAAGTCTGCTCATTTATTTTGAGTCAGCAGAGATCCTACTGCTTGGGAAAAGTCAAAGACCTCAGGAGCCATGCGCCTTGGGTCATGAGGCTGTGCCATCCGTCCCCTATCCAGGAGGATTTTTTTAGACCCGAATGACAGTGAGTGTTGTTAATAAACACTAGATGAGTGCCAGAGGAAGGCGGTTGTCTTCTAATTCTCTATTGTAATTGAAAAATAGGATGGATTCTGGCTGGAATAAAGGACTTAGATTGGACTAGCCCAGAAGAGGGAAGGAAGGAGGAAGAAATGAATAACATGGCTTCTTTAGGACTTTTTGAGCCCTGTAGTCTTATGATTTCTATTATTTCACAAGATTCAAAGTCATAGTCTAATAGCGGCTACTCCACACACACACACACACACACACACACACACACACATACACGCGTGTGCGCGTGCACAATTGGACAAAAAAAACCTTTTAATCTTGCAGTTATTTTTTTTTCTTTTCTCACTTTTAAGATTTCCAGGGACAAACTCAGGTTACCTTAAAGAAAGACATCGTGATGTAGCATATCTGTATCTACATATATATATCTACATATCCATACCTATATATATCTGTGTGTGTATATGTATGTATATACTTTGACATCTTTAATATCAAGCAAATTAAACCCTTGAATTTCATGGCTTCAAGTGAGGGTAAATCTTAGTGGCAGTGATTACTGTCAATTTGGGGTATATTTTGTAACAAACACTGCACATATCATTCCTGCCACCCCCATTCTCAGCATTCTATTAGATAAAGTATGGTATCTGAGTATAGGAAATC
Organism: Acinonyx jubatus; assembly: GCF_027475565.1. Classification (NCBI taxonomy): domain Eukaryota; kingdom Metazoa; phylum Chordata; class Mammalia; order Carnivora; family Felidae; genus Acinonyx; species Acinonyx jubatus. The sequence continues at coordinate 100,056,354 of NC_069386.1, forward strand.
TCAGAAAGTCAATTAAGAGAAGGATATGGAGATGGAGAAGCAAGGAAGACAGGGAGTTCCAAAATCTGGAAAATGCTGTATAAGATTTTTGTGGATTGGAGAAAGGCTGAAACTCCTAACGTACCCTGGAGTAATTATTCTTTGCCAAAAGTCTGGGCCATTTCCATAGATGAATTCCATGGCTAGAATTAGAGAAACCAATGGGAGCACAGGGTTTGCTTTAGAGATTTGTTTCACAGCCAACCTTGCTGAGATGCACCCTTTCAGGAAAGCCCAGCAAATCCATATGGAGCTAAAAGATGCATAGCAGATTATTTTATACTTCAGTCTTCTGCCTCACACAGGAAATGATAAGGCCAAGGGCATGTTAGATATTCAGTATGGGAGAATAAATGATGAGGCAGTTTTCCATCAAGATCAAGAACAGATGCTTTGGTTTTCAATTGCAGCTCACCCATGATTATATGCATGGTGATGGACAAGTTACTTGACCTCTAAAGCTCCTTTCTTCATCTATGAAATGGGAATAAGTTTCAGTGGGGGACCTCTTAACTGACTTGATCAGGATATGTTGATTGTCATGACTGTTTAAAGCAAGAAATCATAAAAAAGGAATAAGACCGTAAATATTAAAGTGTGAAGATGTACATTCATATGCTGTTTTTGTATAGCATGGTGGACCTTTCTTTGAGGATACGGGTCCTGACTCTGGCTGCTGTATGTCTTCCCTGCATAATTCACACCCTTGATGCACTATTGTCTGTGATTTCTTCAAAATGGAGCAAGAGTTTGTAACCATTTTCAAAAAAAATCAGAGCACAGAATCTTTCTAGTTTTTTTTCTTTTTATCATTTAGCTTATAGTTTTTCTGAATTCAACACTAGGTTTTTTTTAATGTTTATTTATTGATTGATTCAGACAGAGAGGCAGACAGACAGACACAGTAGGGGAGGGGCAGAAAGAGAAAGAGAGAGAGAATCCCAAGCAGGCTCTGCACTATCAGCACAGAGCCCAACACGGGGCTGGAACTCATGAACCATGAGATCATGACCTGAGCCAAAATTAAGAGGCAGACGCTTAATTGACTGAGTCACCCAGCAGTCCCTCAACACTAGATTTTTAAGCAAAATAACGACTGTTTATTTCTAAAGCATGTAACAAAGTTTTTGTGCGATTAATTTTTTTATAATTCATATGTCATCATTCGTTTTTTTAAAAATTTTTAAAAGATTTTTTAAAGTTTATTTATTTATTTATTTATTTTGAGAGAAAGAGAGAACAAGGAGGGGCAGAGAGGGAAGGGGGCAGAGGATCCAAAGCAGGCTCCATGCTCAGAGTAGAGAGCCCAATGTGGGGCTCAAACTCATAAACTGTGAGATCATGACCTGACTGAGACCAGACACTTAACTGAGCCACCCAGGAGCCCCTGTCATCATTTGTTATACCTTTTCAAATGTTACACTTACAGTAAGTACAACCAGCATAAATGGGTCTGGGAACAAGTTCAGTGGACAATGTTCAATGGTACACCTGCAAGTCCACTGGTGGGTGCAGAAGTGCACAATTGAATTTCAGTCCTTGAAGAGCTAGTGCACCATGGGCATCAAGGAAGTAGTCTAAAGGGAAAAGAGAGTACTGGTTGGTCCAGCAAGTTAAAGTGAAGCTGAGTTGAGAGCTTCTTAGAGTTGTTACAAGGATTTAATGAGAAATGTATGTCAAGCAGTTGCCAATAGGAGATGCTCAACCATCACTAGCCCTCATTCTTATTATTTCTGCACTGGTTGTTAATGCTGACATAGTAAGAGTGACTTCTTTCACCAGCCCACGCTCTGCAGTAAATGAGGGTGAAATAGGCTCCCTGGGGCAGCCCTATGACAAAGCTACTCCTATATGCTAACCTGAAATCAAGATACTTTGACTCAGCTCCATAAAGAGCCAGACTTCCACAAAATCAGTATTCCCATAAGGGTTGTTCCAAATGATATATCTTATCAAATGACTTAAAATGGACCAGAAAAAAACAAAACAAAACAAAACAAAACAAAACAAACAAAAAAAACAGAGTAGAGCAGTAACAATTTGTCGTTGCTCTTTGGGATTTATTGCTAACAAGAATGATTTTTTTTAATTAGTGATAAGTGTAAGGATATTATTCAAATTTATAAAAATGATCCTTAATTAACAGAATTGGATTGAACAGAGATATAATGAGGCTGTGCACATAGACACAGGCCAGGGAAGTGTGGCCAGTCCCCAGAGTTCAAAATGTTTGGAAGAAAAAGAATGTGCCTTGGTGAAAAGAGCAGTGGATTAGAAAAGTCGCTCCACTTCTAACTCAGTGTGTGACCTTGCACTCATGGGGACTCCCACTTCTCTATGGAAGCATGAGGTTGGATGACCCCTAAGGAGCCTTCTTAGTGCTCTCAGCCTGTGCTTCTAAGGCGGAAGCTGATGAGTATACAGTGCTGCTACCTTGCAATGAGCAGGAGAAGGAGGGCGCAATGCCAGCAGATGTACTGGACTGATGTAGGAGAAGGGGCACCTGCCGAAGCTCCCGGTGGGGGAGGGGTCCCCTGATATACTCAGCACTAGTTACACGCTCCGTGAGAATCGGATATGATTTTGGTCCCCATGATTGTTGAAAGAATGTGAACACCTACAATTACTGCTAACTGGAGTGTGGACCTGGAAAGTCTGGCAGACCAGGCTTGCAGGGAACCACTTCTCACTCTATCTTTTAAAGTGAGTACCATGTTAGTGCCATGTGTCACCTATTAAAAATTTGTATATATTAGAGAGAGAGAGAGAGAGAGAGAGAGAGAGAGAGGGAGAGAGAGAAATGAAAAAGATATGAAGATGTTAGTGAAGAAAGAGAGAGAAGAAAGATCTCCTAAAAGAAAAGACAGGGTGATATAGCCTAGAGTAGTAATAATGCTAAATAAGGAGTGATTTGATCATTTAGAAGGATATTAAAGTATATTAATGGGAAGGGCACTATCCTGAGTTCCTTGACCTCTGCCATATAGAAAGAAAAGAAAATTGGCAACAGTTACAGGTCAAGATGTTGGTGATGATAAAACACTCCAGAGCATGTCACAATTACAAATGTGGATTCGCTATCCTTTCTGAGTTCAAGAAAATACGTCAGAGGATCAACAGTTTCAGTTGCCTGGAGCCTGCATCACAGGCCATCTGAGAGCCACTCTTGTTCTGTGGTTGTGGCATCATCGTGGTGAGATTCTTCTGGAGGAAAAGTGGACTATGTGAAGGTTCTTTTGTTTTCAAAGATCTGATAAACATTCGATGTGTCACTGGTCTTATTTCTGTGCTATTAAGTCAAACAGAGGGAGCAGGGACATGAGGCTTGGGGCTCTGTGTCAAAAGCTACTATTCATTTTGGATTAAAACACACACACACACACACACACACACACACACACACACACACACACAACAGCAACAACAATTTTTGCTGTACCCAAGTCAAAATATAGACATGCATGGGGAGCCTGGGTGGCTCCGTCGATTAAGCGTCCAACTTCAGCTCAGATCATGATCTCATGGTTCGTGGGTTCTAGTCCTGCATTGGGCTCTGTGCTGACAGCTCAGAGCCTGGAGCCTGCTTTGGATTCTGTGTCTCCCTCTCTTTCTCCCTGCTCATGCTCGCTTGCTCTCTCTCTCAAAAATAAATAAACATTAAAATATATATATATATATATATATATATATATATATATATATATATATATATAGACATGCACCCCTCAGTGCCAGTTTCCTGAGGAGCAGCCTCTGAGTAGTGTCCATGGATGGCGGTAACACCCAACATGATCTTTCAGAGTCCAGAAGTTCGGCTTCTCAGCAGAAGAGGGTTGGTAGTGGCAACGATTAAGACACTGAGCATACTTGGGATGCCTGGGTGGCTCAGTCAGTTGAGCATCTGACTCTTGGTTTCAGCTCAGGTCATGATTCCAGAGGTGGGAGGATCAAGCCCTGCATTGGACTCCTCACTGAGCATGGAACCTGCTTGAGATTCTCTCTCTCCCTATGCACCCCTCTCCCCCACTCACGCTCTGTCTAAAATAATTTTTTAAAAACACACTGAGCATACTGTGCTAATCTTGCTAGCATCAAGATGAAGCATAAGGGAGAGCATATAATATAGACTAGTTTCATTTGGTGGCTATATTTTTAAAAGTTGCTTGAAATGATCTTTATTTGAATCAAGCCATTTTCCATTGACTAGAACTATGATTTGGGGCATGCATTATCTTGGTTTCTAATTAATCTTCATTGGCAGGAGCTCTTAAAATTAGGCTAAGGTCCTCAGTTCCTGAGAGTTTCTATCAAAGTCAATAATCTATAAAGCATTGTAAGATAACAAATTATTGAAAGGATTTCATCAGGTGATTTTTTTTTTGCAATGTGTATAATAGTCCTCTGATTAGTAAATTGGAATTCCTTAGATGGCTTTAACAAGTCCAATCTCTGTGGCATTGAATGGACAGAGCAGGTGGTACCCTAAATCCCACCTCAGGCTGCATTTCTGAATGTGGAGATTGCAGTCTTCCCGACTACTTTCAGGAATGGGAGAGATAGCTTGCTGAGGAGAGATGTTGATGAGAAGGCTTGGCTAGAGTAATGCCTGGGTCTGTATCCACTGGGTGCAAAGGGAGAATGTTCAAGACTGCAGCATGCTTGGGAAGTTGGAAGAGTTTGGGGGTAGTCATCAGGCCTCAGGGAGTTATGTTGAGAGAAAGGGAATTACTCACACATGTTCATCATTATCCAAGAAATCATTCTGTGCCTGTGATATTGTTATTAACTCTGCTAGTTTAGCAGGATAATTTAAATATCCCAACTGAATGTTCTACCTAAGTATCATTCGAAAAGCCAGAGCTCCCCGCAAGTACAATAATGGCGTCTTTGGGTAACTATGACCACATGTGTACATTTCTTTACTTTTGGCAACTAGCTCCAAATTCACCTGGAATCTCAAAAAACTGTGTGCTCAGCCCCAGAGTCGGGGTTTTTGATTCCCCAAAGCACCTCTACTTTGGGTATGAGGCTGACAACGTGATTGAGGCCAGCCAGTCCCTAAGTCTGGATCTGAGCTGCAGACCCTAAATTCAAGGTAAGTCTTAGGTGCATAGCTCACTGTCGCTGAGGAATAAGTATTGTCAATAATCAGAGAGGGTAGATGTGTGGCTTGAAGCCTTTCTTTTCAATCTGTGAGATTTGTGAAAAAGAATGGAAAGCTTTGTACGGTCACAGTTCTCTCCCTAATTTTCTGTTGGTGATCTCTCTCTCTCTAGCTAGAGACAGCTGCATAATTTTTATTTGCTTTTAGAGTTATTCACTTGCTCCTCTTCCCCAGCCACTCAATCTGTATGCAGTTCTGAGAGCAGGCTAATTATGGGGTACTGGAGAAGCAGTTGCTCAGAGAAAAGCTCTTTAAGCATTCGACCAGGACGGCTTGATGCCGAGGTCACGCTCGTGACCCTCTCCTCATTCACGTCCACACGTCTGCGTGGGAGCCGCCTTCCGTCTTTGTGCAGTTGCAAGAACAAACTTTTTAGAAAGGTCAACACAAGAAATAAGTGCTTTTTCCAAAAGGACAGAGCAAGTAGAGGATTTCACGTTTACTTCTTGGGTCTTCACTCTGGAAAAATAGCCACAAAGTGGCCAAGAGAAAAGATATGCTCCTCTCCTTGACCAAGGCTTGGGATTTTTGGCTCCTCCTGCAATGGCTTAGGAGCAAGACGCTTTATACACTCAGTGGTGGAATCCTCAAACTGTTGTGACTCCAAGCAAAAAGGCTGCTAAGATTCCTTGGCCCAGGAGATTGCTTTTGCTTGCAAGTTGTTGTTTTCAACTCCACTTCATCTCAATGAGTAAATGGTTTACTTCCAGAGACACTAACCCTGTGAGACACTCTGCCACCCTAGCTGGTATGGCCTGAGAGAAACAAAGCACTTGCAAGGATAGTTCGTTAAGAATCCTGACTTGGTGGGGGGAAAAAGAATCCTGACTTTGGAGAAGAAGGGTACAGAGGAACACTTTCCCCTCTGCCTCTCCCTTTTTTAGACCAGCTTAGACTCAGCCCCTTGGAATCATCCAGATTGGCAAAGATTTGAATGGACCCTTGGCTGAGCTGTTGGAACTCTAGGAAAAACCTGCTTGATACCCGAATTTCTCTTCAACCTAACGAATCCGTAGAATCCCGATGCCAGGACTACCCAATTGGAACTTTAGTGGAATTTCTACCTCAGACCAATTTATGATGATCGTGAGGAATCCCACTGGGAATCCTATCTCTGGGCCCATCATAGAGTGGCATTGGGGGTCTTCCTTCAGTGCTGGAGAAGTTTGATTCTAGGATTGAAGGGAGAGTTGGGGCAGATGACCCCACACTTCTCAACATTCCCTCCTTGCTTATACTCTCGTTAACTCAAGAACATGTGCTGGGGGCACAGATCTAGCAGGGTCACTAATATACTAGGTGGCAGAATCAGAGTCCAGAAAGATCTCAGATAATATCAAGTTGTGGTTCAGAGCACATGTTTTGAAGTCAGACCAACCTGGGTTTCAATCCCATTTCCACTGATTACTAGCTGTGTGACCTTGGAGAAATGCCTTAGCCTCTCTTGGCCTTGATTTCCTTATATTAAAAAGAGGGGAATAGAGGTGCCTGGGTGGCTCAGTTGTTAAGCATCTGACCTCAGCTCAGGTCATGATCTCGCAGTCTGCGAGTTCAAGCCCTGCGTCGGGCTCTGTGCCGACAGCTCAGAGCCTGGAGCCTGCTTCAGATTCTGTGTCTCCCTCACTCTCTGCCCCTCCCCTGCTCATGCTCTGTCTCTCTATGTCTCAAAAATAAATAGAAACACTAAAAAAAAATTTTTTTAAAGAGGGGAATAATCGCCACCCCATGAGTGATTGTGAAAGTCCTCTTGGTGTTTTTTCTTGAAGATACCCTTACTGGAGGCTTCTACCCTCCTATTTCAGTCCTACTCCACAAACTTGTTCTCCTTCAGTTCTAGGAAATTTTCTCAAATTTTAAAAATATTTTCCTCTCATTCATTTTCTGTCTTTTCTTTTTTAGGAACTCCTTTTAATCACATACTAGCTCTTCTCTAATGATCTTGTAATTTCCTTAACTTTTCCATTCCTATTTCCAATTTTTTGTCCTACTTTCTACAACTTTATCTTCCAAACCTATTATACAATTTTTAATCTCTATCATATTTGCAAATTGCAAGAGTTCTTTCTTGTTCTTTGTTCCTTTTTCTGTTGCATTCTGTTCTTATTTCATGGATGCAAAATCTTTGCTAATAGCTCTGAAGACATTACAGTTGAGTTTTGGAGTCTTTCTTTGCTCCCAACATTGTGCTTCCTTAGAGTTTCTTTTTCTGTTTGTTTTGAACCCTGTCTCTCAAGCAAGAGTCCTTTCACCTAATGGGAAGGCACCAGAACCTTATATGTGTAAATTTTACCACAGAGAGATCGGGTAGGGATGTGGCCTGGCTGCTTTTGTTGAGGGCTCACGCAGTATACCAGCTGTACTTCCTTCTCATGGATCAGTCCATTTCCCCTAGAATCCTTGTCTCCTCCTGGAAGATTCAGGCCTGGCTGCCAGAGTTCTGGGGGCTGTTAGGAGAATGGTGCTAAGATGCTTAGTTTTATGGGATTGGGGAGAGAATCTAAGGGTCTCCTTGTGCCTTAGACATACTTTCTACCAAACCTCCTATTTTGGCCCCCTCCCTGCCTTCAGAAGTACCTGGTCTCTGAATCCCCAACTTCTTGGGACTTCTGCGGCATGAGTGGTCATACTCCCCCCTCCTGTGGACATACATGTCCTCTTTCTTTGGTCTGCTGAGTCAGTTATCCCATGTCCTTCTGTTTCCAGCTTCCACAATGACTTCAGTGGACTGGTGATACCCACTGTCTTCTGCTGTCCTCTCTCCCGAATTCTTTTCCTTATGGGTTTATGCATTTGCTGTCATTTTAGTGAGTTTCCAGAAGGAATAGAGGAACATCTGCATAAATTAGAAGTCTATTTTAATTTGCTTACTTGTTTAAGATCTATCTCCTCCACTTGAATATAAAACCCAAGAAGTCAGAGGCCTGGTCTTGCTCGTTGCAGTATTCCTGTCGTCCAAAACACCGCCTGACACAGCATAGATGTTGAATAAATACTTATTGAATGAATAATACTTACTTATACTTACTTATACTAATACATACTTATTGTATGAATGAATGAATGACATGTAATGTAGATATCTTTGTATAGTGCCTACATCCCAATAAAAAATAATTATCTTACCTATAACTATTTCTATCTCTGAGGATTAGGCAGTGAAGTAAAACTTTGTGCTACTCATACCCATTGATTTTAAATGGGGATAAATATGCTCCTTTTAAATTAAAATCTTTAATGGGAAACTCCCTCTTCAAGCTTGAACTTTTCCTAATAGTGATCTTCCCACCAGAACTCTGGATAACCAATAGGGTGTTGCCTGTTTCTGTTAAAGCAAGGGCTGTATTTGGATACTAAGAGACTGTCAGAAGATCTCATGGCCAGGTAGAAGGATTCCTGGAAGTTGAGCTCAGTGCTTCTAATTCATGAGGTGACCTTCAGCCTGTCAATCACCTTCCTTCAATTTCCATTGTCTTACCTGGGAACAAGGGTGCAGAGAACAGAAATATTGATTGAATGATCCCTGAAGGTATTTTTCAGGCTTTAAAATGACGGATTCTTCAGTTCTGCTAATTATGAAGCACCAGTAAATAATAAATAACCATCTCCAAGGCCTAGGTCAGACAACAGTGACATCCCAGTGAAAATGCCCAGTCTTTTCAAATGACAAATTGGTTGATTCATTAGATAATTAGGTATATAAATGATGGCTTCTAGGTCTACATATAGACATCCCAGCTGCAAACCTCTCCACAATGTATTGTCATAATTAAAACCACAGAATTAAATAAACACAATCCAAACTGATGAGCAGGATTAATTGTAATAGGGGTAGAAGTCCACAGGTGAAGACTTTGACTAAAGAAGGTGTTGCTTTTTCCAATCCACAAACAACACTTGATTTCACATCAGTGGTGGCAATCTTGCTGACCAGTTAGGCAAAAAAGAGGGTCCCGTGGCAGGTCTAGAGTGGTGGATGGCTAAACAGTGTGGACAGCTAATACGAGAAGGACAGGTGCACAGAGCGCCCAGACCTGGAAAATCCCAACCCAGTGCAAAGATGCAACAGCTTTGGTTCTGGAAAAACCCTGATAGTGAATGATCATTTTTGGGATGTTCTAGTTCCTGCTGTGTTTGGGTTACACTATTTATGTGGTTGTACAGATCTACAGTTCTTAACAGTTGGGTTCTGCAGTGTATTACTCTGGTGTTAAATGGAGGATCATCTGTTTTAGATCACAGATTTATTATTCTAGTCTTCTTTATCAATGACAGTGACATGAAGACTAATAACCATTGATGTAATATGAATGACGGAGACCAAAAACATCAAGGCTCTAGTCTTGGCTTCAACATCAACTTAGTTGAGTGGCCTTGGTCAATTGCTATATCTCTCCAAGCCTCTGATTCTTTAACTTATAAAATGGCGAGGGGAGGGGAGTGTGGGTTAGATGATTCCTAAATCATGTCTTTAAATTCCCTTCCTGCTCTAAAGTTCTGGAATTCTGAGATAATTAGGGAGTAAATAAATGAGGGAAATAAATTTCAGTATTATACCTTCCAGTCTTCTGAAAATAATATTTTTGGAGGAAGGGCCCAAGAAATGTAGGACCATCATTAAAATTCCATCAGGACCAACTCCACTGGGCACCTAAACAACAGCAACATCTACTTTTCAATAAAACATTGGCATTGCTCTCGACCAGTTCTCCTGAGGTCTTGCCTCAGGAATGAAAAGCTCCGTATCCATCCCTTCAAGCACCTGGTGAGTCAATGTTCATTTCAGGGGGAATCATTTTTGAAGTAGAGCTTTTCATTTAGGGAAACATTGTGGTTATCTTACATCTTTGAAGGAGAAAAAAAAGCTAGGTTGTTTCCCTTAAGTCTGCTGCTCCTACAGCATTTAATTTAAAATGAAAAGATCCTGGTTTGGCTCTTTTATGCAGATGATTGCCTGACTCTGCCCTCAGACCACCCACACAGGACCAAAACCATAAGCTTTGTGAGTCATTTGGGGAAAGCCCAAATGGAAAAGAGATGCTTTCCATGTGGTTGAGCAGGTGATTTCTAATTCAGTTATAGGGAATCTTCATGCATCTCAGAGTCATGGATTTTAAATGATTGTGTGGAATAGCCAACTTACAGCCAAGGAAACAACATGCACATTTACCGTGGAAGCAAGAGAAGAGCTTTTTTGACTTTCATATATTTCCTGCTACTGTCAGTCTTAAATGAAGGGCCAGGGTTCAGAGAGGCAGCTTGGTCCTGGTGTGCTGCCACCTCCTCAAAAACTCTCTTTAGTCCTTGAGATACGGTGATAAATTAATTGAAATTGAAATCACCTAAAATGTTTACTTCTTTCAGCATTTCTTCACCTTAATGCAATGTGTTACTTAGAATATCAGCACTGCCTTACAGCTCCTGGCTGCTGTGTGCTTCTAACCATAGCAGGTGGTGGCTTAATACACAGAAGAGACTGATCTGTGCAGCCCTGTCTCCTAGTATACTTTCCTTGGCATCTGTAGCCCCGGTGACTAGTCCAGTGCCCAATGCATAGAGATACTAAGAGTCTGTTGAATGAGGAGGTTACCTTAAACTCTTTTCCCAGGAAGGTAACAACTCACATTTTGTCACTTCAAAAGCAGTTTTCCACACATCATCTTAGTGGGTCTCGATCATCCATCCTAGTGCCCAGTATATACTGAGCACAGGGTAGAGGCTCAGCAAATTGGATGGATGGATGGATGGATGGATGGATGGATGGGTAGATGGACATGTGGATGGATAAGGATGAGGCAGGCAGCAAATGATTCCATTTGATTCAACCCTGGGAAGTAGGTAGAAGAGGTATTACTATTGTTATAACTATTTTCCAGATGAGATCCTAAGACACTGAGGAGCCAATAGATTTGCTCAGGGTTTTAGATATTGAGTGTTCAGCTCCAGGGCTAAGAGTCTAAGCCCGGGGGGTTCTTTCTGCCACAAGAAGCAGTGTAGTGGTGGTCTTAAGAAGGCAGGTTTGCACGTCAGAGAACCTTGTTTTGAACCCTGTCTCTTGGCCCTTCCTAGCTGTCTATCTTTGACAAGTCCCTTACCCTCTGCACCTCAGCTTCCTATCTGTGAAATTTGTGTTGGGGAGGTATGGTGGGAGGAGTAATTGATATAACCTACCTCCGAAGGCATTAAATGAGGAATAAATGGAACAGTGTGTATCCTTACATGACACTTAGCTGGAATTGGCAAATGGTAGCTGGTGCTGCCGCTGTGCTCACTGCCATGTGACTTCTTTTTCAGAGAATGAAGGACCAGGAAAGGTAGTTTTTAAGGATAGGTCTTTTGGGTTGCATTTGGGGAAATGACAGTACAGTATCCCCAGCCTGGGGCAGGTAAGAAAGATGCAGAGTGAGGAGACAAGGCATTCATTTATCCAGTCACCCTTTCAGGAGAGCCTGAAATGTGTGGGAGAAAGGAGAGCGTTGGGATGAGCCAGGAAGGGGGAGGAGGATGATATGATTCAGTGCCTTCCCTTCTCCAGAACCTTGACTGTGGTGAGCAGCTGGCAGATCCTTTGCCCTGACACCCTTGGCTGGCTCTTCTATTGGTATTACAAGGCAGACTTTTAAAAAATATGCAGAAATAAATAATGTGGGGAAAATACCTTGTCCAAATGAGAATGGTACTCCATAAATATGCTAATAACATTGTGGAAGGTTGGCTCAGGGAGGGGCTGAAAGATCCACTGAGCTATAACGGCTTTTTCAATGTTGTACCCTCAGCTTTTAGAGCGTGGAACGTGGTGGGCACTCGACACATACCTGATGAATTCATTCATTCATCTAGTCCATTCCCCTTGTTTTGTACATGCAGAACCCAGTGTTATCCAGCCACATGATAGGTTCTCAGCTTGAATTTCTAAATATAATGGAGGTACTTAGAATCTTCAGTAAGGACTTCAAGCAATCAGTGTTGCTTAACCAATGTCAGGACAGAAAAAGGGGTCTCATGAGGAGTTCTGGACACTGAAATCTAATGATAAAGAAAGTGATTCATATGCCCTGACCCTCCAGAAGATAAAAATGAAATGCATGAAAGGACAGGAAAGTCCAAGTTGAGTCTCAATCAAAGGAAGAAGATACTGATTAGGGCTGAGAGAAGCTTGTCCGTATAAGTAAGGATTCTGAAAGAGCAAGGAAGATACTCTTTTTGGTACAACAGGCTATGGGGGAAATTTATCTCTTGTAAATCTGTGAAACACTATCAAGTAATCAGAGATATTTTTCATACCACACGTAATATGCTAAAATGACCCATGAATGTCATTAGATTGGCTAGTACTTTGAGTTGATTTTTCCACTGGCAGTGTTGGTTTACATTGAAGTATTCTTACTCTGACAACTAATAGCTAATATTTTTGTAGCACTTCACGCTTTGCAAAACCCTTTTATGTGCATGAGATGATTTGACATTTTTGAACAATTCCAAGATGTAGCCTTTGAAATCTACTATTGGGAGAAACCAAGGCACAGAAAGATGATATGACTTGCTACCCAAATCCCAAATTCTTGTCACTCTAGGAGACTGCTCTTTGTATGGCTGGTGCCTACCTCAACATCAAGAGAGCTAGTGCCCAGCCAGCAAGTCAGAGCTGGGTATAAGGCAGTGTCTCTTAACCTTGAACATGCACACATGTCTGGCATCTTCGAATACAGATCCTGGTTCTCTAGATCTGTGGTAAGGCCAGAGAGTCCAGCCTTTCTGACAAATGCCCAGGTGATTCCAGTGCTTCTGGTCCATGGATCTAGAGCACAGTTTTTGCAGTTTGTGAATCAGTTATGCTCTCGCCAGTGGCATTTCCAGACTAAGAGAAAATATGCTCCGAGCTTCCTACAGCTGATTCACATTCAGAGAGGACCTCCAGCTGGCCCCTGACCCTCTCTTCCTACTCAGCAAGAGTGAAATGGCTACAGCAAGAAGCGGGTACCATTGTTCAGGAGTAAAAACATGTGTCTCAGGAGTCTTTGGATATTTCTGCTCACATACCATTCAGGTTGGAATTCTAGAAGCAAAATATCATTTTATTTTACTTGGAAGGCAGGGCAAGAGTGATAAAATCCTGAGCGGAAGAGCCTGCGCCGAGGTCTACTTGTGAATCCAAAGCAAACAAGGCTGGTTTGGTAGGAGAAGCAGTGATTTGTATGTTGTCTTTTCAGAGCCACTTGAAAAGTAAACAAGATGCCCATTCCTTGTGGGCATCTTTTGAAGACCAGGCAGAAATGGCATCCAACCCTGGGGAAGTTTGCAATGTCCAGGATGTGGGACAGAGTTTGGGGTGAACACTCAGGCAAAAAGATAGCCCAAGACAGTAGTTCTCCACCTGGCTAGCCATTAAAAGTACTCAGGTGCATTAAAAAAGTATGAATGCTCCAACCCTACTATACGAGGATCTTTCTATTACTTCAGTCTGGAATGGAGCCTGGACATCAGGATTTTTTAAAGGCTCCAACAGTGTCCATTGTGCAGCCAAGGTTAAGAACCACTAGCCTGAGGCAAAAATGTGGCAAATGTGTCCAAAAAACGCCCCAGGATGGGAGGTGGAGTGAAGAGTTTGTATCAATATATAACACAGTGAGTTTGGATTATTTGCAATACTTATGTTCTATAAAGTCATGGTGAACACTGAATTAGCAAATCCTGAACCATTGCTCCTGGGGGAGATACAGGGTTATGTTCCTGCAAGTCTCAGAACATTTTCACCAACTAGTCAATACATAACTTTGTTTCATGTGTGTTTAAAGACATCTTATGTGATACAGGTTGTCGCTGCACTGACCTGGAACTCAAGGTCAACAGCTCTGCGACTCATACCTGAATGAAGCTTACCTACTCCATCTCGTTTCTCTCTAAGGCACATCACAGCCTTCCTGCACTTAGGAACCAAACAGCACCTTAGCACTACTACACTCGGGGGCCATTTTATTTATTTATTTCTAAATGTAAGACTTTTGAGAGAGAGAGAGAGCGACAGAGAGTGTGAGCGAGCATGAGCGGGGGAAGGGCGGGGGCGGGGGGAACACAGGATCTGAAGCAGGCTCTGCGCTGACAGCAGCTAGCCCCATGGGGGGCTCAAACTCACGAACTGGACTCAAACTCGTGAACCATGAGATCATGTCCTGAGCCGTAGGCGAACCCTTAACCAACTGAGCCGCCCAGGCACCCCAGGGGTTGGGGGAGGCATTTAAATAGCAAAATCACCAAAGAAAAACATCAAAGTGAGAAAAACATGGCACTAAACAGACCTCGGAAAGGACACCCATTTACAGGATAAGAGCGGACACAGGAAGGCAGAGAGTAGTACCTGTTGAGCCTCAGTTGGGAACATGTGCGCCAGAGACTCAAAGTTTTTGCCACTCTGAGCATGTGCATGAATGACCATGACAATGCCACATGTGTTAATTCGGGGCCTACAAATAAAGTTTAGCAAATCGGTGAATTCACAAATGTGGAACCTGTGAATGCAGAGGGTCACCAGTATATGACCTGTAATAGCAGAACACACACACACACACACACACACACACACACACACACACACACTATACAGTTTGTGTGACAGGTGAAGCGGGACCCAGAAGTAGACAAGGAGCAGGGGGACCCGACCCGTGGATCTGAGCTGGCCATCTGGGTTCGACCCAGCCCTCCCGGTCACTCTCTGGCCCCTTTCTCTTTGACTTCGGATCCAAAGTCTCCAGACAGCCCTTCCCATCTCATCTCCAGTAAGAAATGAACGCTGTTCAATTCCTGTCCTTAAACGAGAACAGTCCTGGGGCCTGAGTTATGCCAGGAACCTTGTGCCTGCAGTGTCTCTGGAAGTCTTTTATTGCAGGACTGATTTATAATACCCAAGTAGATGAGTTGAGAGCAATTACGTAAATGCTGTTTCTCTGGGGTAGAGAAGAACAGTACGGTTTAAGTGAAAAATGCAGTACCGAGTCAAGAATTCAAATCGTGATGTGTAATTACAGACCACAGTAAATCAATTTTACAAACAGAGTACCAGTATCACCATGTTTCAACACCCACGGGGGCTGGTTGTGACAGTTTGGAATCCAAGAAGATACCAAAGGTGAACTAAGGCGGGAATTGGGATGTGTGAAGCCTCAATAGCTTGTCTTGAATCACATGGTGATTCAATCAAATATAATTAAGAAGCCAGGAGAGCCTATACCATCCAATTTCTCTTAATTAACAACAACAACAAAAAAACATCTAATTAGCAATGTAAGCTCAAATTGTGGGTTTTTTGAATGGTTATTTATGTGTATTATTACATTTGACATTTAGATTGAATGCTTTAATGAAAACAAGAACCAATTCCCTAATCAGTCAATTGTCCTGCGAGCCACAGCACTGAGAAACTTGGGTTCTCATTCTTCTATCAAGTAACTAAGTTAAGCATTAGTCGGGACCACATAATACATCTCTATTTATCACCCTTCTCCTCAAACTAGAAAGAAAAGGGGGAAAAATATATTTTTGCTCAATCAAGGCAAAGTTCAGAGTCTCGCGCCCGGAGAGATCTTGGCACCAGTCATGCAGTCAGCTGAGTGGAGGCCCTGATGGCAGGATTTATGCATCCAACTTGACTAATGAGTGCCATGGCATTTAAGAGCCACCCTGCCGTCTTATCTGGGAGACTTTAGGTTCCAGCGGCAGACTTTGCCTGTGGTTCAGCTCAAGGTAGGAGTTCATAGACAGGGTTTAAAAATATCCTTTGTTAGCCCCTTTCAAGGGGTTGACCTGCATCTTCTCTGGACCAGTGTCGCTAGCAGTGTCAGGATGTAAAAGGATACCCTGATGATTTGTTCAGCGACTCTGCCATGGCCTTGGGACTGATGCTCCGGTGTGGGGGGTGGTGGGGGGACTTAGTTGCTCAATCACGAAACCCTGGCTGTTTGCATTTCCACATGAGGATTACTTTTCCAGTACCCATGCCCAGTTAGCAGCCCTGAAGTTGTTAAACACAGGATGGACAATCACATTTTGTAAACTTCAGCATCACTTCCTGAATAGGCATGTGAGCTCAGGTGAGCACATCAGCAGTGACAATTTGACAGTTATCCTTTAAGAAAGGGGTAGGAGGGAAGTTTTGTCATCGGACATCTATCTCTCTGATTTTCTCCACTTTCTTCCTTCAACACAATGACTGGGGCATTTTTGTGGATTAGCTGGAAAATGAAAAAGGACATACCCTCTTAAATCCACTCCTGGCCACTTGCTTGACTCAATTATTTACTCTGCTTGGTGTCATAAACAAAATGATTCAAACTCTGCATCTTTGTCTAAATTCATTTCTGGATTTCATCTCTTCACTGTATGTGGGTAGAAGTTCCATGGACAAGCCTCAAGGTTGAGTGCATATAGGTATAAATATAGCTAGGAAAAGAAACATAATGCAGGAAAGTAGAAGTTACCCCAGTATACAGGAACTTTAGAAGTGGCTGGCTTGATCCCACAGTTCGTTGAATTGGCTTAAACATCTGCTACAGTTGTGTCAAATTCTTCCATATTGATGTCATTGGTTTTGATAGAATGGAATCAGGATCTGGGCAGTTTCCTTTTAGGACTGCTTGATTTGAAGTTAAACCTGTGGGTAATATTCAACCAATTTCTGTAAAATGTATATACTGGCTTCTTGTCTAACTTATTTCATAAATAATGACAATATAAAGTCAAATAGCAGTTATCTAAAATAGATTTTCTACTGGATGACACCCAGTTTTGCCATTATAGAAACCGACAAAAGAGGACAAATGAAATGTACCAAAGATTAATGCAGCAATAAAAGTCTGCCAGAAACATCCTAATTTACTTCTTAAAAGCCCAAATGTTTAAGTGATAATGTGAAGGCAGAAACATACATCTTTGCTCTGCCCAAAGGCTGAGCTGTCTGTAGAGTAATAAGAGCTGACATCAGTGACAAGGACTCACATTATTGAAGAAACCTCTCCAGGTGCTTTTCCCTGCATCAGAGTACTTCCATTTCAATACTGTATGGAAATGAGATTTAATAGGGAAAAGGAGATTTAGCAGTGTGTATTTGTCAACCTTTCTGTGATGTTCTTTGCGGTTTCATCTGCTTCCAGAGTCTCCCTTTGTTTTGTTTTGTTGCTTAGGCAAGTGTACGTTTTCTCTTCCCAGAGAGTGTGTGGCTTCCTCTTTGGGCTTGTCGGGAACACCCTGTCCACCAACCACATCTTTGCTTTGTAGCATGGTCTCTTTTCTTCCCCCAGAATGAGGTGGAGTCTGAAGCTGTTTGGGGGAATCATCTTCTGGTGTCCAGATGTTGTGAGCACTGCTTTTCCAAACCTTTGAACAAGAAGCAGAGAGCAAGCATGCAGAGTTGAGGCATATAACCTTCTAGATTTGCTTTTAATCTATTCCCTGAAGCAATGATGGCAGAGCATGTTAATTTTAACCTTAGTCATTAATCCCTTCTTCCCTCCCCCCACCCCCCACCTTTTACACAAATCCGTACTTGGCCATAAATATGACTGGTGTTGTCTTTTTCTTTGCATGATGTCACTGATCAAGTACCCTGGTTTTGTTTTGTTTTTAAATGTATTCTTGCAGTACTATTAATCTTTTCTTCCCCAAAGATTCCCACTACAGGGCCTCTGATTACTGGTTGTGGCACCACAAAACCAACTAAAGAAGAGGAATCCAGGGTCTAATATCGTTTCACCACTGAGTCTCTAAAATGTTGGCTTTTGTTTTTTTCCTTAAGCAAATGCCTGGAATCATTCACACAAGTGGTGTTAACAGAACTCCAGTCTTTGAAAATGGAAAGCCTTTTGTAGCAGTTCCTTAGATGCTCTGAAAGTACTCTCAGAAGAAATTCTTGGATGACACCTGAAAGATGCCTGATAAGCAGGCCTTAAGTAACTAAAGGGATGAACAGAAACACTCCCCTAGTAACTTGGAGATGATTTGATTTTGTGGCTGGCATTGGGTCGAACTTTTTCTCCTTTAAACTTGACAAGTATCAAACCATCTTTTGCAGCACAATTTAAGAACATGATACGAGCCCTCAGGTTGGTGTATTCAGCAAAGGTTCTACTGATACTCCGAATTTCTTGTGGATGTAGGTTTACTTTTGGATGTAGGTCTAGAAGATACTCTGAAAGTACACCATTATCAGCTTATAAGTAGCATATTCCCTCGGCTTTATCATGGTATGTGGATACATGCAGCATGTACCTCCAGAGGAGGGAATTGGCTACAACCTTTTAATGTTGGAAAGAAATTTGAAGTTCATATTTTAAAATAATACATAAATGCTTAGTTTCCTCGTTCTTACTTTTTAAAATCCCTAAATCAGAATGAGTTATTTTTGCAAAGTTTAGTCACGCTTGCAATTGGACTGAGTTTTAGCACGAGCGTCTAGAATTTGAACATTTTAATGAAGCACAAATGTCTCTGTGAGAAGGGCAGCTTGTCGAATTAGAAATGGAGAGACTGGCTTAGGAAGAAAAGAGATGAGAACTTCAAATCCCAACTACGTGGCTGTGTTCATAAAGACGTGATGAGGATGTGGAACTCAACCTTGGGTTGAGAAGACAAACTATTGGGTTTGATGAAAGGGCATGACATTAGGAAAATGGGAGGATTTCCTACCCTTATTCAAAAAGAAGTCAACCTCAATACTCTAGATTCCAAACCCTAGGACAAAATGTTAAGCCTGTAAATAGGTGGAAACATATTGGTAGCAATGAAAAGTGATGGTTGATGGAATGTGAGGCAAGGGTATAACTGAAAGGTGTGCAGAGGACTTTGAGCATGGGGTTCCTGAGGCTACCTGTATTGCCCATGAAAACCTCAGTCAACAAAGCGGAGAACAATAATCATCTCTATTATTTATTGAGTTTTGGCCTCAGTCAGTAACATATAAAAAGAAAAATTGGCGTCCCCATAAAACAAGATTTGCACTTTGAATCTGTTGAAAGGAGAAAAAATGACAAAAAGAGCTATGAATTCAGCAGCATGTAAATTAATTTATATTTTATTAATTTTAATACTCTGCATATATATAAAAATTATTTGCAACACAGTATTTCATCTATTAACAGTGTGGTGCGTATAGGGAAATTAAAATATTTCCACTACCCAGGGGTCCACAGTTCATACCTTGGGAATTATGGAACTACCTTGCCGGGGGCTTCCAGCTTTGAAATGTTAAGAATCTATGTTCATAATAATAATTCAAAAAATTTTTTTCTAAGTTTTATTTCTTTAGTTTGAGAGAGAGTGAGCGTGAGTGGGGGAGAAGACAGAAAGGGAGGGAGAGAATCCAAAGCAGACTCCTCGCACTGTCAGCGTGGAGCCCGATATGAGGCTCGATCTCACGAACCACAAGATCTTGACCCAAATTGAAATCAAGTCTGCCACCTAACCGACTGAGCTGCTCTGGTACCCCATAACAATACCTTTTAAAGCATGAAATGCATAAATTGCATTCAGTGTGTAAGTTTAAGTAGAACAGGGAAGTATGCAATGTATCTTTGAAAGATCTGCATTAAAGTTTGTTAGGATTAAGTTTCAGTGTAACAGTGGAGCTTCCATTATCTGGATGGTTCGCTTATGGAGATCACTTCTTCTCTCCTCGGCTGTGAGGTATAATGCCTAACCTGACAGTGAACCAAAGAGATAGTTGGGCCAGTATCCCAAAACTTCCTCTTTCTACAAACCCTATCATTTGTCACATTAGAAAGCACAAAAAGTAGTTATACCTAATTTTCTTAAAAGAGTCTATCCCCGAAAGTCTTTTGCTGAATTTTACTTCAGTAACTAAAAATTGAGATGGAGTCAAGTTGGTCAAAAGAAAGGGGTAAGAAATCTGATTTCCAGGCTTTCAAGAAAATACTTCAAAGAACAGAACCCAGAGCCAGGTATCGTATTTTCCTCTAAAAAGGCGTTGAAAGGAGTCTCATTAAAGATAGTTTCGAGATGAAAAACAAATCATGAGGTTAAATGAGGTCAGAGAAGTTGGCTAGCCAAGAATGGTATGACAGAGTTTACTGCCAGATTAGAAGACCCTCTGTACTCACATCACACAGCTCCAGTGCTGTAGCAAGATTATTTTTAGCTGTGTTTTGCATATTTCAACTAGACTTATTTGATAGATATTATTAATTTTTGGTTCACTTGAATTTACAAACGATCCCCTAGATTATAGTATTCTATTGACATATATACGCATACACACATGTATATGTGTACATACTTGACATTTCCTATAATAAATATAAGCAATATTGAATCTATATTTCCTTCTAAAATTAATAAGCAATATTGAATCTATACTGTACACAGTATTAAGTTTTAGCTTCAGTTTTTCAAGAGCAGAAAGAGGCACAACCTTGTTCCCCTGGGTAGTTTTTAGTAGGATTTTCAATGTAATGAATCTACTCTGAGACATCCTGCCCCCCACCTCACCTATGATAAAGTCACAAATGCAGTGTAAACTTAGGACTTCAATTCTGCTGGAAACTGCCAATTTCTAATCTATACTGAGATCTTTTTTTTCAAGGTGTACTTAATTCTGCCATGTTCGAATACACCTGGGGGCAGCTTAAGTCTGAATGGAGCATTGGTCGTTGTCTGCTGCATAGCAGTCCACAAGCGAGAACATTCGAAAGGTCTGCTTCTAGCTAGAGTCATTCTGGGACAGCTAACACAGAAGACTGTTTTCACTGCTCTCCCTCCCTACTCATAGGAAAAGGAAATTTATTTATCTGTTTATTTCAATATCCATTTTCCCTCTTCATCCATTTATCACCACTTCAGATGAGTTCTTTCGGTTAAAAAATGGAGTGATGGGACAACCATCGATAACCTGCCCCTGGCCACCTCATTAATTCTATGGCAGTGTGGCCTATCTTCCTGCGCTCTGCCCATGGCATTTATTATTTCCTCTGCCAGTCCGTGCCAAACAAAGTACTCTAGCTCACGAGGTAACATGAAAATTGGCTCTGTGGCCAAGGCCTCCACCTCTACCTGAAGATCTGTCTTCACCCCAATATGGCACTGTTGGCAGGTCACCTGTCACCGGCTTCTGTCTCCTTCCCACAGGAAGCCAAGCCTGTATTGCCTGGGGCCTTGGTTCTCCTTGGAGAAATGAGGCATTTGCCCAACATGACTCTGCTCTTATTTAGGTGTGGCATCCAGCCTGGGTCTAAATGCATGGCCCTCTCTGCAAATCAGAAGCTTAGTGGGAGGCATTTTGCTTGGTTGAAACAGTAGGTTGGCTCCTAAGAAGATCTTTCTGTTTTGGTGCCCAGCTGCGGAAGTCTTTATGATACAGACAGGGTGGGGCCTTTAGTAGAAGGTTACTGGGAAAAGGCTCTGACACCTCAGGTATAATTGATTTTTTTATTAGAGGCAGAGGCCAAGTTTATACCACATCCCCTGTGACATCAGTCAAGCTCAGGAATATATGAAGACATGGGTGTAGGTTTCTGTGATATATCCCTTTAAGTCCCATTAAGTTAGGTACCTACTTTGTTCCATTCTCAATAACCAGTGGATTCCTTGGATACCGACAACCTCCCCAAGGATGCCCATCAATGGGGAGGCAGTGTGGCTTTTAAGAAACGTTTAGGGGGAAAGAAGCAAATTGGCTCCATCCAACAATGGAATTCAACTGCTTATTCAACATGTGGGGTATTGTACTCAGTATCCAAAGGTGGGGACTCTCTTAGCAGGGTTACTACCCATGATTATAGATTTACTTGTCACCTCTAACCAGACTAGGTGCTAAAGCACTTCAAAGCTGTGTGTCTCTCTTCGGCAAGGCCTGTTTTTATGGTTTCAGGCTTACTCCAATCCTGGCTATGAAGAGGAGCCCCCATTTCCGCTTGAGGCACACCTGGCTGGCACATTCGGAGCATCCACCAGATACTCTGAAATGGTTGCCAAGGTACCAGGGAGCAAAGATGTCTAAGCTGGACCATCCCAGCACTTGGTGCAGGCCTAAACAAGTCTGCCCCATTTTATATAAATACTTAGACAGGCATGAAATGGATTTTCTGGATGTCTGGCTTTCCTTCCTGTTGGCTTCTCTCTTCATTTTTGCTGCTGCTTCCTTTTTATTTATTTTTTTTCTTTCTGCTTTTTTTTTTTCTTTTTCTCTTGCTACTTCTGATCCAACCAGGTAGCAATGCATTTTCCAGGGAGCCTTTTAAAATAGTTTCTTCCCTAGTCTATTTAGTGGAAAGGCAAGCTATTTCAGCCTGTCAGGGTAAAAAAAAAAAACTTTTTTTAAACAATGTTCCCTTTGCGTTTTTTAAAGTTCAGTGATAATTCCTTGCCTTTGATAGAATCTACCTAATGTAGAAATTTCCCAGGTTGCAAATGATAAACTCAGCAGCTCTCTTGTTCCCCTCCTATTTTGTTCATGAAGAAGTGTCTGACCCTTCTGATTGCCCCCCTTTCACACAAGCTGCCCTCTGGCCATCTGAAGCCACATGGAAACATTGACAACAGAGGTGTGAGCCTCATTGCTCTCGGGGCCCGGCTGATGCCAGCTGACCATAAGCTACCTTCCCACACCACCACTGTCCAAAGACACTTTCTGGGAACACCCAGCCTTTTGGCTCTGGTCTTTATCTTTCAGTTCGAGGCAAGGTAACCTACTGCCCAGGTCTTTGTGTGGTGTGCTACCACACCAGAAACGCAGTTTAACCAAGAACAGAACTTCTTAGACTGGGATGTCAGGTCTGCTGACTGAAAAACACGGAGATTAACACCAGCAAAGAAGCGCTTGTCTGGACTTGGGGGAGCAAATACCTCACTGTAGGGGATACGGCCTGAGATGGAACTTAATGGCTTCCCTGAAAAATGTTTAAAAATGCATGTGGCTCAATTCCATGCTAGCGCTGCAGCAGTCAAAATAAACTGGGCCTGTGAGGGACCAGTGCTTGGAGAGAATGTTATGAATAGACTTATTTTGTGAAGCTGTCACTTAACACGCCCAGGAAAACCAACCAAGGGTACCGTCGGCTTCCTCGGCATTGATTTTGGTTAAATCCCTCCCTCGAATGACCTCCATTTAATTTGGCTAGTTATGTGAGTTTTGTTGCTTTTTCCTAGTTTTCTGGAAAAGAAATTAAACACGGGGGCTACGCAGATGTTGCCCGCTGTGTGGACGAGTTAAACATGCTGGTAAAAACCACCCCCAGCTCACTGAGCGCACCCCACTGGCTTCTGAATGAAAGCCTTGTTACCTGGAAGTGTTTTCAAGATGAAGTTTGGCATTAACCTGTGAAGCCGAGGGAAAGAATCGGCCCTTTCACACACAGCTACCAGTGTCCCACACGGACCCTGAGGTCCGGGTTAGTACGGCAGCCCTCGCGGAGCCTGCACCCTTCCAGAGCTGATAGTTTCCCCTGGTTCCTGGTCGGAAGGACTAGCCCACCCTCTAGCTCAGCCCAGCAAAGATCCCAAATGGTAACCAGCCTGCCTTGCCCTCTAAGAGTCCACCCTAATGACACGGGTAATGTTGGGTTTTGTGTGTTTAAAAAAAAAAAAAAAAATGTGCAGCGTATGTTCTTTTTACTCTTGGCAGATGGCCACTTTGCCAGGCTGTCAAGCCTCACCTGATTTATAGGCCTACTGCCACAAATCCTGATTTCTAGAGTTAGAATGAAAACCAGACCCTGACCCACAAAGCCTAAGGCCAGATGTGTGGGCACTATAGTATAGCCTCCCTGGGGAAACCCAGCCCAGCACAAGGTCCAGACAGCAGCCCTTGAAGGGAAAGCCCCTGCCAGGCCTGTATTCAGCCTGCGGTGACCACCGATAGAGTCGTCAGACAGGTTAGCATCATCTCTCAGGGTTAAAAGGTATTGTGGGTTCTCTGTGGCCCAGGCTAAAGGGGGGGGAATAACCTATTTCATTTTATTTTTTTTTTTCCAGTTCTCTCAGGCCAGGCACACCACAGCCCTTTGAAACGATCTGTGTCCCTTACCCCACCCATGAATGTGCCAAACCAGCCTCTAGGACATGGATGGATGTCTCATGAGGACTTACGAGCTAGAGGACCCCAGTGCCTCCCATCCGATCATGCCCCCCTGTCTCCACAAAGCAGTGTAGCCTCTTCAGGAAGTGGTGGGAGTGAACACTTAGAAGATCAGAACACTGCTCGTAACACATTCCAAGAAGAAGGTAGTGGTATGAAAGGTGAGTGACTGAACGAGAAACCACTGGGAACAGAGTTGGCCCCTTTATTTGCAGTTAGAAGGGTAAAAAGAGAGGTAGATAGTGAGCAAGAGAGGAGCCCAGTCCTCTCCCCAGGCTTATGCATCGGACCCATCCCTTGCAGAGCTTCAGGGTTAACCATTCCTGGGATTCCCCTTCCTGGGAAGCCTGGGAAGCCTGGGAAGCAGGAGCCAGAGCAAGAGAGGTCAACACTCTTTTTTTTTTTTTTTTTTTAATGCAGGGACTTGTAGGCAGTTAAATGAGTCACAGCTAACTGATAGGATCCACTGTTTGCACATACATTTCTCAGCCTGCCCTGTTTGTAAAGGCGCTCAGCTACTCCAGCCTTCTACCTCCTTGCTGTGGCCAGGGAACCGTCAATAATGTAACAAAACAAACCACAGGATCTTTTTTTTTTTTGAGGTCTTTCTTAATGCAGAATCATAGTAGTGCTTCCTTTCTCTCTCCCTTTTCCTTTGATATCCAAAGAAACTTTTAAATTCTTTTCTCTGCATCTGTTTAAGGGACATGAAAAAAATACCACTGAGAATCTCTGACAGTGTTTTAAGCCTGATAACAGATTTGCATACAGGTGATAAAGGCCTTTTTGTGCAGCATAAATAAATGTTTGTACATTGCCCTGTAAATCTGTCCTTTTCTTAACGATACTCATCAGGAGACAGAGACTTCCCAATTACCCGTGATAGGTTCAAAGAGGATATGTGCATTTTGTATTTTTAGATGCTAAGTTGTTCAAGGTCTGGGAAGTCCTTAGGGAAAGATGCTCATCAGGGACACACTAATATGTTTTCGATGGAGAAACAATAACCAGTCATG
The DNA here is from genome assembly GCF_027475565.1 of Acinonyx jubatus. Taxonomy (NCBI): domain Eukaryota; kingdom Metazoa; phylum Chordata; class Mammalia; order Carnivora; family Felidae; genus Acinonyx; species Acinonyx jubatus. Next base: position 100,081,645 of record NC_069386.1, read on the forward strand.
CTTCTGGGAGTACAGTGCTGAGGGGGATCTGGGAGCACCCCCTTTGCTGGCATCCATGGTGCTGAGGTTTTGTGTCTCTGACCTTCCCCTCAAGAAGGATCAGTGTTGACAAAGGAGGCTGTCTACCGAGTCCCCTCTCCGCAATGGCAGTGTGGCACAGAAAGACGCCCTTGACCACCCAGGGGCCGGCTATGAGAGAGTACCAGGCTGAAACACGGAGCCTGTCCACTAGGCGAATGAAGTGCATTCCTCAAACGTTCCTCTCCCTCAACTGGAGGCCTGTGTGCTCCCCATGCCACCCCCACCCCGTGATGAATGCCCAGAGTGAGTGGGATGTGTCCTGATGCTTTTCTTCTGCTGATACAAGTGGGTCTTTAAAGGTGTTTAACAGGCAGCACAAACAATGGCTCATTTTGGCATGGAGGGGATGTGTGTCCTCTTTCTCTTTCACAGTTTTCGAGGGAATGTGTCATAATTTTGGAGATGTAGCAAAACTCATTTCTGAGTCCACGTTACGTGGTTGTGTGCTCAAGCGGCTGAGCCCCAGGTGACGGGTAGCAGGTGAGGCTCAGCCAGGCTTTAGGTAAGCCTGCAGGGCATCTGTCACTGGGGCACTGGAGCACCTGAGGGACCAAGGGAGGCAGGGTCAGCCATTGTTCTGGACTAGCTTCTTCCCAGGCAAAGTGGAGTGTCTGGCGGCACGTTTCTGAGAAAACATATGTGCGACTCTAACTGGTAACTGAGGGAAGGAGGCCTTGGCCTTTGTGTTCAAGGGCGAGGAGGGTCCTGTGGGAAGGCCGTTCTCTAGGATACAGACCTCTCCTAGAGAGGAATGCTGGTCCTGTCTGGTTATAAGAGGGTTGCTTTCTTTTCTTTTTTCTTTCTTCCTTTTACTTTTCTTTCTTTCTTTTTCTTTCTTTCTTCCTTTTACTTTTCTTTCTTTGTCTTTCTTTCTTTCTTCCTTTTACTTTTCTTTCTTTTTCTTTCTTCCTTTCACTTTTCTTTCTTTCTTTTTCTCTTTCTTTCTTCCTTTTACTTTTCTTTCTTTCTTTTTCTCTTTCTTTCTTCCTTTTACTTTTCTTTCTTTCTTTTTCTTTCTTTCTTTTACTTTTCTTTCTTTTTCTTTCTTCCTTTTACTTTTCTTTCTTTTTCTTTTTCTTTCTTTCTTTCTTCCTTTTACTTTTCTTCCTTCCTTCCTTCCTTCCTTCTTTAATGTACACCTTCAACATTCTCCCAAAGTGGTTAAAGGTATGCTCACTGTGTGCTGTCATGGTGAGGTGAGAAAACAATAATGAGAGCATTCTTTTAATGTTTTTATTTATTTATGAGAGAGAGAGATAGAGACAGAGCACGAGTAAGGGGGGGGGGGTGGGCAGAGAGAAAGGGAGACACAGAATCTGAGGCAGGCTCCAGGCTCTGAGCTGTCTGTGCAGAGCCTGACATGAGGCCTGAACTCACAAACCATGAGATCATGACCTGAGCCGAGGACGGATGCTTAACCAACCGAGCCACCCAGGCACCCTGCGAGCACGTTTTTAAAGAGGAATAAGAGGAAAATTGAATAAATTTCTTATTGCTGTTTTAGAATAAAAGTCAAAATCAAAGTTCAAGGAATATCCCATATATAAGCTTCTTCTGTTCTTTTCTTCAGAATTGATAAGAATTGTCGCCTCAGAGATTCTTCAGTCAGAAAGTGATGCAGATAAGCGCTTATATCCAAGAGTTTCTTTATAGGCCCAAGGGATATGGTCAGAAAACAAGCTATTTGGTGACCGGATGAAACAGTGGACTCTTTCCTATGTATATCCACCTTCTGCTGACCTATTGAACTGCTTGCTCCAAAGAATTGGTTTGGGATTCAAAATATAAAGTCCATAGCAAAGCAAAGGGCAAAACATATTTGAATGAGGACATGAGAAACAATGGAGGATTCTGTTTGTGGGATAAGTGTATTCGCAGTGCAGCTGATAGGTCAAGCAGTAGACATGTCCATACCCCAAAACAGTAAGCATCCAGAGTCAGGGTCCAAAAGCATCCAAAAAGCCACCCCCTGGCTATGCCTGGAGAGGTCTTCTCGAAAAGGCCACTGCTCAACTCTGTCAGCAGAGACTATCCAGAGTGGCCTTCCAGGACGCACCCAGGAAGCAGCCCTCACCATGCCCAGCCTAAGAGGTTCTCATTGGATCCCTACGTCCAAGAGCAGACGCCCGTTTTAAGTTTCCAAATTAATTCATACTTTCTGGGAAATGAAATATGAAATCTAAGGCTGAGCTTCTAAAAAGAGCCAGCTCTTCCTCTCGAATTCACATCTCTTTCTTTCTTGGGACCAGGTCCTCTGGCAGAATTATCAGCCCTTTGAGGCTACTTTCCGGTCCACCTCGGGATGCCATCACTGCATTGCTATTTTCCTACATTTTTAAAAAAGCCTAGTATACAGAAACAACAAGGTATCTGCGGTCGAATTTGGAGGAGTTCCAAATCTCCAGAAGATGCATGTCAGCCCTCCCCCTACACCTTGGGAAAAGGATAAAAAGTCACCATAATTGAGCTGAATTTAGTATGAATTCATCTTTCTTGCCAACAGCTCTGCATACCTCGCTGAAACATTGTTCATCTATTCCTTCCTTTTCATCTGGACAACCTGCCAGGTTTGGCTACGAACCGTCCCTTAGGAATGTGCCTCTTGGGTCAAAAGTGTGAAATAAAGCTCACGGCCCAGCATTCTTCTTTTTAAGATTTTCACAAACATCGATCTCTCCCTCTTTTGTCTTGGTGTCAGCATACCCTGTCAGGGATCGTCACGAAGTTCTCTCCCAAGTAGACCAACTTGTGCTCTCAGAGGATTAACATCATCTGTCTGCTTTGCTTTGTTTTTCCTTTTATAGTAAATACCCATCCTGAACATGTAAGTCAGCTCCAAAGCACAGATTGGATGTCCCTCAGGGTAGGGATCTCGGACTAATCTCAGGGTAAAGCAAGAATGGGATTAGCTACTGAAGTAGAAATTAATGAACAGAAGTGGGAAACAGCAGGAATATGAGAGTTCCCCCCGCCCCCCACCCCTTAACATGCCCTGTGGAGGCTATTGCTTATACATGTTTGGATCAGATATGCTGATTGTGGTTTCTAAATTCAGTTGTCCTTGTTTGCAGAAATGTCACTGTAACATTTCCCAGGGGAAGAATCCCAGATTCATGATTCCCGAGTCGATACTCAGTTATGTCCTCCTTCCCCTCGGTGCCAACATGAGTGGAATGTGCTCTCTTACCTCTTCTCTCATGCAAAGCCTTCAGGTGGCCGAGAGGAGAAAAAAGATACTCCCATAATTTCCTGGAAGGAGGAGAAAATATAGAAGAGCAGAAGTCGACTGGGGGAGGGAGCATTCCTGCCCCTCATTTTAGCACCATGTCCTCAGAAATTATGTGTAGACGCAACACACAAAGACTTCTCAAAAGGCCAGCGCTGTTGATGAGTGATGTGGCTGTGTTCTACGGGAGCAAAGAGAAAAAAAGAAAGACTTATTCGGTTTTACTTTAGTCCTTATCAAGTCAGTTGACTTTTAAGCACCTGCTGAGAGAGGCTTGGGGCTAGTTACTGGGGAGACAGAGAAGAAATAGATTGTACCTGCCTCAAGGGAGTCCTGTCACATGAACAACAAACAGGTACCTGATGCAGGTGTATGGCTGTGAAAATGTCTTGTCTTTGGAGACTTGTGCTGGGTCAGACAGGCACCAAGGAGGTCCCTAATGCAAAGTGGAGAGAAGTCAAGGAAAGTTCCTGAGGAGGAGAGTCCTGGAGCTGAGTCTTGAAGCATGATTAAAGTTAGCCAAGTATATAAGGTAAGGGAAGGGCATTCTGCGCAAAGGGAAAAGAATACATGAAAGCATGGTGATGGGACAGGTTGACTGAGTGCGTCTATGGCTCAAGTGTCACATGGGAAAGAAGTCTGGAGAGGGAAAAACCAGATGCTAGGCTTTGTGAAAGATCTGACGTTGATAGAAGCTGTTGAAGGCATTTAGCAGCAGAGCGACCTGCTTACGTTTGCTCATTGAAAATCAGACCCTAGCAGAAGTGTTGGGGGGACATGGAGGAGGGGATGAGGGGCAGGGGAGTCTGGATTGGGAAGCCAGCTGAGAGGTTGGGGATATTTTAGTGACTGAGGAAGAAAACGAGGTGGGACCAAGGCAAGCAGCAGCAAGAATGGATTCAAAGGAATGTGTCTGTGTGGTCTTCGTGAGGTAGAATTGAGACAGCTCAGAACTGAAAGTGCGCTAGTTAAATGCAGATGGTGCTCCGGAGCAGGAGGAATTGAGGACGATGCCCAGGTCAGCTGGATAGCCCATGGTATCATCTAAGGCAAAGAGCATATAGAAGAAACAGATTGAGGGCCATTGTGAAGCATGGGGAGTATGAGAACCTACAGAACTTTCCAGTGGACATGGGCCAACACTGTGGTGCACCATGTTCTTCCCTGGCACAGCCTCCCTGAGCTCTGGCTCCTCTCCTCACCTGCACAGGTTGAACATTCTGCCTACCTGTAGGGAAACTCACGTGTGAGACTCCCTTCCAGATTTCTGGCTAGTAAGGCTCATAGATTTGGGCTCCTACGAGTGAGAGGCTCCATGACTTTCTCATTGCAGTCGTCAGTGTGAAAGGGGTAGAGGTTACGGTCTGTTTCTCTTGATATATGCTTCAGCCTCACCATAATGGGTTAACATTAACTGGGTTGACTTATGATGTGTTGCTGTTATATTAGTACAAAATATGGAGGTAACTGAAACTGTTACATTGTTTGTCTATAGACATAAAAAAGGTTAAGAAGGAAACTGTGGCTTCAGGAACCTTGATAGAAACACAGCAGTTAAGAGTGGAGGGGACCAGGGACTGCGAAAATAGGCTTAGGTTGCCTTTTCTAGGGAGTCTTTCTTAGATGAAACGTAAGTAAACTTTTTTTTCTCCACAGCAAAGGAAATATATTGCCTATTCTGAAGTAGCCAGTTGTGGGGTTTTGAGTTGTTTTTGAAATGTAAACCTCTGAACTTCTGCCTGTCTTAGAATGAAATTAGAAAAATTATTGAGAAGTGTGATTCTCTTAAAGACAAAGAACCCCAACAGACACCTTCGTGAGCAAGATTGTGAATACAGCATTTCTGAGGGTCATAAAGGTGTAAGTGACAGAGTGGGAGGGGGCTGAGACATTCTTCTGCATGGCTGTCATGGCAACAAGCCACTATTTTCTGAATGTTGACTTTCTAGACGCTGTCTTGAATTCGTCTAACTTCAAGGGCAGGATTTAGTAAATTTACCTCACTTTCTTCACTCCCAAATACCAGCATATAGCCTGCATGGATAGGTCCTAACGGGCTCAGATTGTGCCCCCTCTTCTAAGGTAGGCAGAAGGCTCCTTGTCCTTGAAAAGCAAATTTCCTGGATTCCCCCAAATTCTAAGGGCCATGAGTCTTTTAACCACCCTTCCTTGCCAAGTGTGTGTCTTCTGCTGCAGTGCTTTAAGAACTGTGCGGGCACGCAGAGGGTAGCTTGCGACGTGGAACCCAGCCGCTATTTAACGACGCAAAGCAAGCTGCGTGTGGAAAACCACTTATGAATGTCATGGCTAACGGAAACTGAGAAATTGAGTCCCTGCACTTGTATCCAAACCCTCTAAGTGGGTATTTCACTCAACCTGTTTCTTCAGAGACCCACACATGCTCCCCATCAGCATGGAACCCCTCCTGGAGGCCACCATGGACACTTCCCAGGACTGAGGAGCGTGCTCACAGTTCACAAGAACCATGGACCAAGGCGCCTTCTTCCTTTCGCTCAGAGGCTAGAACAGCACTGAGCTGTTCATTCTGCTCTGGCCAGAAAGAGACAGGCATCAGTAATATCGATGATATTCCTAGACTTCTGCTTTGGATTTGAAAGGAATCTTTCCCCTCTCACTTCAACACTGAAGAGTTAGCCTCTTCTTACCCCTCAGTTGGCTCACTCCTCTCCCTCAAAGACCAAGGATGCAGTTGTTTCCCGGGAAGAGAGAGAGTTGTTTGAGATTAGCCTGGCTCTCTGTGGTGAATGGGAGTTTCCCTTCTGTCTGCAGGTACCAGGACCACCACAAGGTGAGGCTCCTTGTGGAAACCAAGGCTGTTCACGTTTCTCTCTTCCAGGAACGTTTTACTCCCTGCCCTCTATCATGCTTCCCATATTGAGCCCTTCTGCAGTACCGGTTCCATCTTTCAATCTTGTGGAGCCTCTTTGTTTGTGAGGCAGGCGCTGCATGGCCTGCTGAGTGGTATTTGCAGCCATTCCAGCAGCAAATATTTGAAAAAAGCAGCTCAAGTTCTACTTGGAGCGCAGCCTCTGTGTGAGCTGTTGTGCGCACCACAAAACCTCTCTGTGGCTGGTTTGTCCAAACTCTAAAAGGGGAAATAGAACTCAGCATAATTGGAAATTGATCCCATTGGTAAAGACCATCAGGTACACACAGAGCATGGAAAAGATGAGTGTAGTACTATGCCCAAAAAAGGCCTTATGAAGATAAACCACTATGGACTGCAGCAAGATCTAGAAGGAGCTTTGTGAAAGACGGACACTGTGCACAGGGGCCACCATCTGCACATAGTGCTTTCTCCTAGAAACCTGCTACCCTTCAGCTTCCTCCTCCCAGTTTTCTTCATGGGCTTCTCTTCTCACACCTTCTCATGCTCCCAGGGCTCCATCTTAGCTCACCCCTGTTCTCATTGCATGCTCTTTCCCTAAGTGACCTCACCCACTTCCATGGCTTCAAGCCACCACCCACCACATGCTGCTGACAAGTTCTCTGGCTCAGACCTCGCTTCAGAGATCCTTCTAGTTGACTTTTCCACCTGGATGGCTCAAAGGCAGTGACACTCGGCCGACATGAAGTAGAGCTCACCATCTCTCCCTTGCCACCCCAAACCTGCTGCCCCCCTGTACTTTCTGTCTTCCCAAGCTTGAGTCAGAAGAACCACCAGTCTCACTCACATTCCCTATTCCCTGATCTTCAAGCACTGTCCATTTATATCCTTTCCTTCTCACCACCGCCCTTCCGAGCCATCTCCAAGGGCTTCGGTTCATCTCCCAGCCTCCACTCCCACATCCCCTCGTCCAGGCTTTACACTGACAGTCGTCACCTTTCTTACATACTCCTCTGATAGTGCCTCTGCTGCCCAGATTTCAGCAGTGCCTCATCACCCAAACATGAGGCCTACTGTCCTTGTTTCAGCATTATAGATCTCAATCATTGGACCCCTGCCTATTTGTCCCACCTTGTTACTTACTATCATTCACCCAAGTGCTTGCTCAGCCCCAAATGCTCTCTTAGCTCTGTGCATGCTAATATGCTGTTCCTGCCTCCTCAGATGGCTTCCTCAGTAGGTCTGCCCAGTGATTCCAGGACTGCTGCTACTTTGAAGCTATCCCTTACTCCCCAGGGCAAACCAGAATGCACATTGTTCTGTGCCTGCCTAGGACTTTGAGTTGACTTAGCACTTGTCCTGCAACTATTATAAATGTTTTGTGTGAGTCAGCTATTCTCTTTGGATTAAAAGTTCCTTGATGGCAGGGACATGCCTGGCCCCCACAGCAAACGTTCAAAATGTTGAGCAAATATCGGGATGCTCACACTTGCCAAGGAAGTCAACCCAGCATAGAGCAAAAGCATCTAAATCTTCCCCACACTGCATAAGAGAGTGACTTTCTAGTCGTCTGGGATCTCCATTGGCATGTCGAGCAGAAGCAGCCCAGATGAAGCTAAATGGCTATGTGCCAGCCAGAGGTGGGAGCCCAGGAGGCACGCGTGACATCAATCACGTATCTGCTCCCAAAGGAAATACCCCTGCTTGTCTGTGTCTCTCAACCGTAGCCACAGCTTTGCAGAATGAAAAACCACAATATCTGAGGTTATATGAGGTGGTTCTTAGCTTTGCATCCAACCCTGTGGCACCTGGTACACAGGAAAGGACCTGAACTTTTAGCTCGACTTTGCCTCTGGGTAACATCGTCACAGAATCTAGCATCCAAGTCATTGGAGTTCCTGGCTTGGGAGGAGTGAAATGGTCCGGGTGCTCTTGCTTCTCTGGTTTATTTCCCTCCTAATGGAGTTTTGTTTTAATTCCGGGCAAAAGAAGATACCTTGTCTCGAACCAGGGGATGAAAGATTAGTAGGCTATGTTCTTAAGAACTGGGATTTCTTCTTCTTTGTTCATCAGTTCATGTTTCAGGAAGGAGAGCTCTTCAAGCACACAACACCGAGCTAGGCACTGAGACACTCACTATACAAGCAGAGTCAACATGTGCCTGCCTCAAGGGAATATACGGCCAAGAGAAGCTTACATTTCCCAGCAACATTATCTAGAAGTAACTTCTCAGGAAGGCCTAACTCACTGTGTTGTGTAGGAACCTTTTGTAGGAAGACAATTCCCAATGACCCGCATTTTGACTAAACAGGTGAGGCAGGCCCTTCCAGCCCTCTAATAGAAATTCTAGTTGTCAGATATTTTGTGGAAAGGAACTAGTATTGAGTGGAGTATTAGTCTTGACAAGCCCAGACTTGCACCCCGCTCTCCCCAACTCTTAAAACCCTACATTGTCCTCTTGGCATATAAAATACCCAGTTTTTAACATGATTTAGTAGCTGAGGACTCTGTTTTATCATTGGTGGATTTTGCATGATTCAACTGTAGGGCACCCAGTGAAAATCTGGCCCATGAGATGCTCTGTAATCTCTGCAACAGATTTTGCCCAAGTGTGCCTTGGGGTTACCCAGACTTCCCTGAATCATGATCAGTGAGTTTTCTGAGCAGCAACTTGGGGCTTTTCAAAGTAGCAAACATGAATCCTAGTGCCAAAGTTGTTAACACGTTATCGGCCCAAGAGCCAGAGATGTTGTTATTTGCCTGGTCACTCTGCAGACGTATTAGCATTGTTTCAGCAACAACAAGACATGATGGAGAATAAAGTCTGGTAAAACAGGTCCAGGATGTCGCAGGAAGGACAGCACCAGAGTCCGAGCTGGCAGGGTCTGGACTCTACCGAACTACAGTTTGAGTCAAGGAGGATGTTAGGGGTCTGTACTATGTGCCTGGGGAAGCCTTGTCTCTGTGGTTACTGATGATCCCAGAGGGACCCTCTGCTTGTCACTGTAGAATGAAGGGCCTCCAAGCACAAAATCAAGCCTGTGTTTGGTTCCCCCAGGGGGCCTGAAATCAGGGCCTGATTTCAGAGGAGGCCAGGTTTCTTTAATCAATCCCAGTTAACTACCTTAAAAATTGAAAATTGGAAGGTTCCCACTTACTCTGGAGTGTTTGTCAGTGCCTCAGAATAAAGCACGTGGAAATAGACAGTATATCGTAATCAACATGGTTAGTAATGGATAACACTTTATAGGAAACATGAGTAACATTTACCCAGTGCGTCAACATTTCTAAGTACTTTGTGGTCATTGTTTACCCAGCCCTAGCACTGACGGGCTGTTTGGCCCTCATCTCACGAGAAGTTGATATGACATAGGAAAAAGATAGGAATTGGGAGGCCTGGTTCTAGTCCCCAGTTCACCACATACTCCATAAACTAGACTTAATGACTTAATTTTGCCATCTGTAAAATGAGCAAGGAGTGGAGGAAGCTGATTCTAGAGATTTCTCAAAGATCGCATCAGCGCAGAAATGCTAAAGAGCATGCACAAGGGCTTTGCTTTGGTTGTACTTAGCAACAAGGTGATAACTCATGAATTCTGACACTATTTCTATTAATTTTCCCAACTCGAGAATCCCAGATTTGGGCTTATTTCAGATCTGCTTTGGAATTCCTATTATCCTATGGTCTAAGCAATCTCTGGGTCCTTCCAGTCTTGGTACATTTGTCGTCAATATTCAAGCAAAAGGTCAGAGACACATCCAGATACATTCCATAACTTGGAGAAGTGGTCAGCAGACACACACACACACACACACACGTGATAGTTTGGAGTCTAGGATGCCCTTATTCCCACTGGGGCTCAGGAAGGCAGAAGAAAGATTAGGCTAAGAATGACAGCAACCCCACCCGTAGGTCCTACAGTTGCCTGGTTTACCTATCACTGTGGAAGCAGAGGAAGCAGCATGTGGAGAGCTACACTGAACCTAGAAAGAAGTTTTCTTTGAGATGAAGACTCATCATGTGTAGTTTTAACATTCTAAGTCAGTTCTCTCCAAATCAAGGGGTTCCTTGCCATATTTTTGGTCATGAATCCCTCTGAGAATCTTATGGAAACTATGGATGATTTCTGCCCAGAAAAGTAAACATATTTACAAATTGGGATATAATTTTAGGGAATTCCTATATGCCCTGAAGCCCATGGACCCCAAGTTAGCCACCCCTAGTCTAAAGTAGTGTAAGGGAACCCAATAGCAGGAATATCAGGGCTAGACCAAGATTTCAAAGTCCAGAATTTGCTGCCAAAATTGAATTGAACAAGTAGTAACATAAAGGGTTTTTTTTTTCTTTTTTTCCCTCCGACCATCACCCTCCTTTCTTTTCTCTATTCCCATATCTTTTGTCATCTCTTCTCGTTCCCTTTCAATTTCTCTCCCCATCTCTTGCACATCTTGCACCACAGATGTTCCAGCCTGGTTAAAAAGCCTCCGCCTGCACAAGTACGCTGCGCTTTTCTCCCAGATGACCTATGAGGAAATGATGGCCCTTACTGAGTGCCAGCTGGAGGCTCAGGTATGTGCTTCAAGGGACCATCCTCTGAGAAGGTGCCCCAGGTGGAACCTGAAGTTGAAGCCCAAGATAGACCTTGTTTGGACCCATACCTGTTCCCACCTAGTAGCTTGCCTTGTTCTAGGAACTGTCAGGTGCTGGCCAGCATTGCATGGTGAGTAAGGCTGGGTTCTTGCCTTCGGGGTCCAGTAGGAGATGGAGACCAGCAGGTAACTCTAAGGCAGATGAAGCTTAGTGAGAAAGAGTATGTTGAAAAAGGTATGACCTAGGTGCATGCTCTACATTCAAGGTGCCAGGGAGGAATCAGTGGAGTGGCCTAGAAGTAACGTTTGACCAAAGCCTCAAAGCGTCTGTGTCCCTGCTTTTGCTTTCCTTGCCCCATCTTTCCATCTGGCCAACTAGGGTTTGTTTGGACAATGACAGATTGGTTGTCTGTTGTCCAGTCTGGTTTTCAAATCAGCTAACTTCTAGTAGTTAGTGAGTCGAAGCACCAGGTCGTGCCTCAGACCTTCCCCAACGTTTTTCTAAAAGCATGTTCAGATTGGACTCAGCTGAGATTGGAGTAAGTTGTGCAAAATCCTTTTTCTTCTAACTACCTTGAATAACATGGGATAGTCACAGAGAATGAGATTACCCCAGGTCTCAGATTTCATTTCCCTATGTGTGCCCATAAAAGAACAATGTTCTCCCTTCCTTCTAAGGCATCTTTCCCCAAGTGTGGATGCCAAAGGCTAGGCCAGTCGAGAGACCCCCCTCAAAACTAAGCATGCTTCGTACCATGCTGTGCTCGAGTAAATAAATCTGAGCAATGTCTTTGTTTCCCTTGGTTAAAATGCCATTTGCATGTTTCTAATTGACCTCAGTTTTCCTTCGAGCAATGATTTAAAAGAATTAATGGTCTGAATAAGCTAACAGTATTTCCCTTGCAGGAAGAGGAGATTGTACCATTTGGGGCAGGACTGGTCTGGAAGCATACCTCCCAGCACATGCTGGTTTCCCATTGCATATTCAGTACCCTCAGTTAACCTCTGCAGGCCTGGCTGAATACCAGTATTGAGATGCAAGACAAAGCCCAAAGTCACTGCACATTCTCAGAGAATGAAAGGCACTAATTTCAACTTCCTAACACTTCTCCCGCTGCTTTTTACATCTTGATTGCTCCTTGAGATCCCAGGGATTGATGAGAGCGACCTCTAACAGCATTTTTTGTGTTTGGGTCAGAGTTGAGGGGGGAAAAAAAAATCTAAGTCCTCAGTTATTGACTTGAGAAAACAAACAAACAAACAAACCAAACGAACAAACAAACCAGAAATAATTGACAGAGAGGGCCAAGCCAGAGGCCAGCACAAATTTTTCAGAGTAATTTAATTCACTTGAACCCAAAGTCAAGGTAAACAAATCTGCCCCCTAACACTTTATCCTAGAGAGTGAGTTCAGTTGTCACTTGAGTGTTAGTATCTCTGAAGGAGAGGCGTCTGGTGTTCCCATCTTTTCCTTCTTTAAGAGGAATCCTATGACTAGTTGCAAGAAGTCACCAGAAGTCTGTAGTAGAGACCTGATTTAAGAAAGGACCTGCTTGGAAATGTGTGATATCTGTAGTCAACAAGGGTTTAAATAAATCCGTAGGCTCAGCATTGCACACAGTTAAGACAAAATCCACAGTCCTAACTGTGAATCCTAATCATTTAGCTGAAGTGATGACTGGAGACCAAAGATGACCTGAAAACTGCCAAAAATTGCCCTGGTTGTAGGACACCTGGTAGAATTGCACTAGCCTTCACATATTCTTGAGATGGAAAACCTAGGAAAGGGTTGAGAAAACAATGAAGATCTGTATGGGATGGAGACCTTCAGGCAAACTGAGGGGCTGACATGGCAAAATATGGAGAAGAGGGTGTATGACTTTAAAATGATCCTTTAAGACTGTGAAGACATTTCATGCTGGGTGGGTAATTGGCTGTTCTAGCTCCCTCTCTCTTCTCCTAAAGGTCACAACCAAAGGACACGGGCAAATGTGTAGCCAGATGTAGTTAAAATATTTAGTAAGGAGAGGTTTATGACAATGAGTACTGAAGAGAGAGACAAATGGATATTTACTGGCCTGCAAAGGTAGGAACCAAGAAGACAGTAAATAGCCTCCAAGAGTCTTTAAACTGGTTCTTAAAAATATATCTTTAAATATAACTTTTATTTAATTACAGAATGTTACCAAAGGTGCAAGACACAAAATTGTCATCAGTATTCAGAAGCTCAAAGAAAGACAAAACCTCCTGAAGTCTTTGGAAAGGGTAAGTTATCACCAGGTGAAGGCACATCTCCACCTTTATCACGGGAAGATTCTCAGTCGAAAGTGTCACTGGCAGACCTTTTATAGAGTGTATCACCTTGTTTCCCTACCAGAGGCAGAAAAACATGAAAGGATTTTCAAGTGAACTATCCTGGTTCCCCAAGCTTCTGGGTAACCCGACTGCTGAAATGTACTTATTCCCTGGGTCGAGGCAGCCTGTGACCGGCCATCCCAGTAAACTCCAGGTTCAATAGAGGGAATGAAAATCATTTGGCTGATAAGCACCTATCAGCTGCTACTGTCCCTTTTCGTTTGTTACCTAAACAAGTTCTCTTTCTATCTTTGTATCCGGACATCACCCTGGTAATGATATTTTTAGGACGTGGTGGCTTTATGATTTCATCTGAGGTGCAGAGGAGACCAGGCCTGTTCCTGGGCTGCCCTCTGCCCCAAGTTGGGATTCTTGTGCATTGCTGTTGGGAGGTGGTTGGGACTGGTGGGTGGAAAGTTCTGTAGGGATGTGCCGCCTGCGGAACCTGAGTGGTAAGGTCCTCTAGTGTGTCCAGGGTGACTTTGGAAGGAAACAAAGTATTGAGGGAGGTAGGGCTAATGCAAGTTTTGTAAGAACATAAACGTTTTAATGCAGTGAAAGGTTTTTTTTTTTTTTTTAACTTATAAAAATAGGGACGCCTGGCTGGCTCAGTCAGAAGAGCATATGAGTCTTCATCTCAGGGTCATGAGTTCGAGCCCCGCATTGGGTGTAGAGGTCACTTAAATAAATAAAACTTAAAAAAAATTTTTTTAAAAAGATGTGTGTATATAATTTTATATACAACATATAAAGTTATATTTAATGCATATCACATAAAATATAAAGTATATGTATAGAATAAGCATATATAACTTTATAAGGAAAGGGGCTTTAAAGCCATGGGATAGATATAGAGGCTACTCACATGCCCATCTGTGATGAAAGGTCTGCCCCTAATTAAAGTGAATCACAAATGACACGTGACCTATCCAACTGAACCCGAGGTTATTGTTGTTCTTAATTTTATGATAACTCCTTTACCAAGCGGTTTGTCTAACAGAGTGATTATTGCCATCTTTACTATAAGAAACATTCTCTTTTGGGGACCATTCAAAAGGCCAATTTTCTCCTTATCTGTTAGAAAGCACAGAAAGCTTTCTGCATAATGACTAGCTTGCTAAGTATTACGGTGAAAGGGTGACTGTCCCCCCACCCCACCCAACTCCCACCCCTTACCTCCAGAGCATCCTTTAGGAACTCACAGGAACTCTGCACTGAGGAAATGCACCCACCTGAAAGACGAGAAGGAACTGCTGTTTGCTCTACTCCCCATAGCCTTGGGCCATATCAGTGTGTGGACACACAAGGGCACAGGCTGGCACAGGTGGCCTTGATATGCCACAGACTTTCTATCTGGCCTTTGATGAGCCCGTGCCATTTCACACCTAGCATAATAGTGATTCCACAAAAATACTTTCTGCCGGGTTCACTGGAATGGGAATTTTTTTTAAGTTTATTTTTATTTATTTTGAGAGAGAAACAGAGTACAAGCAGGGGAGGGGCAGAGAGAGACAGGGAGAGAGAGAGTCCCAAGCAGGCTCTGCACTGTCAGCACAGAGCCTGATGTGGGGCTCAAACTCGTGAACCGTGACATCATCATGACCTGAGCCTAAATCAAGAGTCAGATGCTCAACTGACTGAGCCACTTAGGTGCCTGGAGTGGGAATTGATAAAAAGATGACAAATTTCATACAAAGTCTGAGAGCAGCTAATGATCAAGAGAAGAGCAGTAATGAGTTTATTTCGACGTCCCTGAGGAGGAAAGCTTGTGCGTCTAGGAGACCAGCACGTTCAGCTTGCTTCAGAACACCTGAGTACAGATACTTGTGTGCTTGTCCCTTCAGGAGCTCATGACCTGGGGTTGGGGGTCCTCAGCATCCACTGGGGACTCAGCCCCTTGGCTCGCTCCTCTGGGACCCAAGGCTCTCCTGCTCTTTGAGGGAGGGAGTCATCCCTAATGTGTTACCACTTAGGCCACCAGCAGCAAACTCCATCAGCCCCTTCTCTCGTGCTCCCACACGTCCTAAGCTGGTTATGCTGTTGAAAATGCTATCATCAGGCCTTTGCTTGCCTACAGCATTCTTACCTCACACAGAACCTGGGGCCCCGCCCAGGGCTAGTTCATAATCAGTGGTTGCTGCAGATAAGCTCCATGTCCAGAGCCCTTCCACTCAGCCTGAACACTTACTAAGCAGCTGCCTTGGACTACATTTACCCCATCCACTGGAGGCTACCCGTGAGTAACACAGTAATATGTGGCTCCTGCCTTTGGGGAGCACGAGATGCACACTGTGACACAGACATGTCACACAGACACGGCCGGTGCTCTCAAATCCCTTGTGATCAGTGTCGTCACCGAGGCAGGTGGGGGAATCTTCCTGGGATGAAGCACAGCACTCTGCAGTGGTGACGAAGAGGGAAACCTCGGAGGGGCCGACACTGGCTGGAAGACTCGTTAGGAACCTACAGCCAGACTTGGTGCACCCTGGAGCTAAGGCAGGGCCCGCGAGGGTGGAGAGGGATAAGAGAGGTCGTTTAGCAGAAGTCCAGGCAGTGGCCTTGATGCCGTGCCATTTGGGAACAGCAGATATAGCAGGAGTTGCCAGGTTTGGAGAAGTGGGGCTGAGTTCAGTTGGCCAGATTGAGTCTGAGGTGCCTTTGGGACACCCAGGCAGAAAAGGCAAATTAGTGGCCAGAAGAACAAGGCTAGAGTCCACAAGGCCTTGAAAGACTCATCTGTGGGTCATCTGTGCATAATGGCAGTTGACTCCTCCAGAAGTGTGTGCCAAGTGGAAGAGCTGAGGACAGACCCCAAGAAGCACCATCCAGAAGATATGGAGGGACTGAACAGTGACAGGCTGAGCCCACCCAGGGGGTCAGAGAAGCATTTGAAGGAGCAAATCCCATCAGGTGCTGTGGATGTGTCCCCTACAGTGAGGACTGAACACTGCCCCCTGGAACTGGCTGCCAGCAGGTCACTGGTGGCCATGATGAGAAGGGATACAAGGAGAAAGGAGCGATAGAAGCAGAAACTCAGGAACCCAGAAGTGTGAATGGGTGTTGAGGCCACGGGGTAAGGAAGTACAGACTTCTCAAGATGTTTGGTGGAAAAGAAAAAGGAAAGATTAGAATGTTGCTGGGGCAAACTTTTCAACATTGATCTTTAATAACGAAAATGTTTCACATGCTTTTATTCACTGTCCTTTTTCAACTAATTCCCAAACGATGAAGCTAAACTATTCCCTGGGAACCTGGCACAGAGAAAGGACACACACACACACACACACACACACGCACACAATGTTTCCACAGCTCCCTGTCCTGGCTGCATGCTCACACTGTATGGGCCCCAGAAACTGTAAGCATCTCAGGGCAAGGATTCTATTGTATTTGTTTCTAGGTCCCTGATGCTTCACAGTGCTTAGCTCCTGGTTGGGCCCAGCTGGAGTGTGGTGAATGAAAGGTGGCAGGGGAGTAGATTTAAGTAGGTGCAGGAGTGCTGTCTACTGTGCAAGAGGTCCAGGTCTGCTCACACTGGGGGAAGGATGGGACCATGGTCAGTGTGTAAGTGTCGAGACACTGGCTGCCCAAGTTCTGTCTTCCAGACGATTTGCCCCTTGCTGCTGTCACGTGCCCTGAGAAAGGTTTCAAACCAGTCTTCCTCTAAGACCTAAGAAAGCCAGATGAGGGGTTGGCAAGTAGCTTCCTGTCCTGTGCATGGGCCCTGAGCTGTGCCACCAGAGCTGACTGCTGGCATTGGTGGGCCGGCCTTCGTGGAGGCCTCTGCCTCGAGCTCCCTCTGCCATGAGCTCCTCGGCTAGGCACATTAGCGAACAGACAGCTTCATTTTGCCTCTTTGTGTTTATAATGTAGGAGTATATTTATGGTCTGAAGGATCAGTAGAGACTTGGGTTGGTTCCCTATTTTTGTCAACATGGAGAATTAATTCCCACAGCTAGTTGGAGGACACTGGATTGGGTCCCACTTGGGCCATTTTCTAGCTTCCTTCTCAACTTGGGCACTCAGTGTTGAGTTCTGGAATTGATTTCTGAAGAGTCAGATATGTAACCCTACAAAGGCTGGCATAAGGGGCATTGTTAACTTGTTAGCCGAGTGTTTTCTTTGAGACAGTGGCTTCAAGTCTATGGGGGAAGACAAAACAAAAAAAAACTCTGCATGATTCCTGATAAGTTATATTTGACAGAAAGTGTCCATCATTATTCATTAGGTTTATGGCTTCCTTTTTGGTGTGGTTGTCTCCAGTGGAGTAAGGTAAGATTTGAACTTGGGGCAAGTGTATGTTTCCTGTTCCAAAGAGTTCAGCTATTAGCATAATCAAAATCCCCTTCCTCCATCACTGAGTAACTACAGAAGCCTTTTTGCATGTGACAAGAGCCAAGTGAGGGTTGTTTGGTGGCAGTTGACACAATGTCATGAGCATGCATTTGCTCACCTCTGTGTTAGCTGTCACGTGGGATGGCATGGCAGGGATGCATGTGATCTCCCAAATAGGCCAGCCAGCTCTGCCTACTCAGCTCCCACTCAGTGAGGAAGCTTCATCCCTTCTCTCTCCTTCTGCTTCCCCCCTCCCCCCCCCCCACCCCAGTCAGGGGCTGGACAGGATCAGGAGCCGCCACATCCCAGGTGCCAGTTAGGCAGTTGGCAGGAAGTGAAGGACCTAGAGGCAGGGATCCCCCCCACCCCAGTTGGCACATAGTTGGATCAGGAAAGGCCATAGGTGCTCTCCTGGCATGGGTCAGCTAGCTTGCCTCATATGCCCTGCCCTGATAGATCACCAAGTCCAAAATCGAGCGACCAGTCACGTGACTCCATCTAGACTCTGGAAAAGACTGGTCCAGTCTGGGCAGCAGGAAAACTGGGAATGACTCCTGCCTCAGGTTTGCTGGCGTAGGCAGCAAGCTAGTCTTCCCCACGCCATGTCTGCCAGGTTTAGAAGGAAGGCCGTAGACTCTCAAGCTCTCCTCTTTAAAAGAAAAATGGACGCTCTCCTCTAAAACAGGCTGGACAGTGGCCCTGGCCAGGACTGAAACAATTCTGATGGCTACTTAGCATTTCACTTTACTCAATGGCCCTGGGTGCCAACTAGGCTAAGTTTCTGCTTCCAACCTCCTGAGCAAAGCAGGTTCCCGCCAATGGTGGGGCTGGGCTATTGGTGTTTTGCTGCCCTGAACTGAAACGTGCCTATTCAAGACTGCCGCCCTCCAGTTTCCTTTTTCTAATCAATTGATAGGAAGTCCAATGTGCTATCGATTGATCGGAAAGTCTGGGTGTAGAGGTGATCGTGTTCCATGGGCTTGTGTTCCTGGACACCATCAAGCAGTTTTTCTTAGAGGAACCCAGGAATGGACTGGTACTCATGCTTCAGGCTTTTGAAATGATGTCTTTGCCATTCTGTGCTCTCAGAAGAGTAAATACTTCATTAGTAATCAGGGCCTTGATTGTCAGTGTCCTTCCTGGGTCCCAAGGAGACGTCTGTTGCAAAAGCACTTGGGCAGCACTGGGGCAGAGGGCCGGACTGCTCTCCATGCCAAAAATGATTCCCAGGCCCTGACACCCAGCCACAAGCGTCAGAGCCTGTCCTGTGCCTCTGTGAGGATCTGGCACGTAGATAAATGTCGACCAGAATCAGCACTCACTCTTTTTCCTAATAAATAACCACCAGTATATCAAACTGTATGTGCAGAATGCCCCAATTTTATTATACAACATATAAAATCATTTATATTATGTACAATTTTAGTTGATCCTTAAACAACATGGGGCACTGACTCCTCCCCTGTGCAGCTGAAAATCCATGTGTAACTTCTGACTCCCCCAAAACTGAACTACTAATAGCCTACTGTTGACTGGAAGCCTTACTGAAGATATATTGTACGCTATATATGTTATATTCTGTATTCCTATAATAAAGTCAGCTACAGAATAGAAAATGCTAAGAAAATCATCAGTAAATTCTCAACACTGTACTGTATTTATCGGAACAATCCGCATGTAAGTGGACACACACAGTTCAAACTCATGTTGTTCAAGAGTCAACTGTATTGTATACACATATATTGTACATATTTCTCTCCAGAATGAAACTTCAACAACATGTCACTCCCTTGCTCAAAACTTCCCCTGAAGTCTCTTCTCATTTAGAAAAACTCCCAGCTTCCTTGCCTCCATGCTCAGGCCCCAGTAGAAACCTCATTCCTCACTCTCTCCTCTCCCCATCCTGTTCTACCTCCTTGCTATTCCTCACATACCCTGGCATGCCCCCACCTCAGAGTCTCTGCCTTCACCATGCCCTCTGCATGGGGCACGCTTTCCCAGGGTCCTCATGCCCACATTCATTTGGGTTCCCAGTCCAACATCACCCCCTCAGACAGCATCCCTTCACAGCCACCCTGGCCTGCACCCTAGCGCAGTATGTTCATCTCAGGGTGGGTTGTAAACTCCCCAAGGGAACCACAAAGACTCTTCCCCCCATAACCTCTTGCCTAGGACAGTGCCCAGTTCATCACAGCACTCGACACATACCTACTAACAAAGAAGCACATGACATGGGAACCTGACCCTGACCTGCAGCTTTACAGATATTAACATCCTTACAACCACCCATTGAGGCAGATGTTATCTTTATTTTATACACAGAAATAGGCACAGGGAGGTTAAGTTGTTTACCCAAGGTCATACAGTAGTGTCAGAATTTGAACCCCAGCATCTGTCCTAGAGTCTGTATTCTTTGAAGTTTTACTTGTTTTGAGAGAGAGGGAGAGAGCCAGCAGGGGAGGGGCAGAGAGAGAGAGAGAGAGAGAGAATCCCTAGCAGTCTCTGCATCGTTAGGGCAGAGCCCAAGGTGGGGCTCAATCCCAAACACCGTGAGATCATGATCTGAGTGAGATCAGACACTTAACAGACTGAGCCATCCAGGCACCCTCCTAGAGTCTGTATTCTTAACCACTGCCCTGTGGTGCCTGTGTCGTGGGCTGAGGGTGTGAACGAGCAGGTCCCTTCATCCTACACAGGACAGGAAGTTACCACATGACCCAGCTTTATTATACAGCTTCTAAAGTGTGTGCATGTAAAATATATAAATGCTTTTTATAGAAATTCACTGAGGAAGCCAGGGAAGGAAATGTACAAAATCGTTTTAGTGATCACCTCTAGATGGTGGGATTTTCAGGTGATGTATATTTTCCTCACTATGCATATCCGTATTTTGCCAAGTTTTCTACCGGGCTAATAATAGAATGATAAAATGGCTGCATTTCCAAAGACTGTTGGGATGAAGGGGCCAGCAGCTGTGAGTCCCGCCTAGGAATAGCTCCGGGCAGGGGGAGGGAGACGTCAAGGTGGGCCACCCCCAGTGCTGTCCCTAACCAAAGTCTTCTCCCTCTGGCCGTCCAGGACATCATCGAAGGGGGCAACCTGCGCATCCCGCTCCAGGAGCTGCACCAGATGATCCTGACTCCCATCAAGGCCTACAGCTCCCCAAGCACCACCCCCGAGGCTTGCCGCCGGGAGCCCCAGGCCCCCCACCCACCCTCACTGATGGGCCCTGAGGGCCAGACCCCTGACTGCAAAGACAGTGCCGCAGCCACTGGTGCCACAGCCACCGCCTCCGCTGGGGCCAGCGGTGGGCTCCAGCCACACCAGCTGAGTAGCTGTGATGGGGAGCTGGCCGTCGCCCCCCTGCCGGAGGGGGATCTCCCTGGGCAGTTCACACGTGTCATGGGGAAAGGTAGAGCCTGATTCTCCCACCTCCGCCATTGTTCTCTCAACACCACTAATCAGAGCTCCTGGTTCCTGAGGAGCTTCTCCAGGGTGCTGGATAAACTGTCAGGGTAGATGCCATTAGCCCATTTACAGATGAGGAGAGTGAGGCTCAAAGGTTGTCATTTGGGACTGAACTCCAATCTCTCTGACCCCCAGAGGCCTCTTCCTTAACCCTGTCTCCTTTTCTCTTCCACTCCCTCAATGCCGGGTCCTCCTAGCAAAGTGAGTGCTCATTGGGCCTCTGGGCCTGCGGGCGGAAGGAAGTCAGCCCTTCCCTTACTTAATACAGACTACTCTTTGAAGGCACCATAGCCATGCTGTGTGCCTGTCTGGAGGGCAGACTGAATTCTCATGTGATTCTTTGGGTAGGAGCTTTCTTTCTACCTCCCCCGTGCGTGGCACAGTGACTACGTGATTATCTTTGAAAGGTCCAGTGCTAGAATAATTTGCGCTTACACGGGGTGTCCCACAAGAAAGTGTGATTATTTTAAAAACGCAGTGAATGCCAGTACTTTTCCTTTGGGAAGAAGAAACAATTTTTCTTCTTTATTGTCCAATATTTCAGATCATTTTATTTTATTTTTTTAATTTTTTTTAACATTTATTTATTTTTGAGACAGAGAGAGACAGAGCATGAACAGGGGAGGGTCAGAGAAAGAGGGAGACACAGAATCTGAAACAGGCTCCAGGCTCTGAGCTGTCAGCACAGAGCCCGACGCGGGGCTCGAACCCACGGACCGTGAGATCATGACCTGAGCCGAAGTCGGATGCTTAACCGACTGAGCCACCCAGGCGCCCCCCAGATCATTTTAAAGAAACCAAGTTTTTACCAAAAGAAATGGACACCTGAGTCTTAGAGGTGCAGTGAGAAACTTCCCATGTGCCCACATCCTAAAAAAAAAAAAAAAGACTTACTTCCATAGGAATCTGGTTCAGAGGAGACTTGTATCATCCCTTTGAGCTGAGATGGCCAGGGTGGGTCCCTGGTCTCCTCCCACTCACCTCCTAGCTCTCTCTACCTCCCAACCTCCCACCCCCGATGGGGGCTCTTCACAGTGTGGGATTAGAACAGATGACCCCCTGGGTAAAGATACATGTGAGAGTGGATACCTGAGTGTAACCCCTGATGGGCTCGGAGACCCGAACTTCTCTGGCATGGCTACTTGTTACAGTTTAGCTACTTTCAAATAAATTATAAATCCATGCTCAACATAAAAAATCAAAACTAAACAAAATGATGGAAAGTGAAAAATAACCTGTCCCCCAAGCCCTGCCATCTTCCTCTGCAGAGGTGACTGCTATAAACAGGTTTAGAATATCCCTTCAGGAACTTTGTACTAATCATATACAAGCACATGAGAATCCTTTTCACACACAAACAGGTGTTGTTTATACATTTTTCTGCAGCTAGTTTTTCCTATATTATATACTTTTAATATTTCTATCCATACGGTATCACCACCCTATTCTTTTTTAAACGTTGCATACTGTTCCGCTATATGCAAAAAGTATAATTTAACAGGACCCCAGTTAATGGACACTGAGGTGGTTTTCAAGTTTTTGTTATTACAAACAATGCTGTACTGAAAATCTATGTGCAAAGACATGATATAAGTGGGATTCTGTGACACACTGGTTATTCAGGATTAGGAAGAGAAAGGAATCATTATGCCCAGGTTTCAAGCTTGGTCTACTTGAGTGCAAGGCATTTTCACTTCTGACATCTTTTGTCCAACCACCTCTACCGCAGCCTTCTAAACACCCCCGTCAAAATCAGAGCATCACCGCCTCTAGGATGAGATTAGAATGGGCTATGATATCGGGGTCATGAGAATCCCAGTGGGGGTGTGCACTCTCCTTGCTGACTGACTCTGCTCGGTCTTATTGCTTCAGTTTCTTGAGTGTGTAGGTGAACTTGTGTGTGTATAAAGGTGTGTTACCACTTTGAGAAAATAACCCTCCAATGACGGAGTAGCGGGCTCCTGCCCATGTGTGTGCCCACACACCTCATGTCCTAAAAGATGTGCCAGACTCATTCCTCCAAATGAGGCGCACAGTTCATTCATCAAATTATGAAGACTGCTTTCTGAGAACGTTGATGGTCTTTGATGCCTTTGAACTCTCTTCTCCAAAGGAGCCTCTTTCAAAGATAGAGCTCAGGACACGGCTGCATTCTTCTCCCAGAGTGTCTCAGGCTGGATTGCAGAAGGCTTAATATAGAATGGTATGCCTGGAATTAAGCGAAGGGGCTTCTCAAAGCGAGGGCTCCTGTGGTGACCAAGCCTTTGACTTCAGTGGAATGAGGAGCCTCCTGGCCTTTTTTGTGAACCTTACGTAAAGCCACAGGCACACATACCTCTCAAAATATTGGTCCTGAAAGGAAATCAGAGACAGATCTCCGGGGTTAGAATGGGTTTGCATGTTTCTAATTCATCTTTTCTATTTTTTTTTTAATTCACAGTGTGCACACAGCTCTTGGTCTCCAGACCTGATGAGGAAAATATAAGTTCCTATTTACAGCTCATAGACAAGTGTCTAATTCATGAGGTGAGTAGTAATGGATTTCACAAAACTGTTTTTCTCATTGCTTAGAAATGGTTCTCAGAGTTTCTGTGATGTGATCACTTGGGTCTCCCAACAACTTGTTTTTGAAGGGTAGACAGGCATTAATCATAGCCTGGGCAGAACCCAGCTATGGTGGCTTCAAACCTAAGCACAGCCTGTATGTGACTTTGGTGTCGAGATTCATCTAGACTGAGCTCTGATGTAAGGGTGAATGCCTGAGAGAAACTTCTGGCTCTGGAAGAATCCCTGAGTGACCGAGCCTGAGGTGGTTAACACTCAACCCTGCCACCTAGTTTTGGCGTTTTCAAGTCCTTTTAAAATTTTGTGTTGAAACATTTCGTCTTTTGGCTCAGGGAAAATTGAGGGAGGGTGAGAGAGTGTGCAAAAAAAAAAAAAAAATCATGTGTTTGTGTGTGGTCTGATTTGTGATTTTTATAGGAATTGTGTTGAGCCACATGTCCTTTTGAAGGAGGACTGAGGCCGGCTGGAGGTGTTCCCATTAGACTCAGTGCAAGTGCAATCTTCCTGATGGAGCAGACCGGGTCCTGGACACTGCTGGGCCGGAGCAGCCGCCTGCCCTGGCAGCTGCCCTGAGGCCCATGTGGGGACAGGGGATTGTGTCTCGGACCCAAGACTCCAGTAGCTTCTTGGGAGCACCCCCTCAAAGAGTCATAGACACAAGAGTCACAGTGTAGGCTTTGGAAAAACTTAGCACTGAGGTCTTTCTTTGGGACTTTAACGTTAGAATAAGGTGGCAAAGGCCCCCAAGTCTCCTCACCTTTGCCAGGTTAGCAGCCAGAGCCCCAGAAGTGCAGTGGGCCCCAGTGAAGGGAGACACCTGGCACAGAGGTTTGTCCCCCTTACCCACTGCCCCACTCACACTGCCCTCACCCTGCCAGCTGCCACACAGGCCCATCTGTCAAAGGCCAGTTCCCTGGGCCCCCACCCTTCTGTAGTCTGACTCCCCCCCGCCCGTCACGTACAGGTTATGGTCTCCTTCTGGGTTTCCTTCCCAGCCACTGACCCACAGTGTCCCCTAAACTCTCCTTTTTGCTATTTCCTCTCTCAGCAGAGCAAATTCTTGTGTCCCTCTCCACAGTCCCCAACTGACTCTTTGCTATGTGCAATCCTGTCACCCTACTTGTTTTGGCCAGCAAAAAGCAACAGGAAGAAAAGAAGGCAAGAACGTGTTGAAGAATTTTAGAACTCATTCATTCCACAGATCCTTATTAAGCACCCAGACCCCATCCCTGACTATGTAGCTTATGGTATGAGGGTAGCAGGGGAGACAAAAGGAAACCAGGTCATCACATACATGAGGATAAGGCTGTCCTGGCATCCTATGGAGCCCAGATGAGGAGCGGGGCCACCAAATCCAGAACCGGAAATGGCTTTTCCTCAGAGGAACTGTCCCCAAGCTAGGTCTGAAAGGCAAACTGGGGTCTTGGTGGTAAAGACTCACCTACGTAGGTGGGAGCGCTCCAGGCAGAAAGAACAGCATTTGGAGAGCTCTGTGTCTTACTGGGGGGGGGGGGGGGGGAGTATGTTTGGAGTGAGTTTGGGGGGGACTGATAAGGGGAGGATTTAAATTTATATAAAGGAACTAGAACCTTGCATCCTCTGCCATGCCCACACTCACACCAAACCTTCAGGATACTTGTAACCAAGTTACAAGTTACTTTCCATCTTGCCTCAAGTCTGCTGAGCCCGCAAGACAAAATAATGAGCCCTCCAGCTGCCTCCGTTGGACAGTGCACAAGCTTCCTAATTGGTCTCCACCAGCCCCAAAGCTGTGGCCTGATGCTTCTCACTTTCGTGCCACTGTGCATGCCCTCCTTGCGCAGCCTGGCTCTCTTTTCCATTTCCTTAGAATATTTAGAAAATGCCTAGTTTTTTTTTCTCCCTGCCTGCCCAAGTGATTAAATGCAAAGATGGCACCATGTGGACTCATCTGCTGGCAAGAGGCCTCGACTGCAGTAGAGGGACCTGTGGCTGGTGGGAGTCACAGGCAGAAAGGGGGTTATGCTATGTCTGCTTGCCTGAATTCATGTCCGGATGGAGAGGACTGTACTCTGCTTTGGAAGGGAAAATGCTGTGCAAGACCTTTTATTATTATTTTAGTTCAAGAAAGAGGAAACGTGTCTGAATAATTTTCCACAGGCTTCGGTTATTCTGTTGGGCAGAACACCTCCTCCCTGTGAGGCCCTGTCAAAGCACGCAGTCTCCATCCTGGCTGAGGTTTATACCTGGGCTCCACGAAACAGGACTCCCTTTCACAGCCCGAATGTGCTATTCCTTACCTGACTGGACAGGATGTTGACCGAACCTAGACATTTTCCTTCCTCCCAGGGACAAAGGGACCAACTCCCTAGAGTAACAGAAGGGAGGACAGGAAAGTTCTGAATTTCACTTCTGAGACTACTTTGCTGCATTATAATCCCTGGCTTCTTGCCTCCTCACCATCTCCAGGAGGTTCTGCAGAGAGGAGTTCTTGCCCCTTTTATGAGCATTTTTTTAATCCCACAAAAGCTGTGGGGCACACCCTAGCCATCTTCTTCCATACAGACTCATTGGTTTGTCCCTGATCGTGACACAGGACTCGGAAGTGGCTGACTGGCTATGTCAATCTGTACTGTGGAGGTTCCTTCCCCTCCAGTCCCTGAGGAAGCTGCTACCAGCCCAACCCAGAGCTGCCAGTGGAATGGCTGAGGTCATGTGTCAGCCATCCCAGTTGACAGTGGAGCTCCCATGATAGAGTGCTACTTTGCAGACACACACACACACAGAGACCAGCTTCTGGAAATCGCTCATTGCCAGCCATGACCCAGCTCCTCTCTGTGCCTCCCAGCTGCAGCCTCCAGGACTGAGAAGTGGCCACCACACTCACTCAGCATGGCTAAGGGGCTTGATTCTATCTGCAACCCAGAACTAAATGAGCCTGGTGCCAGTGTTGAATGAATGAGCTGACCTCTCTGGGGCCGGGGGGTGGGATATAAACATTTCCACCTTCTTGGAAATGTCCTTGGAAGCACTTTGAATGCATGTCTATAAAGTAAGCCATTTCCTCCTTTGTCACTTGGAAACTCAGGCCAGCTGTCCTTCAGGCTGGCCCTAGACCAGCTCGGTATTACAGTTTTGACAACTTGAAATCATTTGTTGGGGGCTGAAGGTGATTGCTAAATACCATATGTGACAAACATTCATACACCACCACCAAAGGGCTGGTTTGCACAACCAAAAAAACCCTGGCTAGAGTATCTATGAGCAGCAGTTATTGAACCATTACTAACAGTCAGGTATGTTCTAAGTATTCTAATTGCATTTCATGTGTTGTCTCATTTAATCCTTACGTCTTTTTGAGGGAGATATTATTATCCACGGTTTTTAGAAGGAACCGAGTCTCAGGTAAAGGAACTCACATAAGGGTATGCAGGATTCAAACCCTGTCCGTATCCATCCAGAGCCTTCCTCCAACCAACTGGGCTGGACTCTCCTCCCCAAGTCATCTTGATCAGTGCACCTGCATCCTGTGTTCTCAAACTTTGGCAGAATAAGCCAGTCAAAAGGAGAATCTATCCATCCCTTTATTAGTCTAGCAGCGATGCTTGCCTTTCAAGTTTTCAGACATTCATGTATAGGTGGACACTCACCAAGCATTACCAACAAATGAGAAGGGACCACAGAGTAGAACCATGTCCTTACCTTGTAACCATGAGACCATCCTACCATGTACCTTAAGCAGTGTCTGCACCTCTTTAATGAGGCATGGAATCTCTGGGTTGGGTAGACCTCCTTTAGTGGATATCCTTAAATGTGTCTGGCTAAGGTCATCCAGCAGGAAGGGGTTTGCAAGTCAATAATTTTTTCGCAATATAGCTAACATCTTTTTGCTTTTTTGTTCACATAGCTCCCCTGTGTTTAGGTCCTTAAAGATTAAATGTCATCTGGAGAAAATTAAGCTGTCATTTTTTTTTCTCTGTTTAAGGAATCAGTTTCCTTTATGGAAAGTAGTCATATAGTCTGTTACTCTAAGTAATAGTTTATTGCTACTTAAAGGATTTTCTGTCTTATTGACAAAAGTACATGGGTATGTTATCTCCATCATTGTTACTGCTAATCAATCAAAGCTGATGGGTCTCCCACAGGGTGTGGGCCACCGTTCTAGTCTCCCGCCAGGGGATTTCTATATTGCACGCAGGGTCCTCAAACCATCTAGAATGCCAAATGTCCGTGTTCCATCTGCAGCAGAATTACCAGGGCACTTGTTGCAAACATCACCTGGACTCCTCTCCAGATCTCTTATATCAGGCTCTAGGTATGTGGGAAAGGGTCTAGGTCTTCTTGAGGGATTCTAATATAACACAGATTTGAGTGTCTCTGCCTTAGGGACTCATAACCCCTATAAAGTCTTTCCCTGGACTTCAGCATACACAAAAGAAGGCATAATACAGATGTCAATGTGTTATGAAGCAGGCAAAACACCCCCTCAATGCCAATTTTACTAAAAAGGATTTGAGAAGGCATCAGATCTACCGATTTTCCTAAACTTTAGGCAAAATTTAGGTCAGGATTGGTGCACTGGGGTTTTGTAGGGCACAGGATCCTTTAACTAGAGATTTCTCAGCAAAGCCCCATGCCCTATAAAACTGCCAGTGCACCTATCCTGATGTATAGTATAGTATAGTATAACATAGCAGAGACTATTCTTCCATTTTCTGAAACCCTGAAGACCACTCCAGGGTGACCACACACCATCAAGCAGATTGATTTTTGAAGTGGTTTAGCATTTCCATTGATTATGAACACATAGGGGGCCTGCAAAAGCCAGAGTATTCAACAGTCCATTTTGCAATTCATTCTTGGTTAATCTGTAGAGTCCAGAGTAGAGTCAGGAGGAAGGGGAAAGTGAGTATGGATCTGCCAGAAATGCAACCAAAAACAAGGGTTGTCAAAAGCTTAATGCATGTACTTTACCAGGCACCTCCAATGACAAATAACTTGCATTGTTGGTACAGGTGGCTCCCAAGTGAAACTGACTGCCATTTGGATCAAGTAGGGAGCAGGTGAAGAAAAGGCAACTGCCAGAGACTCCGATGTTCCCCCTATTAATTGCATGTTTCTCCCTCTAATGCCAGGCTGCGCCACCCATTAAAAAGTCCTGTTTGTTTTTACAGGCATTTACAGAGACTCAGAAAAAAAGATTGTTGTCATGGAAACAGCAGGTGCAGAAGCTCTTTCGGTCTTTCCCTCGGAAAACCCTTCTAGACATATCAGGATATCGACAGCAAAGAAAGTATGTTGGGATTTTGTTCTTCTTAATGCACGGTGGTTCCCTGGTGTTTCACTGCCTGCCTGGGTTCCTGGGCAGGACTATGGCAGGCATCATCATTCCTTGTCCACAAGGATGCCCTGTGGGGAATTGGAGATCCCTTAAACAGACGGGGTTGGGAAAAGGCTATGGAGAGAAAGCATGCCCAGAAAAAGAACTGAACATGATCTTTTGTAACTCAGTTTACATGATCAAAATGACAGTATTAGTCCAGAGGGGACGGGTATGATTTAATGAATGCCCACAAAACAACTGGTGGTTGATCCACAAGAGGGGGCCCTGAAAGGACAAAAATGGGTTCTATTAGCACCTTACAAGGTAGTGTCATTTTTTCTTCCTTCTAGCTGCAGACTAGCTAATTATAGTTGGTGGCAGGGTGAAGAGCCCAGTGCTGGTCTATTTTGGTCTGAGCTGCAATCTAAGAGTGGAGCAGTACCACTCTTGATTTTTCATAGTGCTTCAGCTTCTTGGATGCAGTTAAAAATAAGCCTCATTGTACTTTAGAACCCATTACCTTAATCTGGTTTTAAATTAAAGAACCCAATTGCATATTAAAGGTGAATTACAGTGACAATCCAGGGGAAGAATCAAGGGGGGTGTGGGGTAAAGCCTTCAACAATGACAGGGAGTTGGGGGAAGACAAAAGACTGATGTACAAACATCCTGAAAAATCAACTTTCTATTGTACATTTTTAAACATGAGCAGATAATTTTTTCACTTGTACCTAAAAAGTTCTGAATTCATTTCTTCGTGTATATAGAGAAGCTCTGTGTTGTTAAAAAATTTTGGCATTTATTTGCATAAGTGTGCCTTAAAACATCACTATTTCACATTATTTAAGGGAGATAAGGATAGTTGGGATTTATGAAAACCTTTCATTAAAGATTAATGTAAAAATTGAAGTGTTATCATATTCTAGCATATATAACACCGTTATTTATTAAACAAACATTTAGTACTATGTGCCAAGTGGTATCTAAGCATTTTAGGAATATTAATACATATAATCCTTGCAACAACCATATGAGGTAGAGTTGCTATTATTAACTTCAATTTACAGAGGAGTCTGTAGGCAGTGATATCCAGGATTTGGACCAGGCAAGCCAGCACCAGCTGCAGAGTCAGTGCTCTTAACCATTGTACATGCCACATGCCAGGCAGCTCTCACAGACTCCAGCTGATGTGTAGAAAAAACAGTCAGGAAGAGCAGCCCTCTTTATGGCAGCTCCCTGTCTCCAAGCTCTCTGGGGTTGCCCTTCCTGGTGGGATGGACTGGACCACCTGTGCACCCTGAGGATTGCCAGGGGCCCAGGTAAAAGGCAAGGTCTGCTCATAGGCCTCCCATCTCAGGGACTACCCCCTTCCCAGGCTTGCTCTCCTTATAAGGGCAACAGTGCATCTCTCTCAAGTGAGAGGATGAGGTTCCAGACCCTCTTGCCAACACCAAGCCCTCAGGAAACAAGTTCCAAGGAGAAGAAGGACTTTAGAGGATAAAGATAAAGATAGAGATTTTAAGCTATTTGCTTCTCTCAAGACTGTCATCCCCTGCCTCTGTCTGCTCTGCTTTGTCCTTGGTCCATATGAGAGTTCCCATTAAACCTGACCTCTCCAGAGTGTTATTAACTAACGTTTGTCTTGGGCTACCCAAGGTTTGCCATATTGGAATCTTGATGGACCTGTTTTTATTGATAAGAATAAATTCAGTCATCAATTGTGGATGTTCAATTGGAAGTTGCTAAGGCTCTAGAAAATAATTTGTTCTCATTTATATTACCCCTTTTTATGCTATTAATGAGACCTTTTTATCCTATTAATTTGCTTTGAAGACCTGTTCCTCCCATAGTACAAAGGTAACTGCAGCCCAGCCCCTGCATGAATTATCACAAATCCCCAATTAGTTTGTTCTTATTAATGTTATTTTCTCAGTCTTTTCACGCATTTCAACGTAATGAAATCAGATGGTCAGATTTAGGAAAGCAGAGGTGGGCAGAGTAAAAGAATAAGGAATGAGTGGTGTCTGGGTGGCTCAGTCGGTTAAAGCATCCAACTTCAGCTTAGGTCATGATCTCGCGGTCCATGAGTTCAAGCCCTGTGTTGGGCTCTGTGCTGACAACTCAGAGCCTAGAGCCTGCTTCAGATTCTGTGTCTCCCTCTCTCTGCTCCTCCCCTGCTCACACTCTCTCTCTCTCAAAAATAAGTAAAAATTTTAAAAAATATGTTAAAAAAAAAAAAGGATGAGGAATGAAAACTTACTTGTGTCACTTGGTTCTCTCCCCAGAGAGAATGATTATGTCATTAAGCCTAGTGGTCTTAAGTAACCTAAGCACTGACTCTGGTTGCCAGAAGTGGCAACCCTCAACAACCCTGGCTTTGTAATAACCAACTAAGTATGTCACAGTAGGGCCCCACAGACATTAGAAAGGTAGCCTATCCAAATACTGCCCCCTCATCTATCCTGACCCCAAAATGTTCTGGGGTCTACCTGCTGCATACAGCCCAACTCATGCATCCTAACTTTAGGAGTCCCTAGAGCCCTCCTGTCTTCAGTGACCAAGTGTCCCATAGCAGCATCCTCTGCCCACATTGCTCAAGAATATAGTCTTGCCCTTCCTGGAAGCACAAATCATTTTAGCATCACTCACTGACTACTGTATTTTGCATATGAAATAGCTTTTTAAAAATCCAACCGAAAAGGAAAATGAGCAAAAAAGCTATCTGCACTAAATAAGGAGAAGTCTTAGAATACTGAATCATCTACCAGGTGGCCAATATTCCAACTCTAAAAACCAAAGGACTAGTCTTCTTAGTTAAAAAAAAAAACAAAATCACTTGATCCTTGTTTCCACTTGTCATGGATCTCAGACTGTCCTTCTCAAAAGAGGTCTCCTAGATCACGTGAAATTACTTTTATCCCCTCCTGGCCCAAATTTCTTCTTTCAAACCAAAAAATTTTAATGCTAGTAAAAGAAGGAGGTGGGAAAAGATGAGCTAGATACGTAGAACCCATGAGTGTCCTTCTTACCACACATAGATGAGCCTCTGACAGAAATCAGGAATCCTTTCCTTGGCCACAAAAACCTGGAAGTGGAAAGACACAAGTCCAGAAACCAGTTGCAGCCAGCTCACCCATGGAATTCTCTTCCGCACCCCCTTTCCCCCTTGGAAATTTAGGCATTCTGGGAAGAAGAGAAAACATTCTCTGAGATTAACAGTGCTGATGGCTTAGATGCCCCTCTCCACCCCCCACAACCCTTTCTCAGGAAATGACTGTTTTACAGCACCCCTGCCCCCAATCATCTTCAACTGGTTAAACTACGTCAGCCCTGTCTCCTGGAGTCTCCTCACAGGTTTGGTACAGACCTCCCCTGTGTGGCTGGGAAAGCAAGTCTGTTCCATCTTGTGGCTGTTGGAGGTAAAGCACTGTGAGTTAAATACCAGTGAATGACTAAAGCTGACTCTTCTTGGAAGGAATGTGCTGGTTCCTGAAACCCTACTGGCTGCTGTGTACCCTCCCAGAACCTGAGGCATTGTTGGAGAGGATGAGTTCTTGGGCGCTGAGGTCACTGGAGCAATGGGAGTACAGCATCCGAGTGCAATGCCAGGGGTCCCTGGCAGCCTGCGTAGGTCCATGTGGGAAAGCACGCAAACTCCCGATCTTTCTGCAGGAAGGGTCTGTGGAGTGGGGAGCTGTCAGCATCCTAGGTCTGGAGCACTTGCAAACATCATCATCTCTGTTCCCCTTCCCTACTCTCAACATGGGAGTCAGAGCCCCAGATGTGGGGTCAGCTTTTCCACAGGGAGAAGAAGCATCATGATGACAGAGATTCATTCGTTCATTCAACGTGCACTTGCTGTACCAGGAGCTGACTCAGGCATGGGACATGCAGGACTGATGAGGACAGACACCATGTTTTCTCTCTTGGAGCTTACATCTTAGTGGGGCTCACTGGCTACTCCCTCCAAGTGTGCCATACAGACAGACATCAGAAAGACTGTGGTGTGACGGAAGGAGCACTGATCCTGGCTCGGCTGCTTTTGTGCTATGTGGCTTCTTGATGGGCAAGTGAGCGCTCAGGGCCCTGGAATCCAGCACGGAAGAAAGCTGAAGAGCACCCTGGTTAACTTCCTAGGCACATATTGCAGCGCTGTCGCCTGCTGTCTGTGTGACCTCTGCAAAATTGTTAAGCTCCCTGTTTTATTTCTCCAGCTGTAACAGAGGATAGAGCACCTACTTCGTAGGGTTGTCATGAGAACTGAAGAATTAACGTGATAGTCCCAGGATGGTGCACATGATAGTCACTCTCGGATGTCTCTTAGCTGTCACTTTAATCATAGCCCTTTCCTGGCACAGAACCACCCCCTGCCCCTAGATAGACCTCACGACTGTCAAAATGTAGGCAGGTTCCAAGGAGGCATCCCACTGGCAACCTGGGTTTGGGAAGGGCTAAGGGTGACTGACAGTCTCCCCATTCTTCTCTGTTCCCTCTCACAGTCGCGGCTTTGGGCAGTCCAACTCCCTCCCGACACCCAGCTCTGTAGGCGGTGGTATGGGCAGACGGAACCCACGCCAGTACCAGATCCCCTCCCGGAACGTCCCTTCTGCCCGCCTTGGCCTCTTGGGTACCAGTGGATTTGTCAGCTCCACCCAGCGCAACACCACAGCCAACCCCGCCATCATGAAACAAGGAAGACAGGTTTGTTCTGCCCCAAGAAGAAGGGTGGGCAGCCAGGCTCAGGGCCTGAGGCTTCAGGACCTACCCCCACATGACCCCCGAGGTGAGTGGAGAGGCCAAGGGAAGGCCGCAATGAGATACATGTGGCCCTATGCTGGGAGGGAACCAGCTGTTTGCACTGTTTCTCTGGGAGACACAGCAATTACATGGCTGTACCTGGCTTCATGTGGATTTATTTAAGACGCCCTATAACCACGTTAACCTTTAATTGTGTGGGCCCTGCACATGGGGGCCTTGAGGAAGCACTGCGAGACCTATCTTTTATTTGCCTGGCTCCTTTACCTGACCCAGCAGACCTCAACACCTCCCAGATCTGGGTTCCAGAGGAACCTGAGCATCTAAGGAGCTTTCTCAGCCTTTTTATTCATGGAAGATAGCTCCTTTGTCACGGTCCCAGCTGTGGTGGAGAATCCAAAGAGGAGCCTAAGAGAGGCTACCAGAGGGAGAGCTGGAACATTCTCTGCCTATTCAAGGCCAGGCTGCCCAGAGGTCTTTGCTATGTGGCATAGAGCTGACTTCCGTCCCAAAGCTCCTCACCCCAAAGTCCTGTTTCCCTACCCCACCCAATGCATTGCACCTGTGTGCCCAGCTCTGTGGGGCTCTGCAGGTTGGGGCTGGGAGTAGAGGGACACAAGTGGGCCTGGGTTGTCATGAGGAACTTAGGGATGGCAGATTGGTTTAAAAACAGGAAAACAGCTCCAGGCAAAATGGGCAGCATTTATGCCCCAGGGGACAGGACAAGGTATGAGAGAGCCCCACTATCTGACTGTTGTGGGAAGCCCCAAATCAGTTCAAGAGGAAGTCACCACTAGGACACCCGCGTGATAATAAACGCAAGCTAAGTGTGCCAGCTCGTTGCCAGCTGAAAGATTCTTTTTTCTCCCCCTCGCTTTGTAGTAAGTTGTAAGAATCTCAAAAGGAAAATCAAATGAGAGCCTTGAAATAGTTTGTGCTCTTCGTTGCAAACATTTATAGAACTCTTCCCATCCCTGAAAAAAGTGATAGGAAAAGCAAAGGCAACAAAAGGGATAAAAAGAGTTTTGGAGATAGTAAGGGAGAGAGCTGTCCAGATTAAGCTGGGGCTTAGAGAGGCCCGGGGCTTGGAGAGGGGGATAAAAATGAATGGAATCTAAACCCCCTCTCTATAAATATGCAGATGGGTAGCCTGCAAGCCTTTTTCCAGAAGTTAGCAAAGAGTTCTCCAGGGGTATTTGCCTCTTGAATTCTGGCCGGTAGCCCTGCTCTGCACCCCCTCCCCTGTCTGGACTAATGGTTCCCCTTTTGCATTTCTCATTAGAACCTCTGGTTTGCCAATCCTGGGGGCAGCAACAGCATGCCAAGCCGCACCCACAGCTCAGTCCAAAGGACCCGCTCGTTGCCTGTGCACACTTCTCCACAGAATATGCTGATGTTCCAGCAGCCAGGTAGGTCCATGCACTTGATCTCTCCCTCTCTCCTCCCCCTGACACAGGGGAGGCCAGGACGCCAAAATAGATGCCCCTGTGAACCCAGCCGGAAAGTGCTTAGCCTCGACTGTCACCACGCATTCTTTTGAGCTTATAGAAGCCTTTCCTTTTTTAAACTGTGCCTTGCCAGCATGAATAGCGGCTGGCTGGCTGGGAGCCAGCACATGGAGCCCCAGAGTCGGTTGCAATCTGACGGGGATATTTTTGATACTAGTCATATTTCTAGATTGATTAAACCAGAGTTATCACTGGAGGGCTATTTGGGGGAGTTGGGAGGGGTTCCATGTGTAGTGTGTGTGTACTTTGTGTATACATGGGGGGATGTGCAGGAAGTGAGACAGAGAAAGAGAAAACTTGACAGCATTAGCACAAAGAGACTTCCCCTGGTTTGGGAGCGCCTTGCAAACATGACTTATTGGACCAGCCATCTTCCCTTTACTTGGTTAAAGAGCAATTTGGTGCACTTCAAGTCAGCTGCACGTCTCACCATGAGCCTCCTAAAACAGAGTAGCCAGAATTATGCACAGACAACAATTGCTTGCACACTTTATCTATGCAGACAGTGACCTCTTAAGACTCCATGAGTCCTATAAAGCCATGGAAGCAATTACTGTATCTAGCTAGGTGACCTTCTAGGCAGGAAAATCAGGAACGGATGTTGTACCTATAGGAAAACACCCACCCTAGGCAGTAGACACACTCTGTACAGTAAGTCTTATAGAACTTTAAGGAGAGGAAATGTCACTGTGGCCTGGGTGGGCAAGAAAGCTTCTTGGAACTGGAGCTGAGCTTCAGGCGACAGGGAGTGAAGTGGAAAGAGGAGGGTGGAGTTGCAGGCAGAAGGAGTGAAGAGAGCAAGACTGCAATTGTACTATCTCAGTGAGTTCCAGAAGCCGTGGCTAAGTCAAAGGGTCAGACTGAAGTAGCAGAGAGTAGACCAAGGGAACTGGAAAGATTACGGCTGATGATGAGGGCTCTGAATCCAAGGCCAAGGAGCTCAGGCCCCAGCCATTCTCAGAGAGGAATGTATGGAAGATTTTGAGCAGGCGTGTGCCTCGAGGAGGTGGGGAGACACTGAGGAGGAAGGGAAGTGAGCAGCCACCACAAGGTAAGGTGTGTCAGGAAAGGACGACAGTCCAGATGCTTGCTTGAGGTTGCTTCTTGACTTCTAGAACCTCTCCTCTTTGCATACTTTTGTTTTAAAGCTCCTTTTCTCTGTTTTGATACTTATAACTTTCTGGGAAGAAATATTTGATAAAATTTAGGGACTCCGAAGGTCTTCTCCCTAGGTCATTTAGTCCCAGTCTCTGTTTTGGTGCAGAATCATGTGTAATCCATTCCCAATAAGAGAATCTAGACAATATTGGGAGACATGCTGGGTACAAGGAGATCTTTCATCCTGACCTCAGTCCTGGGACTGCAGCCCAGCTACCTCATAGCCTCACAGGAGCCCTAGCATAGCTGACCACTCTCCTTCTCCTTCAATCCCTATATACTTGTAGCCTCCTTGCTCCATTCTAAAGCTCTTATCCCTTCCTTTGGCTCTCTTCCAAGTCCTCAGTCCTCTCTTTTTCCCCACATTCTCCCTGTCATAATTGGGAAGACCAGGCCCACCAGGAAGAGTTGGGCCATCCCTAGGAAGACTGTTTGAGTCTGTAGATACAGATCTCCCACCTGCATTTTTGTTTCCCCTCTGCTGTTGTAGAGCAGTTGTGAGCTGCTTGCTCATGCTCAGGGCAACTATGACCCTAAGATCATTTGCATGCTCTTCCCATGAAGCCTGTTATTCCCATAGTTAAAAAATCAAATAATACAGGAGGGCTTTTAAGAAAAAGTGACTGCCCCTTTCCCCTCCCCCTCCCAGCCCACAGTCTCATCTCCCAGAGGCAGCTACTTACAAGGATTTTCAGTTTTCCTGGTAGTTAACCCAGAAGTCTCTAAAAATGTTCTTTGTATGCTAGACTTAGCATTCCAGAAACTGCTTGAGGACTTTTTTGGAAAGGGGGGATTAAATTAGCCTCTAGCATAAGCATTACAAACCCACCTCCAGCAAGGGTCTGATGAACCCCGGCATTTCTAATAATAGCCAAGGCATGGGGACAGGGCTACTCCAGATTTCCTGACTGCAAATACACTGGTGAGTACTCGGCAGGAGCCACTCCTAAGTCCTGACTAGCACACTCAGCCCACGCTGGGCGGCTCTTCCTGGGAATGGTCATGAAGGGTGAGGCAGGGCACAGCCATGACTCAGGATCCCTGGCTAAAGGGAACAGAGGCTGCACAAAGTCACTGTCATGGGCAGAGGGATGCTCCTCTTCAGTCTCCAAGGTCATCCCTGCCCCTTACAGATCAGACACTGGTTTTCAAGACCAGAAGTCATAACCAGAACTCTTGCTTCTTCCTGAGGAGACAGCCTCCTTCATAGGGCAGGCCCATCTAACTGCCATAGCCAGACCCAGATGAAGTTGTCCTAGATAGACGGGGTCTCTTGGGCCCTTCCACCCAGAGCAGCACATCCTTGTTAACTAGGCAGGGATCTAGGGGCAGGCGGGACTAAACTATAAGTATCATATCAAGGAGTCAAAATCTGAAAAGCAGCCAGTGGCTTTCATCTTTACACAAGTAGGAGTAGTAGTGAACACAAAATGGAATAGAGATGTATAATCAACCCCAAATTAAATACTTAGAAAACTGTGTTTACAGTATAGCATAGTGGCTTCCTCCTGGCCATTAGAGGTCTTCAGAGCATCCATTTTAAACCATATGGGTAAATCTTGGAAACTATAATACATTCTAAGGAAGTTTCAATTCTGTAAACTTAAATACTTCCATTAAAATGGTGGAAGACTTTAAATGTCTCCAAAGTCTGGGGGCTAGAACAAGCCCCCAACTTCTGCATCAACCGATCAGTCACCTGGCTTGAATCTGCAAGATAATGTCGTCTTTCCTGGATCTACAGGATTTGTGGACCCCTAGGAGGCCATGTCAGGGTGGCTTTTTAATTTACTCCCACACAGACAGATTTTAGATGTTTCCCAGGACAAACCAGGAAAGCCGTTAAGTGACTGCTGCCTCTCAATGGCCTCCGGTGTGAGTACGAAGCACTAAGCTGGTCCTCTCAGAGCAAGGGGGAGGGGATCTGATAAACTCACCAGAGGGGTTGTTTGAGCTCAAAACAAGTGTCGTGCCTGGTGAGTGACATCATGTTTCCCCAAAAGGCAGGGTGTTTTCCAAACTGGAAAATTCGTTTGAAAATTGCTTGGAGAGTGATTACCTTACCTTGGAAGCAGATCTTTCCTGCTGACCCAGGCTCAGCCAACCCTTGAGATCCAGTCAGAGAGGATCTCAAAACAGCCCTGATGTGACACTAGGCCATCAAAGCTCCTAACCATCTGGAGGGCCTGACAAGAAAGGGCAGAGGGACCAGAAGCCAACTTTAAAAGAAAAGTATGGGGAAGGGTAGGTTAGGCAGCCTCACAGAGCCACATTCTGGGGATTTCTTCCTTCCCTTGCACAACACCATGTGCAAACTACCATTGGTGCTCGACTGTCCAGATGGGAGATGAATAAGGGGCCTTACAGGGCAGCATTTCATGATATGATATATCTGTTCACCATAGCAAACCTCCCCTATGCACCAGCTCATGACTGTATTTCTTCCACAATCAGAATGATGCACACCTGGAAGCACAGTGCACAAAGCTGTTACCATTCATTTCCTCCTCAGTGGAAGTTTCAGGTTCCTTCCAGAGAACTACCTTTTGAAAGAGTGTGGAAAGGAAGACTACCATCCACCCACTAGGTCCATTAGGGGAATGGAAGGGACTGCCATGCAGAGGAAGTGACCAGAACAGGGACCCACTTAAAGTATCTGATGCACATTTGCTCTCTGACTTCTGGTAAGCCAAGGCAAACAGTCCTGCTCAGGATTGGCAGATAACAGGGAGGTTGGTAAATGAATCAGCTGTATCACAGCTAAGAACCCAGCTGGGCCTGTGTTCTGCGTCTGAAAGTTAAACTCAGAGAGTCCAATCTGGGGCAAGATAGTACAATATTGTCTTATACCATATTCTCCTCATCATTTTGCATGAACGTGTGGGTCCCAGAGGATTTCTACAGCACAAACTTCTGCAGGTTTAGGAATTAGGCCACCAGAGAAAAGCTTCATTCCCCATAGCAGACTCAGGGGTGTGCGACTGACTTACTCCTGTTCCTCTGTCACCCGCCATGACCGCCATGACTGTCTCTGCAATGATCAGTGTCCCTGCCCACACTGATTTCTTTTCCTTCTGTTACTGCCCTCCCCTTTCTGCTTGGTTCCCATACTCCCTGTTTCCCTTTCTTCCTTATTCCCTTTATCCAGTCCAGATCCCACTTCTCCATCCTCTGTCCCATCCTCATCAACCTCCCCGATTCTCTCCTCCCAGCAATCCCACTTCTCACTTAACTTGAAGCCTTCCTAGTTATTCAACAGGTGGTCTTAACTATCATTGGCAAATTGGGATTCTAGAGATTTTTCCTAGAATACTCCATTTATTATTATAAAGTACTAAAGACACTGGCCTGTTTACCTCAGCCTCAGGGACTGGGAGAGAGCTGCAGAATTGCACCATAGGTGCCACATAGCAGACACTCAGCTGGGATGGCTGGTTTCTGCCAAGGAAAAGCCACATCCCCACCCCCTCCCCCCAGGTGGACCCAACAGCAGCACTTCATTAGGAATGGGTGGCTGCTCCCTTCCAGAATCTAATGTTTTTTTAATGTTTATTTGTTTTTGAGACAGAGAGAGACAGAGCATGAACAGGGGAGGGTCAAAGAGAGGGAGACACAGAATCTGAAATAGGCTCCAGGCTCCGAGCTGTCGTCAGCACAGAGCCCAACTCGGGGCTCAAACTCACGTACAGTGAGATCATGACCTGAGCCGGAGTCGGATGCTTAACCGACTGAGCCACCCAGACACCCCCCTTCCAGAATCTTCTTGACCCTGGGCCTGAGCACTAGGCTCTGTACTTATGGGACTTTTGGAAAGGCACAATTAGAAAGTCCCACATCAGCCTAAACCCTGGGCATCCTAGAACAGGGGATCCTCACTAAATACTGGAATGGTCTGATAGGGGAAAAATTCCTAGTTCTCAGAGATACCGTCTGAGCTAAGGAAACAGGCCTGTTGCACACAACAGCAGAGAAGGCTTAGTCTTTCCTTTTTACCTTACTGAAGACATAAAACTACGTCTGCCTTGTCCATTACAGCTGGGAGCTCAGGCTAAATGCAGTGAGCCCTTGGGTTAACAGCAGCCACAGCAAGAGCTGGCCTGCTGGTTCTTGTGTACCTGGGTGGCAGGAGCTGCCCAAATGCTTCTCTCGGGCTTTAAGAGTTCTGCCCACCCAAGCCACACTTGGCTGAGGGCTTCTAGCCTGAGATGGAAGCTGTTATCCACCCAGCTGGTTTCCCTCTGTCTTGTATGTGTGGGGAGATGCCACAGATCTGTTTTTATCAAATACACAATTAAAAAGTCACACTATTAGGAAACTCTGGAGTGTGAACATATGGGCTTCTCCTGAGACTCAGAATTTTTCAGAGCCACTCTGAGAGTGGTGGGGGGGGTCATGACACCCTAGCGCACCAGAGGGAAGAGCTGAAAGATAAAAAGAACCATGCCAACTTTCAACCTAAAAGAGCAGCCACTAAGGTTTGGAGATTCTAGAGTGGAGAGCCCTGCATTTCTCAGCCCCCTTTTTGAAACACTCAGTCCTAGGCTTAGAATATGGCATTTTGCTGCGTGTTGGCAAGAAATCCTGCAGCTGAAACACTTCTCTCCAAATGTCGAGCATCTTTATTTATCCAAATCTCTCCACAGTGTTTGTTTAAAGGGGAGTGCTAGAGAGTAAACTAAATTTTACAATGAGCATATGGATGGTTATAATTGCTGAGGGTTTTTTTTTTCATATTTGCTAACTGGCTATATATAAAACTGTGTTTCTATTTTATAGATTTCACACCCTGAAGGCTGCTAATTTTGCATGCATATGATTTTCACATGAATGGATGAAAATACTAAAATACTCTTCCCTCTGGATTGTCTAATTGCCCCGACCCTACTCTGAGAGCAACAGTGGGTGGGGTGGGAAAGACCCTTCAATTCTCCCTGGCTCCCAGCTTCCTGGGAAGCTTGATCGTCCTCTGTCTGCTCATAAATTGGCACAGTTGCCTTTCAAAACCATTGATGCTGGCTGGAACTTGAGTCAGAAAGAACCCTATCTGCTCCCTAGTGCTTTTCATATTGATCCATTTTGCCAGTTTACTCTGAGAATTTTAAACAATGGAAATGACATCTGCCTGTGAATTAGCCAGTAATGGGGAACACAATTGCAGAGAAAACTTAAATGTATAGCTAATCAAGGAAAACAAATACTTTGGTTTAGCCATTGGTTTCAACTTCCTATCCCACTAAACCACCAACCTAACCTCACTTGTAATCCTGCCCTCCAGCCCCAAGTGCCCCCTGGTGGAGATTCGAAGGAGCAAGGAACTGGCCTGAAGCTTGGGCCACCAGGATCCTTTCCCTACTTACAGATGGAAGAGCTAAGGCACAATGATGCGAAGTTTCCTGTGGTCACATATGAAGACAGTGGCAGTGTTAAAATTCCCAGACCCCCAGAACATATCCCATTGTTGATTTTTCTGCCCCCACCCCCACTCCCGCCATAGGATTTCACAATTCTTAGTTGTCAGACTTTCCTTTTATTTCTTGTTCCATCTTTTTCATCACTCAATAGACATGTATGAAGTATGCCAGAAGACCATGGCTGGGTATATTATGGGAAATAAAAAAGTCTGCAAGCCAGTGAAAGATGCTCAGGAGCTTCCCAGGATGAGGGATGGGGGAGGTACTGACAGTGAGGGCCCCAACAGAACAGGAGGAGGAGGAGGAGGGGGAGGAGGAGGAGGGGGAGGGGGAGGAGGAGGAGAAGGGGTGGGGAGGATGAGGGACTGGAGCCTGGGGAGATAGGGAGGGTCCAGATGATAAAGGAGGCTTTGTGATTAGAATGCACACAGCATTGTCCTGGGCAGTGATAGCCCCCACAGCAGACATCTCAGCCCTTCTAAGTGGCTAGAGGCTGAGAGCACTGACAGGCACCTGTAGTTGCTGCAGCATGCAGGACAGTACCAGCTCTGGAATCAGACCTTTGTGGGCTCTTGTGTTAGCGAGCTAACCTCCCAAGTCACTTGGCCTCTCTGAGTCTCGCTTGAGAACTGGGCACCTGGCACGGTCATGGATTCAGAAGAGGCACTCGCCATGCTGTGGTTTCCATTTCCTTGTAACAAAGCAAAAATGCGCCAAGTTCCAGGTGCCAGGTCTAGGCGCAGGTAGCAGCAGAGCCAAGTCCTGCTCCAGTGAAGTGAAAATCCAACTGGGGGCAAGCAGCAAGCAAATACATAATATATCAGATGTTGGTGATAGCTGTGGACAAAAATAAATAAAGCTGAGGAAAGGGATAGGGCCAGAAAAGTTCTGTTCATATATAATGTCCTTTCTAAAGAGACAGTAGGAGAGCCAGAGATGTGAAGGCAGGGAGAGCACAGCCATGAAAATATCTAGGGACCACCATTGTGGGCAGAGAGAACAGCAGTGCCAAGTCCCTGGGGCAGAAGAAGGCCTGGGATGGAGTGAAGGAAGGAGAGAGCCATGCACAGGCAGAGGTTAATATAGGCCAGATCATGTGAGCCCTGAGGGCCATGGCAGGGGCTTGGCTGTTACTCTGATGGGAAGCTGCTGGAGGGTTCTGAGCAGAGGCTGGACAGACTGACTGTGACCAGCTATTTTTAGTTACCAGTTTTCTTCCAGCCACCCATGCTCACAATGGACTCTCTGCATCTAGCAGACTCAGAGTTTGGTTGAAACCAGGGTGTAACTTACCGCTCTACTGACCCTGATAATCCCCAGAGTCCTCCCGGGGGGGGGGGGAGCCCCACAGCACTGTACATACCTTCTCCTTGTTCTCAGAGTCTCTGTCACCAACATAACCCTTTGTCCCTTGCAGAATTCCAGCTTCCTGTGACTGAACCTGACATCAACAATAGGCTGGAGTCCTTGTGCCTCAGTATGACCGAGCACGCCCTGGGAGGTGAGTGGGTCCTTCCTGCATTTTATGGCCTGACTGGGAGGACTACCAATCATTTGCTGTCCACACTCTGGCAGTAGCTCAGGACTAATGGGAAAGATACAGGGGAAGTAGGCAGGGGACAGGGAGAGAGGAGGGCCTCAGAGTACTGTTAGAGCCTCATCAAGCCATACTACACCTAGTACCCACAGCGCCCTGCTCCTCCTTTTCTGGGAGGTGGGTCAGGGACCTGGAGACCAAAGCTATCCATCTTTGCTCGGAGCCACCCACCCAGTGCACACTGAGGTTCCAC
This sequence comes from Acinonyx jubatus, assembly GCF_027475565.1. NCBI lineage: Eukaryota > Metazoa > Chordata > Mammalia > Carnivora > Felidae > Acinonyx > Acinonyx jubatus. The sequence goes on from NC_069386.1 coordinate 100,125,037, forward strand.
CACAGCAGCTGTCCTAGCCAAACACTGTGAGCTGGAGGAGTCAGAAACACAAGACATGGCTTTTAGTGGCAACATCCCCCCCGCCACAGAATTGGATGCTTTCCTTCTCGGCACTAGATCTCCCAGTCTGGTCCAAGCATATCCCAGCTTGCTCTAAAAATAGAATTTTTGAAACAAAATTCCCTGCTTGTTTTCTGTCTCCCTGTTCCAAACGGCTTCCATGATGCCTGGAGCCCCAAGCAGTCTGAGATGTCCTTCACAGTGTGACAGTGATGATCTAGTTCAGTGTGCCTATGGGCTACAGCCCCATAAGGAGCTCCAGAAGCAGCTGCGTTGTCCCACCATTTGTTTGGGCTGAAGCCCTACGTCATCACAAAAACCCCAGGAGGCCTTCAGTGCCCTCCTGGTACTAACCAATTGCCTTACTCCAGCCTGGTTTCCCAGCCAGCCCTAGGGATGTTTGGCAGGCAGAGGAGAGATGTCCACCCCTTCCTGCCAACCTCCGGGAGACTCTGAGTCAGAGAGGCCTCCTGTGACCCTTCCCAATAGCCCTCTCCAGTCAGGATGTGCTCACCCACCCTGGAGATGGGCGGTCAGCACACCTAGAGCCAAAATCTGTGCTATCTGGCAGTGGTGGGGAGAAAGGCTGCTGTCAGCTGCTGTTCCCCAAGCTTCGTTCTCCTAACCAGGGGTTTTTGGATTTTTAGTCCCTGTAAACACAATCTTATCATGACACCAAATATGAGGCCAATAAATGCTCTACATGGAACAGATTGGAAAGCAAGGACTGCACCCACCTGATCTCAGCTGTGCAAGGTTCTCTATAGCCCAGAGAAAGCCTCCACTCAGTACCAGAAGGGAGCTAGCTGAAGGCCTCCCAGCACTGCTGACTGAACAGACAGTGGGAAGGCACAGCTCCCGATGTGACCTCCCTGGGGTTCCAGGAACCCCATTTGCAAACACTTGGCCACTCCTATCTTAGAAGCTTCACAGCATCATTGGTCCATCCTTGACACCTCTATAGGGGAGGTGCCATGAGCTCCTCTTCTCCAGCTCACCAAGGAGATTGGGTCAGCTCACTGATAGCCCCTAATGAGTAATGGGAAACAAACCCAGGGTCCATCAGCAGATGGAAGTGGATGAGTGAAATGTTGTATAGCCAGACAGTGGAATATCATACAGCCTTAAAAAGGAATGAGCTACTGATACATGCTACAATTTGGATGAACCTTGAAAACATTATGCTATATGAAAGAAGTCAGACACAAAAGGCCACACAGTATCTAATTCCATTTAGGAATTTATGAAGTGTCCAGAACAGGCAAATCTATAGAGACAGACAGTATAGACTAGTGGTTGTCAGGGGCCAGAGGGAACTGGGAACGGAGAGTGACTGCTTGATGGGTACCTGATGAAAACGTTCTGGAATTAGATAGTGGTGATGGCTGCACAGCTCTGTGAATATACGAAAAACCTCTGAATTGTACGCTTTAAAAGGGTGAAATTTGTGATACGCAAATTACAGCTCAATTTTTCAAAAAGGGAAGCCTCCCAGACCGTGAGAATTCAGGCCAAGCTCAGCCCACTGCAGGCAGCCCGAGCTCCCCGCCACCCAACAGGAGCTGGCGGGTGAAGAACTCCTGCTGCCTTTGAGAGTCAGCAAGGAGAACTGACCTTCTCCCCCAGGGCTTGATATATCTCAGATAATTGGCATGTTGGAAGCCCTTATCAAACTGCTAAGTGCTAACGTTATCATCATTAGTAGCAAGAGTGCCAAATGCGCTTTATTAAAGGGAGGTTTTCATTGGAAAGGCTTCGTTTTTTAGCCTATTCTTCTATAGTTACAGAAAACCTCTTTGAACTGATTTTTTTTGCTAATGTTTTCATCTTGTTAATCTCCTAAGCCTTTTTATTGCTATGTTTTCCCTCAATAATCCTCTCTGGTGGGAAGTCTCGTAAGCAGTTTCCCGAGCAAAGAATGCAAATTAAGTTCAGGGTGGCCCAACTGGGCACAGTGGCATTGAGCCCTCCCACTATTACGGCACCTCTCTGCTAGCCCACCTCTTCCAGGTGCTGGGGAAGATGACTTTTCTGGGGACAGAATGCCAATGAATTAGTCATTTTACAGGAGGACAAATAATGAGAGAGAGTAAAGCAAAGCAAAAGACGTTCCTCTGCTTGTGTCTCAGGACAGGAAGGGAGGGTGTCCAAGTTCCTGGGATACCACATACTAGGATGGTCCATGGACCCCAGGCCTTGCGGGCCCAACCTTTTGTGCTGACATCTCTGCTCTCAGTGTCCTGCACTAACTGCAGCCCCCCTGTGCCAGTCTAAGCCATTTTTCTCTTTGGCCTTCCCTGTCTGTCTCTGCTTTGCCCTTCCCCTGGCCCCTCCAAAGCACTCAGGAGGTAGTTGCCTCAGCCATCTTGGTTTGTGAATATTTAAGGCTTTCATCCGGCTCTGTTGGGCCTGCTCCTGATTGGTGGCCTCAGATATAAAGGAAGACTCAGGCCTGGCTGCTATCTTCCTCCTGCAGAGGGGTTTTATGGGCAGGAACAGCCACAGCTTTACAAAAGCAAGGCTCCTTCAAGCAGGATGAAGTCTGCAGTAAATCCTACCACAAAGAGGAATGCCCAGTCCACTCTCTGATGCTCCAGGATTCCTGTTTTCACATGATCCCCTTGCCATTCCTTCTCACCTTCTCTCCTTCCTCCTCCTTGGGACTTATTAACAGCCCCACTTCTAGCAGATATGGAGACTTTGTGCAAATTAGAAAAAGGCTCCACTTTCTCAAGACGCTGTTCTGCCACTTACTTGATATTTGTCATAATAACTATAAAACCTATAATGAATACATGTGAGTGGTACTGCTCAGAGTTATGCAGTGCACAACTTGCACAACTGTAAATGGTGAGTCTGGACTTACCTGTTGGCCATTTCCTGGCAGATGAATGCCATCACCCTTGTAGGATGAGGCGTGGGATTGGAATTCAGTAAAAATGCAGGTTGGGGTTAGGTTAATTAAGATTTTCATGTTTCTAGCTCCCTACTTACACAGCTATGAAGGGTTGGCATTAATGAGTAGACCGGTGAGCCCTGGCAAGAGTGTGCCACTCCACTTCTATAGACAAGAGAGTGACCTCTACACAGCCACACATTATGTACACACTTACACAGACTCACTGTTTCTCATGACCCATTACCACTGCAGAACCACCATAAGAGGCTCAGGTTAGGGGCCCTGGTGGCTCCGCTGGTTGGCGTCCGACTTCGGCACAGGTCATGATCTCACGGTTTGTGAGTTCGAGCCCCGTGTCAGGCTCTGTGCTGACAGCTCAGACCCTGGAGCCTACTTTAGATTCTGTGTCTCCCCTCTCTCTGCCTCTACCCACCCCCCCCCCCTCAAAAATAAATAATGAAACATTTTTTTAAAAATTAAAAAAAAAAAAAAGAGGCTCAGGTTAACACTTGCAGAAGTCAGCAAAAGGTTACTGATTATAAGTTAACATGTGGGGGCCTCTAGGATTGATGACCTGATACCATAAACACTCTCAAAGGTCATTTGCTTTTCTTCTTTAAAATCTCTCCAAAAACTATATGGAACTTTAGGGACACACACAAATACAAATAAAATTGGGAAGATCTGAGTAAGACCGGTAGATTGTATCAACATCAGTACCTTGGTGGTAATATAATAGTCTTGCAAAATGTTACCATTGGGAGAAACCCAGCAAACCCGGAAACCCGGTACCGTCTCTTAAAACTGTACTTGAACCTACCCATGAGAGGAAGCCAGGCCTGTGCAGTGTACTCGGCATTCCTCCCTATCACTTAGGTCCCACAGCTCTCCCTGAACACTGTGCCACTCACCTCTCACGTGAGTCCTGCCTGCCGCATCTAGATGCTCCTGGTAGACCAGGTTTGTCACATCGTTTAGATCAGGACACACCTGCTGATGTTTGGGTATCAGTAAAACCAGGGAGGCCTCCTGCATCCCTCCCCCGGCCTTCATTTCGTGGTCACTGAACACAGCTGCTTCTACCTACTACAGTGGCTAACCCATGCTTCTCTCTGCTCACTGGGTAAGCCCTTGCAGACAATCCCCAGCATGGACCACTACTGGGGTCCTCCTGCCACGAGCCGTGTCCTCTTTTAGGTCAACTGCCAGAGAAACCATTCTAAAATCAGACCTGATTACTCTACTTATAATGCCCCGATTACCAAGCCCAAGCCCCTGTTCATAGCACACAAGACCCTTATGGCCTCATTCTAGGGTGGGGACTCTCCTATAGTCCCATGTGCACGCAGACAACCGAAAAGGAGCTGGGCGGCCATCAGCTCCCTCTGCAGTCTGTTTCACTCCTAGCCTCTGTCTCTGACACGCACCTCCTCCATGTTATAGCCTGGTTTCACCAACTCTCCATAATGTAGACATGGCCTACCCTCCGTAGCCTCAGCATTCACCCACTTTCACAGGATCTTTCAGTTCCCCGTGCCCACAACCTCTAATGATGGTGCGTACCCCGAATCAGATTCTTGGGGCTGAGAGGCTGGATCATTGCGGGTCAGATGCATACCCCTGGTCTGCTCAGCTGTGACCAGGGCTCAGAGTCATAGCCACCTCATGCCCAGTCTTTCAACAGGGACTCGGTGACACAGAGATGCTGCCAAAGGGGTGTAAGCTGGACAGGTCCACCTGCATGTGCTGCTGCCAGCCTGTGCCAGCTCTTCGGCACATCTCCTGCTACTCCTCCATCCCCCCACCCCTCATCCTAGACCTCCATCCAGCCCTCAGCCCCCACCATCTGACAACCAACATCACACGTAAGCGTGAGCTGGACGCCCTCCTCACCCTCTCCCTTTTCTGCCTCCTCCTCTCTTCTGCTACCAGCACCATCTTACAAAAGTCATTTTCTTCCTCTGTGAAACTGCCCTTGACTTCCAGGGGCACCTTACATAGCCCTTCCTCCACGTTCCTGCTGTGCCCGGTACATACTCCATCATAGCAGTCATCACTCCTCCATCACTGTGGCTTTACGTGTCTGTCCCGACTAGCATGTGAGAGGACTAGGTCTCTTCACGTGGATTCCCAGGCTCTTTACAGCTCTTGGAAAGATGGCTGTTCTCCAGATGTTGAGTGGGTGGGTGTGTGAACGAGGGAGTGAGCGGATGAGTAAGTTGGGCCCTTACCTGTCTTCGGAGACCAGGAAGGACGTGAAGAAACGGTTTTGTTCACCTGTGCCCATCGTGTATTCTCTCTCTCCCAGACGGGGTTGACCGGACCTCCACAATCTAGAAGCTGAAGATGAGAGTGACCGCGCTGGCCGTGAAATCGACTGCTGCGGGTCCAGTGTCAACCATCTTCAGGGTTGCACGGAATCCTCCGAGATCCTTTGCAGCCTTTTTTTCCCCTGGTCCCTCTCCCATTTTGATTTTGTGAGAGCGTAGGTCGTCCTTGTAAACATATCAGTAGACCGGGGAGTGGTAATTTTGTCATTTGTTTCTGTCACGGGATGGCTTGGTGTGCGGGGTGGGGAGGGGGTCTCTAGGGAAGCGAGGGAGCGCAGGTGGCCTCCTGGATGGAAGGAGGGGCAGAAGAGAACAAAAAGAGCACCGCCGTGGAAGAGGTGGAAGAGCCGGGAGAGCCGCGGGAGGGAGGCGGAGGCCTCGGGCCTGGGAGCGCCTCGACGCCGCCTCCGCAGTCGGGCCCCAGGACACAGTCGTCCGGGCCTGCGACCAAAGCAAGATGGCGGCCCGCCCTCCCCGCCGCCCGGATCGGCTTCCCCCGAGGACCCGGCTTGGAGTCGAGCCGCGGGAGAGGGCCGCACGGCACCGGCGGCGGAGGGGGAACAGCCCCTCCGACAAAATTGCAGAGAAACTTTGATTTGTGTATTGTTTACATAACAATTTTAAAGGGTACATAATGTGTAAAGAGTTTGGATAGAACTTCTCTTCATACTATGGTTTTTGTAAAGGATTTGTTGATACGGATTCATTTTTTTTCCTCTATTTTTATAATAGCAGCAGGGTTGTGTCTTACAGTGGCTGCGGAGCGGTGCTTGCCGGGAAGGCGAATGCACGTCACGTGGGCCGAGGCGTCAGTCGTTCCCCCCCCCCCGCCCCCCGCGGGCGGAGGGGGGAGGCGGCGCGTGCAGGTGGGTTGGCGGGAGAGTATGTGGCTGCGAGGGGTAGAGCACTGGGAAGGTCCGAGGGGGACGCACCGTGTGATCAGTGTTTGTTCGCGGTTCACCAAGAGATTGTAAAAGAATCCTGCGGCCCCTTTCTGGGCTGGATTTGCTTCTCACCCGGAGACCTCTTCCTCCCCACCCTACTGCAGGGTTTCAGCCTAGCGCCCCCTGCTTCGCTGCACGCGCGCACACACACACACACACACACACGCGTGGGTTCAAGTTCCCCTGGAGGAAAAATGGCAAGGACCGACATTTTCGCCTTGCAAAAGGCCTTAATTCCAGATGATGAGCTCAAAACACCGCTTCTACTGCGGTTGCGCTCAGAAACCCGAAGCTGGGGGCTGCAACCCCCTGGCTCGCTCACTGCTGAGGAACAGGAGGAGAGCAAGGCCCAGCAACAGTGTATAACCGGTCAGTCAGCAAGTGGCAGAGAGGGCCTGCGGTGACATGTGCAGTCCACGCGGCCAGGCCCCCACCGTACCAGGTGGGCAGTGAAGGAAGATGTAGGAAAGGTCAACTGCGTGATGGAAACGTGGTTCTATCCACGTGTACGTCAGGGATTTGCTGTGTTGTTGGCTGATTTATCTACCCAGCCACACACAGAAAGGAGAAAAAACCAGTCCTGACATAGTGAGAGATAAACAAACTATGCTACCACAAAGTAATAGCTCTGTTTCTTAAGGGCAAGAAAGACCACGTTTGGGATTCGATACAATGGAGAGTATTAAAGGAAATCGAAGAGGAGTTGTGCTCTGCACTGGAAAATTGGGTTGTGTAAATGATGGTATGAATGCTCAGCCAGAGGCGAGATCAGGGAGGTGGTATAAGGCCTGTTTATTAAATGGGTGAGTCTGGTGCCATTTCTTTTAGCAAAGTCAGAATCGAAATTGAAGAGATCACACCATGAAAATCGCTGCACTCGCTTACGGTTATTTTTTTAAAAAAGAAAGAAAGGTTAATGAAGTAAATACAGATTTAAAAGGCCTTAATGCAATCTAAACAACTTTCTTTTCCTTTCAAGATTAAAAATGTGCACTAACACAGCCTTGCTTTCTAAGTCTTAAGGTTTAAAAAGGTGGGAGCATCTTAATTGTAGACAGCCTTTAGCGAGTAAAGGGGGCTTGAACCCATGATACCATGCTTTGCATTAAGAAAAGAGACTTCCTCTTGGGTGACTACATTGTAAAGATGCAAATCCATGTGCAGAAAGAGGCAGCATTTTTTAGTTGATTTTTTTTTTTAACCAAGTGCCATTAACATTCATCCTCCACACCCCTTTTCTAAACAAACTTAGTGTTACTTGGGGAATGTGTTGGGATGGACGATCACATGTAAGGCAGGAATAGATCAAAAATGTTGAAGGCCAAAGTAAGACCAGAGGGTTTGTGAAGGTGTTTTTGGATGCTGAGGAAGTTAATAAAGAGAAGAAAAAACAATGGTATTACACATCTTGTGGAGAAATGAGAAAGCATTCAGATCTGCTGCAAAACACATATATCCATAATGACTTGGGTTGTTCAGAAAACAGATTGTAAACACAATCACATTAGCATGAATCCTTTAAAAGGAAGAAGACCTTAAAGTATCTGCAAATCTGGATTTCTATTTATTCCTTCACTGAATATAGAAACAATGGTTATCTGATTATTAGAGATATTATTTTGGATATGTTACTTATTAACTTGCTATGGCTGGTAACCATGATAAAGTCTGTTATTAATAACAACATAATTCTTTTTTTAAAAAAAAGAAAAGCTTATTTTTCATCGACTGTGTATAGATTTATCTACTTAGTTGTGTTTTGCTATTAGTGTTGTTTTTTTTAAGTTGAGTGTTCTGATAAATTTTAGGAGCCTGTCCCCACCTTGTTTTGAGTCCTGTGTTGACTGCAGGTATACAGCTCAATTTTAAAATCCTGAAGCAAAAGAACCTTATTTATAAAAGAATCAAACAGTTGCATGCGTAAGGCTGTGAAGTCCGATATTTAGTAATAAAGCGGCAGTGCCTTTTTTTGTATTTACCCATTGACCCCCAAATGCAACTGTTTTATATTAATAGTAAACATTAAAAATCTCAGAGTAAAATCTATCTCACTACATGTCCTCCCCTCCCCCCTTTTTTCTGATTTAAGCAGTATGTATTTTGGCATCTCTACACTGTCCCAGGGACAGTGGCGGTCTACGATATTGTTACCATGTATGATGTTTTATTGGTGCTTTTTATTCATAGTGGTTTCTTAACCAGAAACAGTAGGAAGACACACATGAACTGTGTACAAGAATTGAAACATTGCTGCTGATATGTGTCTTTTTCCACGTGCTTTTTGAGTTTCACTTTTTAAAGGAGGGCCAGCAAGCAAAACAGATGCTGCTGGGTCTGCCTGCAGAGGGTGGCTGTTTGCACCGAGCTCTCAAATCCTGTGTATTGATGGTCCCTTTTTGGTACTCAGGATTGGAACTACAGCTGGGCCCCCATCTCCCATTCATTTGAAGAGACACTGAGGGAAACAAGGTTTTCTTTTGAGGTGTCACTGGCTGCCTTTTATGGAATGGGAGACTTCTCCGGGTCTGTGTTCTTCTGCACCTCTTGTAGCTACTGCCGGTGCAAGGTTTGTAGATGTGCATTCCCCAGCTAGAACCAGGATCTCACCCAAAGCCCAGGCTGGGGGACTGAGCTGGGCTGAATGCATAGACATGCAACCAGGAGGGCAGCGAGGGGAGGAAAAGCAGGCCGCAATCTCAGCCCTCTGGAGGTGTCTGCAGCGGGCAACTCCAGCTTGGGTGCAGGGAAACAGCCTGACCAAGGCACTGGGGTGTGCCTCTTACAAGGAGGACCTGCAGAAGGATCATTTGCACATGGGGCTGTGATAACACTAATGTTGATTTTTTTTTTTTTTACAAGTCATCAGAGATGTTTGCAAAGTGCGTTTTATTTTTTTGTAATTCCTTTATCTTTACTTAAAGGTGAATGTGTATTCCTCTGGGAGGAATAGGAAGAAAACAGGAATGTTAATAATGTCAAACAGAAGACTTCCTCCCTTATTAATATATAACCCTCGTGTATTTATGCCTAATGTAAGCTGACTTTTAAAAAGCTTTCTTTTGTTGCATGCCCCGTGCAGGCATCCCTATTGTACATGCATGCCTCCGTCCTGTTTTCCTGTATAAAGTTAGTGAACAAAGAACTATTTTTGCCTAGTTTATGTTGCCAAGCAATGCATATTTTTTAAATTTGTCATATATGGAAATAGCATGTTTGTTACATGTAAAGCTTTACTGATATACAGATATACTAATGTTTGAAGATGCTGTTCTTTGCAAGTGTACAGTTTTCAAATGTTGTTACCAGTGAAACACCCTTGTGGTTTAAACTTGCTACAATATATTTATTACTCATTTCCTCCATGTAACTAAGAATCATGGCTATATTTCATATCAATGTTATATTGAAAGTGAAGGGAAATGATTAATACAAGGTTTTGTAACACTGGTGTGTGTGTCTTTTTTCCTTTTTGTCAATGTGATCGATTAGAAAACAAACTGAATCTTAGAAATAAGCTAGCAAGGAAGAATGAACATGACATCCCTGTAAACTATTACCACCTGACCGTTCTATGTAAATTATGTCTGCAACTATGAGTTTTTTTTTTTTTTTTTTTTTTTTTTTACAAAAGAGTAGGGTAGAGCGGTATAAAAATTTATGCAGCTTGATATGTGCCCAGAGTAGCCAATGAATGCATCACCTGACTTGAAGGCATGTTTCTAAATCCAAACCCTATCCTTGTAAATGATACTGCTTATAACTTACTCTCCATCCTCAATGCCTATGAAATCATATTGCAACCCTAAACCATGGCAAGAAGAAACAGCAGCGCCCTTGGAGCCTTGGGGTTTTGACTACACGTGGCTTGAATCTCATTCTAATACCTCTAATTCCGGTATGATATTTGATATAAATTCTAAATAATGCCAGTTAAGGATATGGCCGGAGAGACTAATATGGGTTTGAAATCTCGGTCTGTGTGATAGGCAACAAGTTACTTAACCTCTCTGATCTTCGGCTTCGTTTGTGTTTTGGCCTAATGATACTCAAGGTTTATATAATTAAACCTGTAATCCAGAGAAGGAGAAGACAAAAGAAAAAATAGGATATAGAGGTTATTACCACCAAACCAAGATTTTTCTGAGGCAACCACAGCTTGATATTGTAACAATGACCACACACTCTTTTTACCAGGCTCAAGCTACTCAACCGAAATGCAAAATCAGGTTTCCCTGGAAACATGTAGAAATGCCTCATAAGCTGAGATATTAAATGATGCTAAATTCCTCTTAAAGTTAAATTCTCATAACTCAAATGAGATACAACTCCCTGTATGACCAGACTCTTCTGAAGGGAAGGGGATAATGTGCAAGAGAAAAGTTAAGCCTCACTTCTGCAATGTGTGAAATGAGAATAAATGTGAAAGGTAGGAGATTAAGAGAAACAGGGCTCAGCATGGTAGCCTGAAAGGAGTTGGCTAGTGCTTTTCTCAGCAAAGCGGTGGCTCTTTGCCATTGAACTTAGTAACAGAATGTTCAATCCTGGAGACATTACTCATAGGGTAGAGCATTTAGGGTGTCCCCAGCAGTCCTCTCTGCAGAAGAGCCTTAATTCCATTATTAAAGGGGGATGTGTAACACCTCTATAGCATACTGGCTGGGAAGAGGCTGCAATGGGCTTGTGAGAGGACTCCAGAAGGAGCACAGATGGGCACCATCAATTCATGCTCTCTATGCTAATGAGGAAGGTGCCAAGGGGGTAATACAAGGAGAATCCAAACTCCTATGAAAGCACCTTGGCTTGGTCCCTGGAACAGTTTCTATATTCATCCATGGCCCTGACTCCCTATCAGCCCAAGACTTGGATGTTGAGAGGGGGGGCTGAAGGACAGCAAAAATCTCGCCCATAACTAGAACCTAACCCTTCTCTATAAAGATGTGGAGTGGTCAGCATGCACCTGGCCCACAGAGAAGCACACTATGGCAGCTTGTACGTCATCTATTTCCCCTTTTCCAGTGGGCAATGCTAGCACATCACTCCAGCACACCTGACAGATATCCCTCCACAGTCTTCCACAAACACTTCTATTTTCTATTTTCCATCCATACCTCACAATCCATACCCGAAAACCACCTCTTCCCTGAGCACTTCAGCCTCTGGATTGTCAACAGTAGCTCTAGCATGCCCTAGCTCACTGTGTCTCAAACCATCTGTGAATTACAGTTGTAGTAGTGGCTATTTACTTCTAATCCACATAGCCCAATTCTTTTGTAAAATACAATAAGAAAGTTTTTTAATCACAAGCCCTGTCTTGTACTAGACTCGACAAAATTATTCTGTCAAATTGCTATAAAAAGTAGCCCTGTTCTGGCTCCCTAAGCTCTAGGGTCAGTCTGCAAAATCAGTCTGGGATATTGCCCTCAGGATGAGATGATGGAATTCCTAATGCCAACATCTCCCCTCACCCAGGTCAACAATGCCCACAATACAGTAGAGAAGTGCCTATCAGGTCCGAGAAAAGCCTGGAAGTGGGCTGAAGAACACAAGGATTTTGTTCCCTAGTCATTTCTAAGAGCTGAAAACAAAATATTTGAGAAAGGGGATGTGTTGGAAGGAAAGGAAGAGGAAAATCCAGAAGGTAATGGGACTGGTTATGGGAGGTGAGAGCCTGAACCTGAAGTCTCTGGAAATGGGTCAAGCAATAGAGCACTATTTCCAGAGCATCCCTGAGATGTGTCTTCTCACTTCCCACGCTCAGTTTCTGGCACAGATGGATTGAGAATGGAGGGTGGCTCCTCTGTGTGTGTGCATCTATCTACACATTTAGGATACAGGTACATGAAGTAGGAAATGCGGGTGCCTAGGGAATTGGAGATCTTTGGCAAACTTAAGAACGACCTTACAAACATTGCTGAGGAGCTCCACTGGAGTGAATGGTCTTTCACAGTATCCTCCCATGTAACAACCTGGCCCAAGGTCTCCATCTGACCAGCTTTACCCATGGGGCTCTTGCACACAGATATGGACCTCTCTGTGATGTAAACTTGGGAAGTCAGTGTCTGAGAATTTCCTCCATGGAATATTTTTCACTCTTAAGTGGTTTCTACTTCAATTTTTAAAACTGACGGAGAAGCATTTTGGCAACCTTATAAAGCTCAGACTTTATAAAAAGACAGCTTTGTGTTTACGCTTGACTCAGAATGCATGTTTTTAAATAGTGTGTTCCACAGTTTTTTGAAGTTCTTTTTTTTTTTTTTAAGTCCTATCCAGGAGAAACAAAATCAGAGCTTTGGTGAGTGAAATGGTCCCATCAGAGCTGTTGGATCCCAAGACGGCAGAGAGGTTCCAGTTTAAATCCTCCTGTGGGGGGCCACACCCAGGACTAGGTGCCCCTGTTTGTGCCAACATCCTTAGGAGACAGTTCCAGTTTTCCATGCCATAAAATTCTAACAAGCTCCAGAGTGAAGTCAGATGAAACTACAAAACCCCGAAGTCGAATCTGTCCAATCAGGATCTGTCCATCTGATCTGTCGAATCTGTCCAGTCCAACCATAATGCTTTCCATTATACATACCCCAGCTCTGTTCACTGGGAAAAAGCTATACATGGATTTCCCGTACTTGTACCAGACTGAGTCCCTTTCAGCATTGACCTATGACCCTGTTACTCATCCAAGATGGAATATGTGCAAAGTCAGCAAACTGCAAATGAGAGAAATAAAATCTATACATGACACATCATTTCCCCTATCCATCACCAAATGTATACATCCAAACCCTGGACAGAGAGCATACACCCTGCATGTCTTATCCCATCCCTGTGCTCTGAGGTCCAGATTGCTTCATCTACTAACCTACTCCACTGTCCTGTCCTAAGACACAGAATCCAAACCCTTGTTCCCCCGAAGTTCACTGCATTTAGCCAGGTGTGCTTCCAAAGTGTCATGTCTAACTCATCCCCCACTGAAATGATTTAAGGGGCTGGCCCCAGGTTTGCTGTCTTCCTCCTACAACAGAACTTCCTGAGGGCTGGGTGCTGACCAGCTGGATGTCTGAAGACAGAGGATACCTTGAAAGACACAAGTGCCTAGTTCCTTCTGGAACAGGTAGGTAAAGTTCAATTACAGTGAGGCCTCTTCCCTGTGCCTACATGAGAAAAACTGAGATGCCTCAAAAGGCCATCTGGGGGGGGCGGGGTCCCTGTCCCTATCAGTCTCTTAGCCTGAATGATATAATCTCATGGACCAGGGGTCCCCAAGAGGGCAAGAAAGAGAATAAGGACTGCCGTAATCCTCCTGGGTGGGACGTGACCACCCAGAGCCCAGAGGAAGCCAGTGGGCAGAGCTCTGTGTTCATTGTTGGGTTCCCTGGGGAAGCCAAGCTCACAGCAGAGGGACGTCAAACACTAGCCATGCCACCCATCCCTAGGAAGAAAGGGAACGATACAGAAGGACCAAAAACCAGGAACTTGTGGAAAGAGCCTCGGGGGCATTCCCAATTTGCTCTCCCAAGGGACAGCATATGAGTTTAGGAACTGAAATAAGGAAATATGGGACTGGTATGGAGAATGCAGAGAATGGGAAACCATAGGGGTTAGGGTCAGAGATGGGATGAAGGCAGAGGTAGGGCCGTAAAACCTTATAAACCCTGGTTAAAAAAAAAAAATGTAACTCTGCCTTAAGGACATAGCTACCCTTGCTGGGGAGTGATATGATCAGACATGAGAGGCTTTGTTTTGTGAAACAAAAGGGCCTAGGTGGAATGTCTCCCTCCTGTCCCATGCCCTGGCCACTAGTTCCCTGCCCTGGAGACATTCAGTGGTAATTTCTTATGTGCCCACCAAAAGATACTTTGTATGTTTACAAACACTGGAATATTCCCCCCTTTCTACACACGAAAGAGCATACCCTGCACGCTGGTCAACATTGTGTGGTATTTTTCTTTTTTTTCTCTTAAGTCAGTTTCAGAAACCGTTCTACATCATTGCCTCATACACAGTGCTTCACTCTGCGGATTAACATGACTTCTTAACCATCCCGTTACTGATGGACACTCGGGTTGCCTTCACTCTTTCTGTTACAAACAATGCTACAGTGAAATAAATGGTGCATGGGTCATTTCACATGTGTGCAAGCATTCCACAAGTGGGAAAGCGGGGTTGCTGAATTAAAGGATATTATATCAGTCAGGATTCTCTAGAGGAACAGAAGGAGTAGGAGATTATAGAAGAGAGAGAGATTTATTTTAAGGAATTGATCGTGAGGGCTGGCAAGTCTGGATTCTGAAGGGCAGACCAGTGGCCTGGAGACTCAGACAGAAAGGAACTGAATCTTCAGTCTTGAAGCAGAATTTCTCCTTCTGCCAGAAACCTCAGTATTTGCTCTTGAGACCTTCAACTGATTGGATGAGGCCCACTTACATCATCAAGACGAATCTGCTTTACTTAATGTTAGTTGATTGTAGATATTAACCACATCTACAAAATACCTTCACTGCAACACCCAAATTCATGTTGGATTAAAAAACTGGGTACTATAGCCTTTCTGCTTTGACAAATGAAACTATCCATCACAGGTGTCACTGTCATCTTGCTACTTTTTCCGAAATAGCTTTTTGATGATGCTTTTTCCCCTACACTCTCAGCAATTCCTGTATCATCAAAATTTTTTTATTTTCAATCTAATAAGTGAAAACTAATATCAGTGTCCTTTTCATTTACATGTATCTTATTCGAGTGAGGTTGGGCATATATATATATATTTTTTAATGTTTATTTATCTTTGAGAGATAGAGACAGAGTGTGAGCAGGGAAGGGGCAGAGACAGAAGGAGACATGGAATCCAAAGCAGGCTCCAAGCTCTGAGCTGTCAGCACAGAGCCCAGTGCGGGGCTCGAGCTCATGAACCATGAGATCATGACCTGAGCCAAAGTCGGATGCTTAACCGACTGAGCCACCCAGGAGCCTTATTTTTATAAGCTTAATAGTCATTTGTATTTCCCTTTCAACTCTCCATATATTTGCCCACTTCACCATTGGGTTGTTGGTCTTTTTCTAATTAATTTGTAGAAGCTCTTCACATATTGTGGAAATTAACCTTTGTTCTGTGATATGAGTTACAAATATTTTTCCCAATTTATTTGTTTTTTTATTTTGCCTATGGTAACTGTTGCCATAGAGACTTTTTTTAATTTAAGTTGAATCTCTTGATCTTTTCCTTTTTGGCTTCTGATTTTAAGTCATATTCTAAAATGCCCTCTCCACTTGGAGATATACTATGTTTTCCTCTAGTATCTTTACCAATTAATTGTTTACATTTATATCTTTTAACCACTCCTTGTATGAAGTATGAGGTATGGATCCACTTTTATTTCTATGGAAAGATGACTACCCAGTTGTGCCTATGCTATTTATTGAATAATCTATCTTTCCTCCACTGATTTGAAATGCTGCTTTTCAAATATATAAACTTCCTGTATATATTCAGGTCTATTTCTGGGCTTTCTATTTTTCTTTCCATTGATATGTTTGTCTATTTATGCACCAGCATCCCCACTGGTTTAATTATGACAACTTTAAAATTTGCTTTAATATCTGGTAGGAAATTTACATTCTAGAAAGATCTCTCTGACTGTATTTTGGGAAGTGGATTAGAGCAGCATCAAAGTGGGGGAGCTGGGGAGACTCACCAGGGGCTACTGCATTGGTGCAGACAGCTCACAAGGTGGAGGGTGAAAGGCGGTGGCGGTAGGAATAGGGAGAACTAGATAGATCTATGAGATTCTTAGGGGGTAGAGGCATCATGGTTAATGATGGGCTGGACATGGGGATTAAGCGAGAGACTGAACAGCCCGGAATGCCTCCCAAGTTTCTGACTTAGGCAGCTGGGGAGTTGGGGTCCCATTTACCAGGGAAGGCATGGACTGGGACAAAGGCAGCAGACAGAATTTGTTAAATTACATCACCTGCCTCATCATTCAAGACAAGTCATCTGGGAGAAATAATAAATAGCTAGTAGTTATTCAGAGACTATTGTGCTAAGCTAATAAGGCTGACATTAGATTATCCCCACTTTGCAGGTGGGAAAACTGAGGCTCACAGATGTCAAGCAAGTTGTTGCAGATCACAGAGCTGTTACAGGGAAGGGTGGGGTAGGAGCTCAAATCCAGGTCTGTGTACCCCCAAACCCTCCTAGGAGGGACCATAGCTGGCCATCTTTGGTTCCAGGAGCCCCCTTTGAGCTATATGCCCTCACACTAAGGAGACTGCAGTGAGTCTCCAGGCCTTTTCTTTCCAACGTCTATTGCAGCCTGAGACACAAGTTATATGTAGGCAATAGAATTCTGCAAAATGACCATCTCAAGACATTGGTGAAAATATGGTCCCTAGTGAAAGAAGAGGGGCCCCCATGACTGTGGTTTTCGGCCTGGCTGCATATTGATCACATGGAGAGCTTTGGCAGCTGCTGATGCTGGCCTCCCCTCAGATACTCTGACTGGGTTGGTCTGGGGCCTGACCTGGGCATGGGGCTTTCAAATTACCAGGTTATTCTAATGTATAGCAAATGTGAGAACCTCACATTAAGGGGACCTACATCTCCTCTTTTACTCAAGAGGCCTATGATACGCTTCTGCAGCTTTAATAGATAAGGGTAAAAGATAGCTGTTTCCATTGACTCATTACAGAACTAAAAATAAGGGGCTCCTGGGTGGCTCAGTCTGTTAAGCATCTGACTCTTGATTTTGGCTCAGGTCATGATCTCACGGTTCATGAGTTCCAGCCCTACACTGGGCTCTGTGCTGACAGCATGGAGCCTGCCTGGGATTCTCTCTCCTTCCTTCCCCTCCTTGTCCTCCCTCTCTCTCTCTCTCTCTCTCTCTCTCTCTCTCTCTCTCATTCTCTCTCAAAAATAAATAAATCAACATTAAAAAAAGAACTAAAAATAAGCACCTGACCCATCACAGTCCTTGGGTGTCCTACCTACTGGAAGTCTCTAAGCCAGGCAGAATCAGTGGTAGAGTACCAGCAGGCTCAGAGCCACTTCCCAAATTCCCTCCCCACTGACTTGCAAGGTGCTTGCAGTGCCTACCACAAAGACTCAGTTTCAGAAATTATGTGCACTTTAATTAGGTTAACAAATTTTGTTGCTTGGGTTGCATACCACACTAGCTAAGTGATCCACAGTCGGAGTTCATCAATCTGGTTATCCATGAATGTCAGTATTAGTTAGATTATGCTGCATTAACAGACATCCCCAAAATTTCAGTGGCTTAAAACCACAAAGACTGACTTCTCGCTGGGCTGCACTACCATCACGGGTCAGCTGGGGCCTCTGCTCCATGTAGCACATGCTAGAACCCAGGCTGGCACAACTGCCCCCCTACCCAAGCACTGATGTTTGCCCCGGCAGTGGAAAAGAAGGACGTGGCTTCCACCAGCTCACTCCTTACCAGCCAAAGAAACTCACATGGCCACGTTTGACTTCAACGGATCTGGAAAGTGTAGTCCTACCCTGGGCCCAGATGGATCAGGTTCTGGGGTCCCTGTCTAGCCAGTCCTCCATCCCCACTGTCGGGGAATGTGGGTCCGTTACATACACACACTCTGGTCATTTGATCTGGGTTCACTGCCTCTCTTCAGGCCCTCAAAGTCTGGAGGAGCTTGAAGTGGTGTCACTGGACTAGGCAGTGTCCTGAATGCATGGGTGACCTCCTGTCCACCCATGCTGTGGAATTACCGGGGTCTCAGAACCAGGCCCAGCTTCACATTGTCAAACTCTCCTCCTCTGACAGCTCCCACTGGACTCTGAGCAGGCCAATTTCTTTTATCACACATCTCCAGCTGGGCTGCAACCTGTGGATCACTCCAGGTTCAAAGACTCCGAAGCAGAGGAATTTAATGCTATGAAAGGTGCTTTTATGAGCTGCGGTTCTCACCTTCAGGGCACGTCTGAGGCTGTTCGGACTCGGTCCCCCATTCAAAGGCTGGGTTCAGTGGAGAGCCAGCAGGAAGCCGGCAAACCTGGTAGTTTGAGGGACTGACTCAAAAAATAAAATTAAATGAAAAGGAACCGCCAGTAGAGCCGCCAAAGTGCCTGCAGTGGCTTCCCACCCTCCTCCACTAGCTATGCCGGGAGTGAAGAAGCTTCAACCGAACCCCTCCCTTCAGCCAGAGGAGGAGGCCCGGGAGGGAAGAACGGCTCGGCCCCTCCTGCTGGAGGAGGTGCGGAAGGCCACGGCAGCTTCCCACGCTCTCAGATGTACCTTTAGAGAGACTGCCCATGGGACCCTGGCTCCTGGGCAGGAAAGGTTCTTCGGCTCCCAACATACGCCCCAACCCCAATTCAGACACGTACTCAAGGTGCCTTGCTTTTCAGATTTATTCTGAATGGGGTATTCCTTGACTAGGACTGTGGAGAAGCTATGAAACTTGCCTATGAAACTGCAAGCGTTGTATCCATTTTGGAATCTAGCTTCCTTCACCTTTAATGTGTTTTAAAAAAAAATTTTTTAATGTTTATTTGAGAGAGAGAGCTCAAGTGGAGGAGGAGCAGAGAGAGAAGGAGACACAGAATCTGAAGCAGGCTCTAGGCTCCAAGCTGTCAGCACAGAGCCCAATGGGGGGCTTGAACTCACAAACCATGAAATCGTGACCTGAGCCAGAGTTGGATGTTTAACCAAGTGAGCCACCCAGGCACCCCAAGAGTTTTCTTAATCTTTAAAATGAGATTTCTCACCATCTGGGTGCCTCGAAGAAGCACTGTGAACCTGAATAGACCAGCTTTGAATCACTAGAGTTTTGGAGCTTGATTTCCTGAGTTCAGTTCCTAGCTATGCCACTTACCAGCTGTGTGTCCTTAGGTAAATCATATCACATCTCTGTGCCTCCGTTTCCCTATCTGTGAAATGGGGGTAATACCCAATGGGGTATTAAATAGCTGAGGAGGTATTGAATCCTCTGTATTCAGAACATTAAATGAGTTGATGTTTGCAAAGCACCTAGAGCAGTGTCAAACACGTAGGATATCTTCTTGAGTGTTAGTGGCTGATATTATTGTCATCATTACTACAAACCCTAAGTGCCATCCAGTCCACACCTCTTTAGTCAACGGCCGGAGTCATAAGCTACAAAGTCAGAACTTGGGGCCATTCCCAACATGCTCCCTGGCCTAGAAGCACCTACAAAAGCTAGGCATCCTGGGGACAGACCATTTCTTCATCCCCCTTGGAATCCACAGCTGTTGCTTAGTCTTGGAGATTTGGTCTAAGAGTCAGGAGCTGTGAGCTCCCATGATGTGTCACCGAGAGACTACTGAAATAAAATGTCCTCTAGCCCCTCTGGATCTGCTGTGAGTGGAGAGGTGGAGGCAGAGGGCATAGACACAGTCTATTTAGGTGCCCCAGCCAGCACCAGCAGAAGCTGGGGCACATTATCCTCCAGAGAAGAGCATTTGGAGCATGATTTACCTGGGACATGGAATTCTCTTGGTGATCCCTTCCTCCTCCTGTCTGGGGGAAAGGTTATTCATAAAGGTACAGGGAGGCAAGAAATGATGGATGAACAGGTCCAGTCAGAAGCAGTGATCCAGGGTAGATGGAGGGATCTAAGAATATAAAGCATTCTCCAAATGTAAGGTATGGGTCCTATAGCCTGACTGCTTGGAAGCCTGGAGCAGCTCAGTCCATTTCGGGGCAGAGCACCCCTCAGTCAGAGGCTAACTGACCCAGAACTCACAACCCAGGGCCCTGCACTCACACATATATATGTATACCATGCATGCTCATGCATGCAAACACACACCACACAGCCTCGTGCACACACACGAACACCCACACACACTCATGTACGTGTGTGCACACATGTATACCATGCAAGCCCATGCATACACACAGGCACACACACACACATACACACACACACACACACACACACACACACACCCATCCCCAGGGTTATGCCGGTTCCTACAGCACCTTTGGTGATTAGGAATCCCCCAGGCCTAACAAGAACCAATAAGCAATGTATTCATGGTCACTGTACGGAGGAAAAGGTCACCTTAAACATTTTCCCTGGCAAATCTCCTCTCACATTCTGGCAGCCCAAGAAGAAATTCCAGAGATAAGAGAAGCAACCCAGTAGCCGACGCCCTCTAGCGGATAGAGCATTCTCAACTACTCATACATTTGCTCAGAGAAGGCAGCTAGGGACAACAGCACCACCCAAACAGCCCAGGTTTGCGTGGCCCAGGCATGGAGGGGATGAAGAGGCCATCCTTGCCCTTGAGGTGTCCACGGTTTTCCAAACCACCGTCTCTCCCAGCCCAGGATTGTTCTCCCCACCCTGGTATCCAGATGGTAACAACTTAAAATATAATCATAAACAAACACGGAAGCTCCACTGGCTGAATCCCCTTCACCAGCACATCCTGCACAAGGCACTTCCTCTCCATTACCATCATTATTGCAATGCTGTAATAGAAATCTTACCCGATTCTACAGATGAGGCTTAGGGAAGTAAGTGACTTGCCCAAAGTCACACAGCCTATAAATGTCAGAAATTTTATTCAAATGTACTTTATTTTAAATACATACAGGGGCACCTGGGTGGCTCAGTCAGTTAAGCGTCCGACTTCAGCTCAGGTCACAATCTCACGGTCTGTGAGTTCGAGCCCCGTGTCGGGCTCTGGGCTGATGGCTCAGAGCCTGGAGCCTGCTTCCGATTCTGTGTCTCCCTCTCTCTCTGCCCCTCCCCCGTTGATGCTCTGTCTCTCTCTGTCTCAAAAATAAATAAATGTTAAATAAATAAATAAATACATACATACACAAATAGTACAGAACTCAGATTTTACAAAGGCATTTATAGTAAAAAATACATTTCCTTCCCACTACTGCCCCCCGTCCCAGGTCACTGCTCCAGGGATAAACTGGGTTTTCAGTTTCTGGCTATTTGTCCATACATGTTCTATGCATATAAAAGGAATCTTCTTTACAAAACACAAAAGGTAGCATACTATACGTTTTTCTGGACTTTGCCTTTTTTTCACTCAATAATATCTCTGAAAATCATTCTGTAGCAGTAAATGTATAGAGCTGCCTCATTCTTTTTTAAAAGTCTATGGTATGGAAGAACCACAGGTTATTTAACTTGTCCACTACCAATGAGCATTTAGATGTTGCCAAGCTCTTGCTATTACTAACACACTGCAGTGAGCCTCCTTGACATATATCTTTTTGCTCAAGCAGAATTTCTGGGTCAAAGGATACATGCATTTGTGGTCTTGAGTGACATCATCAAACTCTCCTCTGCTATGGTTATACCAACTGACACCCTGCCCCCCACTCCACTGGCACGAAATGGAATCTGGGACCTACTAGTTCCAAAGCCAAGGCCATCTCCCCCATGGCCTGCCTCCTCTTTGACAACCCCCAAAGTCATGCCTAGGATTCACCAGGTAGATACTAGATACCTTTGCTTGAGCTGTGCCAGTAGGCTGTTGTGAACCTCCTCAGAAACACCAGGTTTCGTGGGGGGTGAGGGGGTCTGTTTGCCTCTAGGAATAGAATGTCCAGCCAGTCAATAAACAGTCACTTCTGGACAGACTAGGCCCTTTGGGAGACACACCTTGGCCTCTCCAGGCATCTAAAAGCAGGCAGAGAAGCGACTTCTGTCCACAGCTACTCCTTTGACCACTCTCCAGACACAACCGGGCCTCTGCTGAGAGGAAGAAACTGTTATCAGGGGACTTTGAGCCTTTGGACTCACTGCACTGGGTTCCACATGGGTGAACTCATCCTCCTGGTTGCTTACGACTGAACACTATTTGCCTCTGAGGAGAGACAGCAAGAGAAGACCCTGGCATCTCGCTGTCTCCTCATGCAGCCTCCTCCACTGGCAAAGCTCCCTTTCCTTGTTCCCTGCCCCTCCCTGGAATCGAGGGACACCTGGTTAGCCAAGGCCAAACCAGTCTTACGTCTGAGGTCTTCATGTATGGGCAATTGTGCTCTTACCAGGAAGAGACAAGACAGTCGGCCAGGGAGATTCACACCATGCAGTGTAGAGGGCTCCTGAAGGGGAGCAAGTAAGGCAGGTGTCCCAACAGGGCCTGCTCTGCCCACCAGCTTTGGGGACTCTGGGCGTCAGGGAAGTGCAGTTGGCTCCTGCTGAGCTCCTGACAGAAACCGTGACTAGAGATCCAGGAGTGAAGGTGGGCCTGCAAAGCTGTGGGTGGGCTCCGGGGGCGGAGGGGCAGTGAGCACAACCAAGTAGGAGAGCACATGACCAGCATCATCACACCCTCCCTGGACTCCAGCAGGTACGTATACCAGGCACGGTATCTACTGTCAGGCAAACACGACTGTGAGCTCACTGGGGCAAAGGCCATCATCTTTATAATGCACATAAGAAAACTACACAACACATAAACTGGAGAGCCATATAGGAATCAAGCCCAGGTTTCCTAACCAGACGTTTGAAAACTAGGGTCATTTCAGAGAACCCACAGAGTGATGTCATACTAGTAGCCCCAGAGACTGACTATCCCTAGGAAACTCAACGGCTGTCCTTCTGCTTTTAGTTTAAAATACAGAAATTTGTCGGGGGTGCCTGGGTGGCTCAGTCGGTTAAGCATCTGACTTCGGCTCAGGTCATGATCTCGCGGTCCGTGAGTTCAAGCCCCGCATCAGGCTCTGTGCTGACAGCTCAGAGCCTGGAGCCTGTTTCAGTGTCTGTGTCTCCCTCTCTCTCTGACCCTCCCCCATTCATGCTGTCTCTCCCTGTCTCAAAAATAAATAAACGTTAAAAAAAATTAAAAATAAATAAATAAAATAAAATACAGAATTTGTCTGAAAAATAAATAGAAGGCTTCTACTACAAGACTTCCAGATTCCTAGGCCTGAGAGTCAGGGACACTTTTGCGGTGCAAGTAATCAGCGTGACTTCGTGCTATTTTTCTCTTGTAAGTGTAGATTTCCAGAAGTAGCGCTCCTGCCAGCTTTAAAAAGGCACATCCCGGGGGGCACCTGGGTGGTTCCGTCGGTTAAGCTACTAACTCTTGGATTCAGATCAGGTTGTGACCTCACAGTTCATGAGTTTGAGCCCCACATGGGGATCCACATTGACAGTGCAGAGTCTGCTTGGAATTCTCTCATTCCCTCTCTCTCTGCCCTTCCTGCATTCTCTCTCTCTCTCTCAGAATAAATAAACTTTAAAAAAAAATGCACATCTGGGGCGCCTGGGTGGCTCAGTCGGTTAAGTGGCTGACTTCGGCTCAGGTCATGATCTCGTGGTCCATGAGTTTGAGCCCCGCGTCGGGCTCTGTGCTGACAGCTCAGAGCCTGGAGCCTGTTTCGGATTCTGTGTCTCCCTCTCTCTGACCCTCCCCCGTTCATGCTCTGTCTCTCTCTGTCTCAAAAATAAATAAACGTTAAAAAAATAAATAAATAAAAATTAAAGATAACTAATATTAAAAAAAAAAAAATGCACATCCTCCTCCAGCACGTGTCAGGGTGGCTCCTGCTAGCTGAGAAGGTGACTTTCCAATTGGACAAGAGCACTTGGGACTGTGGTCCTTTCACTTGACTTTGCATAAGTAACACCCAGAAATTATTGCTCATTTGTTGGGTGAGATTTGATACTGTGGATATGTCTTTAAAAAAAAAAAAAAGCCCTGATCTCTTAGCCATACATACTGATCTGTCTATGGATGAAATAATGTGATGTCTGGGATTGGACTCAAAATTAATACAAGAAGAAAAGAAGGGAACGGTTAGAGATGACACAAGATTGTCCATATTGGTACCTGTTGGAGCTGGGCTGTAAATACTCAGGGGGTTGTGATATTATTCTAACTACTTTTGTACATGTTTCAACATTTCCACAATAAAAGGTGAAAGGTGGAGGAAGAAGACACATGTGGAGGGCTTGGTGAAAACACAGCTCCTCAGGTCCCTACCCAAGGGGTGCTGAGTGAAGGTTAAGAGCCCAGGTAGCTGCTTCCGTCAAGTTCCCCATGCACACTGAGGCCTCAGCATTGGAGCCCTGAGCCAGGTGGGGCTGGGTGGTGAGGGCAGAGAGGGGAGATCTTGGCGGGAAGAGAGGGTGTCCCTCGAGCACCCTTGCAAAGGCACCTCTGTTGTCAGCCACCATTTAGGCTACACTCACCTGTCAGTGCCAGGAATATGAATCGCCTCAGGCTCAGCCTTTTCATTCCCGCCCTGCATCACTGTCAAGATCACAATAAGAAGAGTGGCAGAATCTACTCGAGGAGCCAGTTCAATCTTTATTAAAATCTTTTTTGTGCACAATGTTCCCAATTTGTTCCTTTGTCCCTGGTATCTAGAGTCCCACAGCTTCTGATATTTGTCCTGCAGATGGAGTAAGTTTGACTGACACACCGCGGTGGTGGAAAAGTAGCATTCATATCCTGAAAATCTTTTCCATCCCGTAAGAAACATCATCCCCATAGCAAGCCTGCTGCTTTTGGCCCTCCTCTTAGGGGCTCGCCCTCTGCCGCCAGCTTGGATGACCCCCACGGAAGGCTTTTAGCATGGCTAGCAGAGATGTTGGCAGCCCAAGCCAGGACAATATCATGGCTTCTCTGACAGGCCCAGAATTCAACTGAAAGTTAAATCCAACTGAACTTAACTCATGCTTGTGACCTAGAAGGGGTCTTCACTCTGTGTTGCCTTCAGCCCCAGGGTGGGCAGAGGTGCCTCACAGCTTCAGGGTCCATGCACCTCCCCCAACCCTTCAGCCAAAGCATCTATCTCCCTCTGCTTTATTTACTGGGTGTCTAGGTATGGCCTTCGTTATTTTTAAAGTTCTGCTTCTTAAAAAAAAAAGATATAGATATATATATATATATATATGGAGTGCCTGGGTGGCTCAGTTGGTTGAGCATCTGACTTCAGCTCAGGTCATGAGTTTGAGCCTGCTTCAGATTCTGTGTCTCCCTCTCTCTCTGCCCCTCCCCTGCTCATGCTGTCTCTCCCCCTCTCTCTTTCTCTGAAATAAACAAATGTTAAAGATAAAATAGATAGATAGATAGATAGATAGATAGATAGATTGATTTTTTTCTTGAAGTTTGGAAAGCACTGACTTTGCTGTAAGGGGAAGAATGGAAAATGAGGCTGGAGAGATGATACAGTTAGAACTGGGGGGGATATAAAGTGGTACAACCATGTTGGACAACAGTTGGCAGTTTTTTTTAACATTAAACAGGGGTGCCTGGGTGGCTCAGTCAGTTGAGTTTTGATTTTGGCTCAGGTTATAATTCCAGGGTCATAGGATTGAGCCCCATGTAGGATTGAGATTCTCTCTCTCCCTCCCTCTGCCCTTCTTCCCAGCTCGTGCACTCTCTCTCTCTCTTAAAAAAAAAAAAAAAAAGTTAAACGAACACCATGTAATCCTGCCAGTCTACTCCTAGGAATTTGCCCAGTGGAAAGAGTCAGTGGTGAGGAGGGTTTGAGTCTGGACACCTCAAAAGTCCTAATCATCCAGTAGGAGCCATGACCCATTCCCTGGGGCTGTAGACACTCGCAGAGGCAGGATGACTTGGACCCAACCCTTGTGCAACCAGGACGCTTTTGCATGGAAATCTTCCCATGGATAATGCCCATCTTCACATAGACAACCACGGAGTTCTGAGGGTCAGGCCCAGCCCAGGTGAGGGAATTCCTATGAATGTGAACATCTTTTAAGGTGATGGAGAAGATCGTCACAGGACAAGCCCTGCTGTGAAAGTAACCTGTTCCCTGTGTTGTAAATTGAAAACTGTAAAGGTAGCTTGCAATTATAAGCATTTATAATAAAAATAATAATAGGCATGATAACAGGCTTCTATTGAGCCATCACCTGGATCCAAGAACTTAATTTGCTATTAACTCTACAGATATCATCTGATTCAGTAATTCCAACAATGCTATAGTCTTCCCATTTTACAAATGAAGAAACTGCAGTTCAGAGAGTTTAAGTAACTGGCCCAAGTTGACACAGCTGATAAGTGGCAAGGCCAAGAGTTAGAGGACAGCATTCACTCTTTTAATTCTTGGGGGACCCGTGTGAGAAGTGACTTCTCTGCTGCCTTCAATATAATTGAAGAGATTAATGAAATTCTCAAGGTCAAGTTTTACACTTTGACCCACTGTTGTATAAACTCACAGGCCTGGTTATTTCTCCATCAGCCCCTTCCAGAAGTAGATAGAACAACAGTCCTCACACTCTTCACCATGTCCTCAGCAAAGCCACGGAGGTGTAAAGCGGGGATTCATTGGATCCTTGCCAGGAGACAGCGACATCATGTAACCACCCTAGGCTGCCTCCATCTGTGATGTCCAATAGGGATGGTCATTACTACTACCGTCATCATAATAGTTAACATGCATGGCTTGTTCACTCTGTGCTCTAAGTGCTCTTTCTTTTTTAAAGGTATTAACTCAGTTAATCACACAATTCCTTGAGATGGATACTATTATTACCTCATTTTACAAGTGAGAACTAAGGTCAGGAGAGTCTAATCATGCAGCAAAGATAATAGCTCTCAAGTAAAAGGGTCTCCCATCCCAGTTACACACAGACCCTGGGACAGAAAACAAGGCCTTGACATCTCCAAGTGGAGTGGGAGCTAAGCGTCCAATGGCACCTATAGTGGTCCCCCCTCTTATCCATGGGGGACATGTTCCAAGGCCCCCCAGGGAATGACTAGAAGCACATATAGTACCAATCCCTATAGATACTATATTTTTTTTCTTGTACATACATACCTATGATAAAATTTAATTTATAAATTAGGCATAGTAAGAGTCACATAGTAAGAGTCACAACAACTAATAACAAAATAGAATTATAACAATAGACTGCAATAAAAGTTACATGAATGTGACCTCTCTCAAAATATCTTATGATTTTTGTCTTCCAAATCCATCCCTGGAACTTCTGACTGAAATGAATTGCATGAAAGTCCATTTTTGTACTGCGAAAGGAGCACTGTACTCACCCTTCTTCCTCCTCTTGTGATGACATGAGATGATAAAACGCTTCCATGAAGAGATGAAATAAGGTGAATGACGCAGGTGTTGTGACGTAGTGTTAGGCTAGTAGTGACCTTCTGACAATCTGCTTCCAGACCTTGGTTGACCAGTGGGTACCTGAAATCACAGGAAGCATAACCACAGATAAGGAGGACTACTATACTGTGGCATGACTATGATTTTTACTCTGCCCACCATTGTTCCACAGCGCCCCTATCAGGCCTGAGGGTCCATGCCTGACCCCTTAAACACATGCTACCTCGGCTTATAAAACACACATTCCTTCTTCCTCTCCATGTATGTTATAAAACTGCCCCTCCCATGAGCCTCAGCAGTTGTTCAAATCCTGACTAAAAAATTGAAATTCAATAAACCTCTGGAAAATATCTTACATTATGAAGATCAAGTCAGATTTACAAGAAAATACAAGACAAAGAAAAAGCAGTTTCAGTGTGATTAATAATAAATGCTGGCACACCACTAAGTTCAACCAAATGCCTCTAGATTCTTCCAAGAGGCAGTTCTCTTCAAGGCAGCCAACTGTTGTGCCACCAGCCCTCCCAAATCCTCTCCTCTGTGCATTCAACACCAAAAGACCCAAGTCCTTTCACAGCAAGGAGGACTGATGTAAAACCCTGTCGTGATGTTCTAACAGTCTTAGCCTTTAACTCCCAAGGATCTGTGGAGAGTACAGGATTATGATCTCCAAAGAGTTTAGAGCTTGCCTGTGCCAAACCTGTTTTTTCCACTGTGAAAATCTTCATCTCTGTGGCATTATGTCACCTTGCAGAGCCCTTTTTGTAAACTGACTATATTTAGCTTTGGCCAAGTTACTTCGGAGTCCAAATCCACAGTGAAAGATCTATTTGAATTCTTCTCAGTTTCTAGCTCCTCAGAAATGATAGGCATTCATGTTTCATTCTCCTGCCTGTTGCCTCTTTGGGCTTATTTATGACTATTTTGGATTCTGAGAAAAGGAAATTATACATAAAACCTCCACTCTTTCCCACATTCCTGGTAACAAGGCAGTTTCTCTCACACCTCAGCGGCTCTTCTGGGAACACCCGCCAGTTTGCGATGATGGACGGGCCATTCTAGCCCAGCCTTCACAAGAGCCTGCTTCAGCTGGAGGGAAGCCAGCATTCCCTCAGATTTCACCACCTTCCAGGCTTTCACCACCCCCCCACCCCAGCCATTCGTTTTCTCCCCAAAAACTTGGTTATTGAAACTGGCAAAATACCTCATGATTTTGTCTTCTAGATCCACCCTGGACCTTCACACAAGAATGAATTGCATGAAAGTCAATTTTGTATCATGAAAGGAGCATGGCACATCAATATGTCCTCAAAGCCCAGCCATGCCACCCCAGGATTGCTGGTCCTCTCAACATGTTGCATATTACAGATTACAGATCTGATCCAGAGTGTACCCTCTGCCTTTAATGCGCCTCCCAAATCCAGCTCCCCTGCTGTGACCTCTCTCCTCACCTAGCCCTGTGAGTTTGCATACCTAGAAACAGTAGAAGCCTGGTATTCATACACAGCTGGTTCTCAACTACCTCTTGGGCAGACACAAAATAACAACAATGACACCAAACACTCGAGTTACCCCATCATATAAGGAAATAGACACCATAAAGCAAAATGAAAGATATTCAATATGTGATTATCTGCATGAATGAGGGGAAGAACAAGGGGAATGACTGGAGGTATAGGGTATCAATCTATTAGTGAGCCACGCACCCTGTCTATATCAAGATGCCTCCCCATGCCTCTTGTGTTCCACGTCATGCTCCGTCAGGTTCTGACCTACAGGAGGCCTGGAGAAGATACCCTCAGATTAGAAGACCCACTCAGGGATGATTGAAAACACACTTAGGAAGATTGGTTTTAGGCTCTGAAGTCTAATAGCGACCACTTTAACTACCCTCAGCTCCCTGGCAGCATGCCCCAATTTTATCTTCCTAAGTGGTAACTAACAACAGTTTTAAACTCCATCATCTAGAAGCAGGGGAGCACAAAATATCCCCGCCAGCCAATAACCTCGCACATTCCACGATATTAAAATTAACAAGGAGAAGCTCATTTTTCACCTATTAAATTGGCAAATATGTTTTAAATTGCAATAAAAGGCATCTATACACAGCTGGTCAGTAATATGTATACCCTTTCAGGAAAATAGTTTGGCAATATCAAAGTCTTTTAAAAATGTGCTAACCTTTGACATACCTCAAGGATGTCCCTTACGTCAATGATTATAATGACAAAAAAAGGACTGGAATCAACCTAAATATCCCATAATAGGGAACAGGCTAAATAAACCAGAATGTGTCCATATAAAAAATGACAGGCAATCAAAATGATGATGTAGAATACTTTAACGGCATGGGAATGCCAATACAGTGTTAATGAGAAAAGCAGGTAGCAAAATATTATGATCCCATTTTTAAATATATACATTATATACATATGTAAATGTGTGTATATATGTACGTGAATAGACAAAATCCTGAACTAGATGTTTCAGAAGGTTAGTAGTGGTATTCTGTGGGTTAATGATGGGTTATGAGTGGTTTTTAATTTTTTTGATGTGCTGTTCTGTATTTTCAGCATTTTCCACCGTGAATCTGCAATAAACCATCAGAATTTTATAATTTTTTTATTTTAGAGAGTGCACAAGCACTTAAAAAAAGATACATAAGTTTATTAAAAATTTGAAGATAGTTGACAATTTATTGAAGTCAGAAAAATTAATATATAAAATCTAGAAAGGTGGAATTAGGAATTAGGTTTCAAAGGATTTAGAAAGAATTCCTCATAAAAGTTTTTAATATTACATTCTTTGCTAAACTGAGACTTGGAGGGCCTTTGGTATTTCACCCCTGACCAACTGCCTTGATAAATCAGTCAGCAGGAGCACATGAAATTGTGGATAGACAGGAGATGCATATTCATTCACTCTTAACCAAATGTAGCAAAAAGCACCATGTTTCCTACTAAGAAAGAGAATCTTAAGCAGTCTCCATGCTCAGTGCAGAGCCTGACATGGGGCTCGATTCCACGTCCCCAGGATCATGACCTGAGCTGAAATCAAGAGTCGGACACTCAACTGACTAAGCCACTCAGGCACCCCTATCATCAGAATTTTGTAAAAGGCTATCACTTTAAAGGTGCATCATTATCTCTAAGGTGCTGACCAGTCTTCACTTTGAAGGAAAGGAAGAAAAAGTGGGGACCCTAGACTTAGCCAGGATGTTTCAACAGTGGTGGAGATAGAAGCAATTCTGAATGAGGTGGGACTGTCTCCAAAACACAAGGCTGCTGCACCAACGTGCCTCTATCCTAGGTGGGAGTGGTGCCTTCTGAGGTCCTTGGAGAATCAGAATGTCCTGAGGTTGTTCTTGTCCTGTGCTAGGAACCTGCCAGTGGAGGCAGTGGTCTCCCTTCCCCTGGAAAACCTAATCCAGACTGTATACCAGCTCAGAGAATTCAGATAGAGTTGAAGGCCTCAGAAATGGGCAAGTACATAGCCATGCAGACACATGTGCTTAGCAACTCACTGGTCATCCAGAGGAAGGTAAGCAGAGCAATAGAGGCACTCAGCGTGGGGTCAGCTCACTCTCTGGAAGTCTTTCTGGCAGCAGGACCAATACAAGTCATAAAAGAACGATCCAAAGAAACACATCTACTGGACGAAGTGACAGCCCTCCAGAGAAAGGGGCACTGTTTAAATATGGCCTTCAAATAGAAATAGTGTTAAAGGGGACACAAATCATACAGCTCTTGATTTAACTTACTATGCAACAAATTAGTAGTGAAAATATTTGGCAAAAATAAAGACTTATATGAAAATTAACCAATAAGACCCAAGCACCATGTCACATTCACATGAAAACAAATCACAGCTCACAGCCACACAAGGTTTGCAAAGCACTACAAAATGAGATATGTTGGTGGTTTAATGATTAAATATCATTATCTACACCTGACTATTTGTTAAAACCAAAGACTGGACTGAAATATGACCCCTGCTTGTTCAAGTGTTTCCTGAGTGATATATAAAGGTGAGGTCACATATCACTCACGTGGAGGTGGACAGGGATGTCCCAGTCAGATCAATGGCCAGCTGGGGTAGTCCCACAGATTAGTCTCATTCTAACAGAGCACAGCTCTTTCCCAGGGAAATGGGTCCATGCCTATCAAAAAAATGGAAAGATGGGAATATGGAAAGTTTGGTTTGGAGACATCTCTTATTTGAAAGTCTTTGTCCCATCTGGGCACAGCCATGTCTCATACCACACAACAAATGCCAGAAGAAATTCTCCACCTTCTTCTGCTTAGTGAGGATCAGGACTGGCTAGATCAGATTATCAAGAGCTACCAGAGGATGGAACTCAGATCTTACCTCAGACCCGCACAGGTCAAACACACCCACTGGACAGCAGGCATCTCCCTCCAGTGGCCTATAAGCTCTACCCCCTTCTCACCAACCAGAAATATGTGAGGCTCACACAACCTGAATGAGTCTTGAAAAATAATCCGCAGTATTGTGAAGACAATGTGATTGAAGATACTAATTAAATAGGAATTCTCTCACCCCTTTCCGGGAGCCCAGATCAGAGAAGATGGAGGGACTCCTTTTAGAGAGGGAGCTTGTAGAGGGCTCATGGGCTCCAGATGCCTCAACCCCCTGACCACACTTCACCACCCAGCAGAGATACTAAGTTACAGAAGAGCCACACTGGGGTGATGATACACATGCTAAATCCTTACCCGTGTGAACTAAGGGGGCCACAGAACTACTGCCTCATTCCCTGGATTCATGCACTCAAGCTTTACACTTGGTGGGTCCATGAGGAGCCAAACCCTAAAATAGACAAAGATGGCCCAGGGCAGAGGGGTTCAGGAAGGCAAGCTGGCTTCCTGCCCCTCACTTTCACTAGCCACAAGACTATAGATTTCCAACAGAGACCCATATACAAACACACGTACACTCATACACACACACATACGCACACACATGCACACACATAGCATCTAGAAGGGAAATTCTCTCTTTTGCTTATAACCAAGTAACCTCGTTTTCTGACCTTAAAAAAATAACAGTTTCTCTGAAGGTCTCAAACCTTATTAGCCACAGTGGGAAATGATGCTTGAATGGGGCTGTGATGGTCTCAGCCTCGGGTGTCTGTGTATGCAGCCATATTACTTAGCAACACCATAGCCGTTTAGGTTTAATTTCCTAGCTTGCCTGATAAGGAGGCTGCAAATGTAATTTGTGATGCTGCAAGCTGGGCAAACTCACTGGGCTATTAGATGAGTCACTGGGTGATCCAGGCCACTATGCCGAGCTCTGCGGAAGAAGAGAAATGAACCCTGATCTGTGGGGCTGATAGCGCTCAGGCGGACACAATTTTCTAAGTGTCTCGGCGCTGTGCCTCCTTCCCTTCTGCTTTCTGGTTTGGTGCCATTATTTATTAAGGGAAGCTTCACTCACCTCTCAACCCCTGTTAGAATCATCCTCCAGCTTTCTGAAATCCTCCTGGCAAGAGCTGCAAACTCACAGCCCTGCAAGACCAGACAGATAATAACACCAACAACAATAAAGCAAGCGTTTTTGAATACTTAGTCGATAACCATGTATTCTAGTTGCTTTACATGAGTTATGTCTGTTAATTTTCCTAATAACCCCAGGAGGTAAGTACTACTGTTATTCCTATTTTCAAATGAGGAGACCAGGACTGAGAGAGGGTAGCAAGCAGCTATAAAATAATAGGGAATGGGGGGGGGGCACCCTGCCAAAGGGGCTAGCTGTCATCCAGGGCCAACCAGCCCTCACCTGGACTGCCAGAACTTCCACTTTCCTAAAAGAAGCAGGAAATCCATATTTTTATATAAAATCCCATTGGTTCTAAATATCAACTAATTGAGTTGAGTTACTTATTAAGTAACTGTGAGAACCAAACCACACATGTCCACCAGCCAGATTCAGCCCAGGGCCTACCAATTTGCAACCTCTTCCTCATTACAACAAGTAGACATATTCATCCATAAATACACTCCAATTTTTATCTTTGCTTCCATGAGCCACTGGTGTCTCAGCCCTTTGGTCACCGTCACTTTGGCTGTATCCTTTCTAGAGCCTCAGTGGTAACTCCATTCTTCCAGTTGCTCGTGCTGGGTCTTAGAGTCATCCTTGCCTCCTTCCCTTCTCCCACACCCCACATGCAATCTGTCAGCAGGTCTTGTCAGTTCTACTTGAAAATGCATCCATAATTCCTCCACTTCTCAAAACCTACCATGACCACCCTGGTTCAAGCCACTCTCAGCTGTCTTCCCTGGATATCATGAGCCACTGGCTACACCCAGCTTTTCCCACCGACTCCATTCTTACCAGACTAACCTAGCTGCTCCTGTAAAACCTAAGTCAGATCCTGCCCTTTCTCAACACCCCACAATGGCTCAGTAAAAGCCAGTGACTTAAATGACCCACATAGCCCTTCAGACCCAAACCCACTGGCCCCCACTCTCCTGCACTCCCTGCCCAGCAGACACACTGCTTCCTCCTTCATGCACTCCCACCTGGGCCCTGGGTGCTCACTGCTCCCTCAGAGTCTCTCCCCCCTTGGTATCCTCTTGGCTCTCACCTTCTCTCTGCTCTGTTCAATTGCCAGCCAATTAGAAAGATCTTCCTGGGGGCACCTGAGTGGCTCAGTCGGTTAACTGGCCAACTCTTGGTTTCAGCTCAGGTCATAATCTCATAATTCGTGGAATTGAGCCCCGCGTTGGGCTCTGTGCTGACAGTGCAGAGCCTGCTTGGGATTCTCCCTCCCCCTCTGCCCCTTCCCTACTTGTGTGCTCTTTCTCTCTCTCTCAAAAATAAATAAACACTTAAAAAAAAAAAAAGATCTTCCTGGACCACTTATCCTAAATAGTAATCTGTTCATTCCTCTGCCTCAACATTTTATCATTACTGCATGCCATATGTTATCATTTTGTGCTGTCTCCACTCCCATAGAATGCACCCTCCACAAAAATAAGGGATGCATTTTCTTCTCTGCTCTATTCCTGGTGTCTACAACCATGCCTGGCACATACCCAAAATTCATTAAGTGTCTGTTGAATGAATGAAGAAATGAACAGTCCATACAACAGGCCCTTAGGATAGACTTCTCCATTCTCTGATGGCCACACATGACTTAGCCTCATCTTCTCTTTAGTCTGTATGCACCTCAGGCACAGAAGGCCTCCCCACTAGCTGTTATCAACTCCACCACCTCCATCATGGCCACTCCTTAACAATATGAGCTCAGTAAGTGCCATATTGATTGCTGGCTGAAAACTCAAAGAGATAGTCATTGCTCTTGCCCACCTGCTATGAGGAATAGTAACTTGTGATTGTGAGCATCTTGCTGGATGGAAGGAAAACTCACTCATGGCAGTGATGAATTCTGTAATTAGTCTTGATGAGACATGGCAGGCTTTGGGTGAGGGTGATTCATTTTAATTAATGATAAGACTGCATAAAAGTGTTTTGCCCATTTATCTACAGAATTTGTTGGCCTTATTTTTATTTCTCTATTTATTTGAAAGCCCATATATCCTAGGAAGGTAGATATGGTTCAGTCCTTAATATTTCTTTCACATAAACAGAAAGAGAGTAATATAGGCCTGTGGTTCCCTCTCGATCCAGATCCTCTGGAAAGTCTGGACAGAGCTGCAATGATTGGCTCAGGTCCCCTCGCCATGGACCTCGGGGCTCTCCTGCGCCCCATCATGGCATAATCAACCCTCCACAAGATCCAGATGCACCTCCGTCTAGGGAAGGGCCCATCCTGATTAGCCACAGGTGATGACCTGGATATGTATCCTTCCTTGGCCACCAAACACCCCAGCTCAACAAAGAGAGTAAGCCAGGATGCCAGGATGACCCTCCCCAGATCTGAAGCTTACTTGGGAAGGAAGCATAGCCAAGAAGCCAAGACATACACATGCATGGATAGAAGAGCTTCATCTCTGGCAGTTCTGACACTAAGGCTGTTGGGAGAGGATCTAGGAGGCTGTACAGAGGCATCACCCAGGGCACCCAGATGCCCATGGCGTCTAAGCCATGTGGGGAGAAGATGGACTTGGCACATGGAAAAGGCATTTCTACTTGACCCCTTTCTCTGTTTCCCATAGTCTTGCTCTCTCCACATCTTTTCTTTGCTATCTCAGAACTCTCAATTCAATGTATTTCCTTGAATGTGTGTTAAAAAGGTCTCACTTCTGGCATACATGGCCTGCCTGTCATCACTACCTTGTCACCCCAGCTACCTTTCTGAGGATATTATCATGGGGGTTGTCCACAGCCTTGCCTCCTCTGCCAGCCTGCCAAAATCAAGCCTGCAATTGTCAGGTGACTTCCCTTGTGCCTCCCCGCTCCCAAAGAGGGAGTATCCTTTCTTTTGGAGGAACAGGTAGTGGGAGGGAGAGAGCAATGTTGAGGAAGAGCTTGAATTATGGAGGGGATTGTTCTGGGGCTGCTGAAGGCATGATGGATATTGTAGATGAAGGCAAGAGGTTTTGTCATTTTTTTTTTCCTGTGGTTTATGGAAAGGAATCCTCTTGACAGTTTTGAAGAAGGCTAAGCAATGGACTTCAGCTGCTTTGGGGTTGCCTTTGGCTCCTGGACAGTATTTCTTTTACCACATTACCCTCTGCTTGGGCCCAGGCTTTGAAAGGGTTACAAGCAGATTTAGATCCTCACTATGGGATGTTCAAGAAAAAAGGTTTGTCATCTACCCTGCCACTAACAGCTGTATGACCTGGGACAAGTCATTTGAGCTAGTGTCTTTACCTACAAAATGAGTGACTTGAAGGGAATAAACTCTGAGAACATATCAGCTCCTAAAACATGATATTTGAAAGTTCTATTCGAGGAACGATGATGATGATGATGACCTAGCATTTACTGCACTTCCATTATATGCCAAAAATTTTAAAAGCACCATCTTAAGAAAAAAGGCCTAAAGTTTTTATTCTGGGTACCATAATCACATGAGAAGATGAAAGCCTTTCAGAGTGATGCCCAGCTCCTGGGGCTGGGAATGGGACACCTGAGCAAAGCACAACGTGATAATTCTCTCCCCAATTATTGTTCCACCATGAATTCAAATGCAGAGACCCCTTGGCCCACAGAACCTTTGGACCACACAATACCCAGGGGGGATTGGAGGATACACAGGCCAACTTACTTTTTATTGCATGTTTTGATGCTATTGACCCAGGATTACTTGGGGGTTCTGCATTAAAGATTCTGTGTTTTTTTTTACAGGTTACTAGTCTGGCCACTGAATCCTTGCTGCAGAAACTGCCATCCAGCATGGACTTGCCCAGGGCCCCATCCCAGAGGAGCTGGGACAAGAAACAAGGCAGGCAGGAAGCCTCTACTGTTTGGGATACTAGAGTAGGAAGCAGTTGGGTTAACAGTCTCAGGTAGGAGAATGCAGGTCAGACTCAGCTGCTATCTTCAAGTAAGGATAGGGCCCTTTTGAATTTAATCTTGGCAATTTTACAAAAGTATGCAGAATCATATAGTGAACTTCTATTCATTACCCAGCTTCAACATTTGTCAAAGACTCACTGATCTTGTTTCATGTATCCCAATCCCTGCCCCTGCTCCACCCCACCCCACACCACAGTATTTAAACACAGATCTCAGACAGGAAGCCATCTCACTCAAGAATGCACATCCTTGGTCCCCGCTCCACACCCACACATCATTGATTTTGTCTGCATTCTTTCTATCCTCTTTCCTATATCTTGCCCACAGGTCATACTTAAAATAAATAAGCTCTTCCTTCTTCTCTTCTCCTTCCCTGCCCCGTCAACAATCCCCTTCAGACCTGTAGCCTGCAACCTCTCCTGAGAGACTGATTCTTTTCTTTAACATAGGGGCTCAATCAAGACTTCCCACCTGATATGCTATTTCAAAGAGTCACATGCACCCCAGTGTTTATAGCAGCACTATCAATAGCCAAGTATGGAAAGAGCCCAAATGTCCATCGATGGATGAATGGATAAAGAAAATGTGGTATATGTATATACAATGGGATATTACTCGGCAATCAAAAAGAATGAAATCTTGCCATTTGCAACTATGTGGATGGAACTAGAGGGTGTTACACTAAGTGAAATTAGTCAGTCAGAGAAAGACAAATATCATATGACTTCACTCATATGGGGACTTTAAGACACAGAACAGATGAACACAAGGGAAGGGAAACAAAAAGCATATAAAAACAGGGAGGGGGACAAAACATAAGAGACTCAAAAATATGGAGAACAAATAGAAGGTTACTGGAGGGGTTGTGGAAGGGGGGATAGGCTAAATGGGTAAGGGGCACTAAGGAATCTACCCCTGAAATTATTGTTGCCCCATATGCTAACTTGGATGTAAATTAAAATAATAATAATAATAATAATAATAATAATAATAATAAGACTCCCTACCTGAGAAAGTAATTTCCTCAGCTCCTCATCCACAGTAGACATGACTCCCTTTGTCTCACTTTCCCTTTATGGCCATCCTGAAAGAAAAATCTATGGGGCACCTGGGTGACTCAGTCAGTTAAACGGCCAGCTCTTAATTTTGGTCAGGTCATGATCACACAGTCATGATACAGAACCCTTTGTTGGGTTCCATGCTGGTGCAGGGAGCCTGCTTAAGATTCTCTCTCTCCCTCTGCCCTTCCCCCACTCACTCACATACCATGCTCTCTCTCTCAGAAAAAAGAAAAAAAAAATTAAGTCTAAACTTGCAGTTTATACTTCCTCTCTTCCCATTCACTCCTCAGGCAGCTTTGGCAGTGATTTCCACATACTGAATCCAATGGGCACTTCTCCAGTGTTGTCCTGCTTACTACCCTGACGGGTTTGCCTACCTACCAATGTAATATAAGTTTATTGTGTTCAATCTGGAAAAGAGAGAAGGCAAATAGGAAAACTTAAGTGAGTACTGAATAAATAATATATGAATACTAAAATAGTATTTTATATTATTCATTTTGATGTATCTGTCACCAGTGGGTTTTTTTTATATATAAATTTTTTATATTTTAACAGCTGCATGGTATTCTATCACATGGTCGTGCCATGATTTAGTCCTTGTTGCTGGATATTTAAGTTATTTCAACTTTTAAATATGAACAATTCTAGGATAAACATCCTCATAGATACATTCACCTTTTACACACATCTACCTTGATTTCCTCACATTCTCTCTTTCTGGAAAACCCATCTGGACATTGAGCACACCCATCTCTCATGGTTCCCTGAGTCTAACTATGGATGGTCTTTGGGAAAGTTCACATCTCTCCAGTGTCCTCACTGTGCTCTCTCTTGGCTGACTCAGCTCCAGGTACAACTTGAGCAGCCACTGGTCTGCAGTTGACTTTCACCTCTCTGCCTCCCGCTCAGACCTCACTCTTAAACTTTCATTTCTAGACATCTGCACTTGGGTGTCCCACAGGGATCTCAATGATGATGAAGGCTCTACTGCCCACCCTTCCCCTACCCCGAATACCCCCAAATGCCCATTTCTCTTATTATAATCTCAGTGATCAGTACTACTGTAATTCTCAGACACCCAAGCCCCAAAACTGGGGACTGTCCCACATTAATTGTCTTCAGTCATTTGCAAACAAACTGTTCAGGTTCTACCTCTTAAATTCTTCTGCTGTCTGCTTTCCTCAGACTCCACTGCCACTGATCTAGATTGGGCTTCATTATCCCCCCTAAATTAATGCAGTGGCCCCCTAAGCTGTCTGTCCTCCAACTCTGATTACAAACCACACTTCTCTGCTTAAAATCCTTCCACTAGCTTTCCAGAGCTACAGGATCAGGCCCTGGGCAAAGCATATAGGCAGGGTCTTCTGTGGCCTAGCCCCTGTCCACCTCTTTGACCTTCTTTCTCCATTACTCCCCTGTCCATTGTGGGCTCTACATATATTAGTGCTTTTTATCCAAGTGTTTCCCATATTTCTCCATATTATCTCTCACTAGACTTAAGGACAGGGCAGTCTTACTCATCTTTGCACTCCAATACACAACACGGTTAAACCAAAGGGAACAGTCATGTATGAGAAGATCTGGGTCTCCCTCATCAATACCAACTGTAGGGCTGTGGTGCTGTCTCCAGGGCAGCCTTGTCAGGGCACACAGGACCTTGCTCCCAGGAACCACCTGGTCTGGTAACCCATGAGTGGAGATAGGGCCTGATATCCATGAAGCCTCCTTGATACCCAACCCCTCAGAACTTCTGGAGCTAGGGTGCCCCAAACCAGCTCTCCTGGAACAAAGAATCCAGGCTTCTATACCATGGCCTCCTTCCTGTATTATTTCTATCTCTGGTAGTGAAATTTCCAGCAATGAAGTACTCACTGAAATATAGCTTCATTCACAGGGATGTTTCTATAATCTAAACAGTAAAAATAAATGAGAATAGGGAAGAGGGAGAGGAGAAAAGGAGGCCAAGAGGATTTTAAAGCCTTCTATGGGATCATTTCCATAGTTGTAAATGCTAGGAAACTGACACTCACCTACTTCAGGTTAAATTCCTCTTTGCAGCCCATATGGTTGCAGCTCCTTGCTGTTCATGGGAGAGAACCACACAAATGTGTTAGATCTAGAGCCGGGGTCTGCAAATTCTAGCCTGCTAGCCAAATCCTGCCCACACCTGCTTTTGTAAAGTCTACGAGGTACAAGTGTTTTTTATATTTAAAAACTTTTTTAAATGTTTATTTATTTTTGAGGAGAGTAAAGAGCACGAGTAGGGGAGGGACAGAGATATAGAGAGACACAGAATCCGAAGCAGGCTCCAGGCTCTGTGCTAACACAGGACTCGAACCCATGAACCCCAAGATCATGACCTGAGCTGAAGTTAGACACTCAACCGACTGAGCCACCTAGGAGCTCCTGGTTTTTATATTTTTTAATGATTAAAACAAAAAAAAGAAGGTTTTATTACACATAAAAATTATAGGAGATTCAGTTTTCAGTGTCCATAAATATAGTTAAATTGGAACACAGCCAGGGCTCCTGGATGGCTCAGTTGGTTAAGCATCCAACTCTGAATTTCGGCTAAGGTCATGGTCTCATGGTCTTAAGATGGAGCCCCGCGTGGGGCTCTGCACTGACTGTGGAGTTTGCTTGAGATTGTCTCTCTCCCTCTCCCTCTGCCCCTCCCCGGCTTGCACGTGCACATGCTCTCTTTCTCTTTCCCTCTAAAAATAAAAAATAAAAAAATGAATTGGAACACAGCCATATCTATTCATTTACATATTGCCTTATGGCAGCTTTCACACTACAATGGCAAAGTTCAGCAGTTGCAACAGAAACCACCATGATCTGCCAAGTCTAAAATATTTCCTATCAGTCACTTTGCAGAAAAAGTTTTGCAATCCCTGATCT
Source organism: Acinonyx jubatus (assembly GCF_027475565.1). NCBI lineage: Eukaryota > Metazoa > Chordata > Mammalia > Carnivora > Felidae > Acinonyx > Acinonyx jubatus. Next base: position 100,165,744 of record NC_069386.1, read on the forward strand.
AGCATACCAAAAGGACTGAGAATTACAGAGAAATAAAGATGCAAAAATTCAGATGAAAGCAATGATTTCTTTATTTCATCCAAGAATTCACATACTTTATCTTTATCCTTTTTTCCCCCAAAACTTACTTCAGCTGTAACGTTCAAAGATATTTCAAATAGTCGTTACATGGGGCGCCTGGGTGGCTCAGTCGGTTAAGCGTTCGACTTTGGCTCAGGTCATGATCTCACAGTCCGTGAGTTCGAGCCCCGCGTCGGGCTCTGTGCTGACAGCTCAGAGCCTGGAGCCTGCTTCAGATTCTGTGTCTCCCTCTCTCTCTGACCCTCCCCCGTTCATGCTCTGTCTCTCTCTGTCTCAAAAATAAATAAACATTAAGAAAATTAAAAAAAAAATAGTCGTTACAGACCCTATACTTACTTTTTTTCTCTTGGCTCCATATATGTAGATAAAGATGTATATATATATTTTAAAGATATATATTTTTAACTTCGAACAAAAGAAGTACAGGCACACGATTTTTTAAAAAGTCAAAAAGCGACAGGTTTACAATTTAAGAGTCAACCCCACCTCCCCATTTACAAACAACGTCTTAAAAGATGGTTCACCTGTATCTCCTTGTAGTAACTTAACTAAAAAATGTGCTTAATTGCTCTTTCTTGATTGTTCAAGTTAGATGTTATCTAAACTGTGTCATCACAAATGAAGATAAAGGTTATCTTACAACTTTTAGTTAACTCAGTAATCAGTGTTTACTTTATGACTGTGTAAATATTTCTCACCACAAAGACAAGTAGCATTCCATGGTTACGTTTCTCACATCCATATTTTTGTTTTCTTCCATGTTTTTAAAAGCTAAGAGGGGGAACTCTGTGTCCCAATACTGTCAGAAATTCTAGGTCTCCAATAATGATCTTCCCCAAACTCAGTACACTGCAAATTATCAGAGCAATTACATATCTATAAAACAGATTATGAAACACAGATGTTGCTTAAAAAATAAACAGTCTGTTCAGAATTACAGGCACTCAGGTCTGCACTCCCCTTCCATGTCACAATACCTCATGTGGCTTTTACATAAGAGTTTTGGCCCTTTGCTTTCAATCCTAAAGGAAAAGAGTAAGAAGAGTAAGGAGGACAAGTCTGCATTGCTCACTTCATCTGCTTACAGAACATGTTATTGAAGAACCACTGCCCCCAGACTTCCCTGTTCCAGCCTCTAAAACTGAAAGTAAATCAAAGAGGCCAGGACTCCCGGTCCACGAGCTATTTTCTTAGAATGCGATGTTAACTTACGACTTTAAAGGTTCTCAACAAGAACCACCTGAGTTACCTGCCTAATCCCAGAACTTTCTTCAGTGTGAGACCAAGACATTAAGGTGGACAGGGATCAAAAATCTAATCCACCTCCAGGTGGAAGGACTCTAAAAATCACAATCCAAACCTCAAATGATCACTTCACATACTTTGGGTTGAGAGCTGACTTATAAGCAAGAACTTTCTTGTTACAAACAATGCTGAAATGAATAAACCTTGTACACAAACAACACTTTGACACATACACAAATACATGGAAAGGATAAATTCTCAAAAGTAGAATTGTTGGGGTAAAAAAAAAAAAAAATATATATATATATATATATATATATATATATATATATAGTTGTTTTCAATGACATATAGAGGATCTTTCAGAATTTGATCTTTTTTGCTTATACTCAATATGATTTCTAGATCTATATTGTTCAGGACTACATGGTTACAATTAAATTGCATTTTCTATGCATCGTGTATACTCACTTCTCTAGGCTAATTAGGGAATGATTTATCATAGATTGCATTTCTAACCCCAGCACCTCCCCATGTTATATTTGCCTGAGGACAGTCCCTTCTAATGCCACCTGTTTATATCATCTACCCCCCACCCCTATTCTCTATATCCCTTCAATTTCAAATTCATCCATGTAGTGTTGTTTATAATCTCCGCAATTCCAAGTTCAGCAATGCTCTTACTTTTGCAGAAACAGTGGGTTATAATAAAGGTAGCTCCACACTGATTCACTATAGACCAGTAATTCTGACCCAACAAAAGGAGACATCAGGCCATGGTGCGTGCCATGATGATTTGGAGTACCCTGACCAGTAACAAGGAGAAAGAATATGATCATTTCTCAGAAAGAAACTGAGAGGGCCCCTCCTCTCAGAGATTATCTCCTCTCAAAGAAAATACAATTATTTTCATTCAACTGTACTTAGAAAAGGTAAGTATCTTTTGACTTAGATCAAATCCCTTTTAGAAATAATTTTAGCGAAAGTCTTCCAGTCTGTCTTTAGACAGAAAGCCACATTAAACAAAATATGATTGCCTCAACCACATGAGCAGAGTAGTTAGTACCAGCTTTGTTAAAGATAGAAGTCTGAATGCTTATTGCATTTGGCAGTTTAGTGATTTGATTTTTGCTGAAAATAACATTTTGAAGTATTGGACAACCAGAGAAATTAAAGAAACGTCTGTCCCATATCCTCTAGGAGAACATTGGCCATAATCTTTGAGACCCAATTTGATAATAAATGTATTACAACTTTAACACAAAGGTAGAACAATGAAAATATTGTTCACTTGGGAATATATTACATTTTTAAAATGATACTCAATGTTGGTAATACTTTGGCAGCAATCTGGAATATTTACCAAAAGTCTTTGTGTGTGTGTGTGTGTGTGTGTGTGCGCACACACGCGCTTAAATTTCCTCCTGAGAACAGTTTTCCAATAACCTCAAAACACACCCTTTCATTTACAAACAATTGATGTACTAATCACAAATCATTCTCATCTATTTATTAGCTAGTTTCAGTAAAGCCATACATAATCCAAGGTCTTTCTTTACAATGTCCTAGTGTTTTTATTATTAGTTTAACAAGATGAACTGTGGTTTCGTATACTGTCATTAGAAAGGACTAAAGATCACAAGCATACTGAAATGCAGAACTCAGATCTCAAGAGTTTTTTTTTTTAATGTGAAGATGTGGGATGTGAGATTATAATAAAACAATACAATGGACCCTTGTGCTGTTAGAACTGTTTACTTATCTTGACCCTGTGGAAGTGGATACCAAACCAAATGTTCATTATTAAAACTTAATACAAATACACACACACACACACACACACACACACACACGAGTACAAGCAAAACTGGGAAAATCTGAATAAGATTAGTGAATTGTATCAATGTCAGTATCCTGGTTATGATATTGTATGATAGTTTTGTTCAATTTAGCATTGAGGGAAACCACTGCAAAGTATATAAGGGATCTCTGCAATGTTTTTCACAATAGCATGTAGACCTACAACTGTCTCAAGAAAATATTCTGTTTAAAAATGTGAATCTGGGGCACCTGGGTGGCTCAGTCAGTTGGGCATCCAACTTTGGCTCAGGTCATGATCTCATGGCTCGTGGGTTTGGGCCCTGCATTAGGCTCTATGCTGACAGCTTGGAGCCTAGAGGCTGCTTCAGATTCTGTGTCTCCCTCTCTCTCTGCCCCTCACCCTACTCACATTCTATCTCCCTCTCTCAGAAACAAATAAACATTAAAAAAAATTTTAATAAAAAAATAAAAATATGAATCTGCCAAGATAAATGAAGTGCAAAGGTGCCCCTAGGTAAAAGAAGAAATTAATCTGTGTACTATTTACTAGGAGACAGTTACATATAAAGGGATAACTATATATTGTAGAGGTTGGGAGGTGTCATGACTAGCTCAAGTGAGGTCATCCATTTTTGTTAAGAGAGGGGAAGAGGGAAAAAGGGAGAGTGACTTTTTGTTCTAGTAAATCCATATCTAGAACCTTATTCTTGGGAAATAGAAATGTTTACTATAGCATTATTTATAATAATAAAAAACTGGAAACAATCTATAAGTTCTTCATTATAAATTTGAGCAATACATGATGATATTTCCATCATGGAATGTCACATAACCATTTAAACAAAGTTGTAAGATACCAAGAGAGGGAAAGGCTATGTGTACTTTACAGTATCTAAAGAATTAGACAGTTACATGGGGATAACGAGGAAGCAAAGGCTGGCATAGTATATATCAAAGTGTTAATAATGAACACTAAAAAGAAATTTGAGACAATCTGAGAAAAGGTCAATGCAGAATGGGTATGATATTAAGTAATCATTGTAGATTTTTGTTGGGTGTAGTAATGCGTGTGTGTTTTAAGTGCTTCCTTGCCCTTTATTCATTGGTGTTACATATTGAAGTAAATACAGATGAAATGAAATGATGTCTGGACAAATTTGCTCTAAATAATCCAGGAGTGTATATATATTATTTTTACAACTTTAAAATAAATGTTAAGAGTAGTTATCCCTGGACTGTGTAATTATAGGTAACTAGTCCTTTTCTTTATACCTTCCTATGTTTTCTAAGTTTTCTATGATGATCAACTAAAAAAATCAGGGGGAAAAAGTAAGATATATTTAGAAAAATCAGACCAGAGAATTAAGTTATTTATACACGGGTAATTGCAGCACTAATTATATTAATCTGGAGACAGTCCCTTTTAAGGGGCAATTTACCTTTAGACTTATCAACTGAGTGGTTGCAGATGCCCTTAACTGTGGATAGTGGAACCGATTGCTCACAGCTCGCAGAAGGATCCATGCAGCTGCTTTTCTGTCCAAATCACCTGGACTTGGGCCCAGTGGCTTCCTGATGTGTCCCATGGCTCTGAACACATCTATCTTAGACTAGTGGTTCTCAACCAGAGGAACCCACCAAAATAACCAAGGGCAGTTTTTTTTTTTCAAAATACAAATACCAAGTAAGTCTTCATAGGGTAGAGACACATGTATTATCTAACAGTTCCCCAGGCAATTCTGATACAAATAAGCAAACTAATATATATTTAATGTAGTATAGGAATAATTCTCTGTGTGTATTAACTTGCTTACATACGCCTTAAATATTTTTGGAATTATAAGAAGGTAGTAAAAACCAGTCATTTGGGGGAGGGGAACTGGGTGGTTGGGGACAGACTTTTCACTGTGTTTTTGAATTGTATGCAAATGAATGCATTCGCTATTCAAAAATGGTGACAAGTGGGGAAAAAAAAATTTTAAGAGCCTCTGCTTTAAACACTCAGCTCATCAGAAGCACTTTTCGTTGCTAAAGTGGTCAAACTTCTGTAAAGTGGACACATTTTTTGGCTGAAATTTTTGCTAAAAAAAGTTTCCAAAAAAGCATCTAATGTTGACCTAAGAACACTACAAATAATAATCTTAATGGATCTCACATTCTGATAGTTACAGAAACCACTCACCACTTTAGAGCGACACATTTTACCATTAAAAGTACAAACAGCCTCCATGGAGGAAAAAGGGTTTTCAATTTACAATAATAGTAAAGCATTTCATAAAATATCCCTGGTAGTAACTATTGTCTGGCTTACTCACGGGCAGAAGTAAAAGTAAGCTTTTCCTTAATATCATTTGTGCTGTTTGAATTTTGTTCTAAGTACATGTGTTACCAGTATAAAAAAAATTTTTTTTAAATGTGAGCATTTAAGACCGTATGACCAGATGAAACAATACACGTAGCCAATTCACAACCCTATCTTTGCACTTTTGAGTTCAAAGGACAAGGCCAATTTACATTTTCAAAAATCAGATTCCAATTCAAAACAATGGGGGCTCAGCGTTACAGAGGTCACCTGGAAAAGATTAACTAGCTACAATGATGAGCTGTTACGAGTAATCTAATGGCCTGAGCCCACTGACTAATAGAAAGACCAACAGATGGAGCAACAAGATAGGAACCTTTGTTCTTTAATCCAGTGGCAGTGATGCAAGTCATTTAATCCTCCTAGAGCCCAAACTTGCTCACCGATAAAATAGAAATGTTCTTTATTCAAGAAGACGGTCAAGAAAATAATACTGTGGGAAGTTCTATTGAATGTTTACCCCACTTTAAAAGAGCACCTTGGGGATGCCTGGGTAGCTCAGTCAGTTGAGCATCTGACTTCGGCTCAGGTCATGATCTCACAGTTCATGGCATTTGAGCCCTGCATCGGGCTCTGTGCAGACAGCTCGGAACCTGGAGCCTGCTTCAGATTCTGTCTCCCTCTCTCTCTCTCCCTCTCCCCCACTCACTCTGTCTCTCTCTCTCTCAAAAATAAATGAACATTTTTTAAATAAATTGATAGATAGATAGATAGATAGATAGATAGATAGATAGATAGATAGATAGATAAGCAAGCACCTTGTAGGAGCACCTGAGTGGCTCAGTCGGTTAATTGTCTGATGCTCAGGTCATGATCTCCCAGGTTCGTTAGTTTGAGCCCTGCATGGGGCTGTCTGATGTCAGCGCAGAGCCTGCTTCAGATCCTCTGCCTCCCTCTCTCTGTCCCTCCCCAGTGTGCATGTGCTCTCACTCTCTCTCACTCAAAATAAACAAACATTAAAAAAAAAAAAAAAGCAAGCATCTAGTAACAACTTTTCCAGATTTAACATTGGGTACACATGCACATGTGCACATCACACACAGTATTAAATCTGGAAAATTCTTCTTCCATCCCCCGAAAATTAAAATGCAGGGAACAAATGATCAGTTTTCAAAACTCAGGGTTTCACCTTGATTTACATTTTTTTTTACAGTGCTCTAGTTAAAAAGGCCATGAGAATTTATTGTTGACCTATCTATACTTCAAATGTATAAGACCCTTTTTAATTTATAATTATTTTCTAAATATTAAGTTTATGTGGAAAATTCTGTTAAAATATTCAAGGATTGACATAAAAAAATCACTCTCCTCTTACCCCTTCATTGTGAGGTGATTTGGACAATTGCTAAGCAAGAAAAGGTCAAATAAGATTTGAATAAGGACTTCAAGTTCACATGCTCCTAGGTCACAGTGAATCAACTTTCAGGAGAATCAACTTTCAATCCAGAAATGAGAAATTTTGCTCTGAGATTAGTTGTCCTTGGTTAAAGTTACTTTCCAAATGACCAATATGAAATAATCCTGTGGTTCCTGCTAGTTGTTTTAAATTGATTTTTTTTTAATTTACTAACTTTTCTGTCTCTTTTCAGTTTATCCCTAGGTTGTAGATGTGAAATGACCCTCCAAAGAGAAAAGTCTCCACAAAGAAATTTACCAGTTAAGATAGGATATGACTGTAAAAATTAGTATCATCACACATATAATGGGAAACCCCACAAAAAGACAAACTAGAAAGAAAAATATCCCATTGGTCTATTCACTCAGCACATTTTCAAATAAGAAAAAATCCAGGAAAAAAAAGAGGGAAAAGAAACTCATCCTAAAATGAGAAGAAAATCAACAAAGCAGAAGTGTGACAGCCTCAGAGGAAGTTTTCATACATGCCCAGGCATTTCATCCCAGACTCCCCTCGACACAGCCTTCTCTGCACTGACCAACAGCCAAACCACATCTCTCTGGGCAGCACAGTCAGTTCCAGAAGTTAAAGGATTTCTCAAAAGGTCAGGGTTGTGGACACATTGCTCAAACCAAACAGGAGAATGTAGAAATAAGAGGAAAAGCGGATGGATGTACTAGGGCTGTGTAATACATGTGCTAGGAGTCATCCCAACAGGATTTGTAAGCAAGTCATAACTACGCCATTAGGGAGAGAATAAAAGAAGCTGCTTAAAAACAAGACCTGGTGTGTCACTTCCTTCTCCACCCCAGTTAGCCAGAGCCAGCCTGGTATCCTTACTCGGAGGGCCATACAGATGTAACAGCAGTCAGGCACCCAAACACTCCTACCGTCCAACCCAAACCTTGGAATTCCCCAAGGACAGGACCTCAAAGTGATGTCAAGTCCTGGTGGATCCACTATTTCCAGTCCTATAATAACCCTTCCACCTTAACCAAATCTTAGCAGCCAAGGAAGCTGTGTGGTAGATATTTTAAAACTAAAGCCTATCCAGAAAAGATAGACACCTCCCCCCACCAAAAAAGGAATAAACTCTATTCCATACCTGGGTGGGTGTTACTGGGTTACAAAACTAAAAAGAGCTGTGTCCAAGTTGAAGGGTGAGCCTGCACTACTCAGTGCTGCCTCAGGATCCAGGCTGCCTTGGGAATAGGAGTTTAAGGTCATGGAGGAATGTCACAGAAGACAGCAGCCCTTTCTCTTCTGCTTAATTGAAGTTTCACTTCATTTGGGCAGCCACAGACATCCCAGCAGTTGACATTTCATGAGCTCACAGGGACTTCTCCAAAAGCAAATGACCAAATAAATGGTAAGGATAGTATAAAAGAATGGGAGCAAGAGGTGAATCTACAACTTTAAACAGACTTAAGAAACAAATCAACCAATGAATAATCCAAAGAAGAAATTAAGAAAATTCTATTTACAATAGCATCACAAAGAATAGAGTAGGTGATGAGTACATGGAGCACAGATGATACTTAGGGCAGCAAAAACTACTCTGTATGACTGTAATGGTGGATACACATTATTATGCTGTATTATTATATTGTCCAAACCAATAGAAGGTACAACACCAAGAGTGAAACCTAATGTAAACTATGGACTTTGTGTCAATGTTGGTTGATCATTTGTAACAAATGCACCACTCTGCTGTAGGATGATGATAATGGGGGAGGCCACATGAGCATGGGCAGGAGGTATAGGAGAAATCTCTGTATCCTGACCTAAACTGTCTAATAAAGTCTGTTAAATAAAATAAAATAAAATAAAATAAAATAAAATAAAATAAAATAAAATAAAGTAAAATAAAATAAAATAAAATAAAATAAGGTACTTAGGAATAAACTTAACCAAGACGGGGAAAGACTTAAACAGTGAAAACTACAAAACAGTGATGAAAGAAATTAAAGACATAAATAAATGGAAAAAATATCTCATGTTCATGGATTATAACACTTAATATTATTAAAATATTCATACTACCCAAAGAATCTCTACATTCAATGAAGTCCCAATGGCCTTTTTTGCAGAAATAGATTTATATGGAATCTCAAAGGACCCCAAATAGCCAAAACCATTTTGAAACAAAGCCGGAGGCCTCACACTTTCTCTCTCATTTCAAAACATATTACAAAGCTACAACAATTAAAATAGTGTAGTTCTAGCATGAAGACATATAGACCAATAGAACAGAATAGACAGCTCAGAAATAAATCCGCATGTATATGACCAAATGATTTTTGACAAAGGTGCCAATGCTACACAATGGGGGAAGAGAATCTCTTCAACAATGGTGTTGGAAAAACTAGGCACCCACTTGTAAAAGAATGAAGTTGGACCCATACTTTACACCATACACAAAAATTAACTAAAAATGGATTAAAGATCTAAACGTGAGAACTAAAACTATAAAACCCCTAGAAAAAAGCATAGAGGGAAATCTTCACAACGCTCAAATGGGCAATGATTTCTTGGATATGACACCAAAGGCATAGGCAACAAAAGTAAAAGTAGACAAATGGGACTACATCAAACCTAAAAACTGTGCATCAAAAGAAGCAAAGACTGAAAAGGCAATCTATAAAATGGGAAAACTATTTGCAAACTATTTATCTGATAAAGGGTTATAAAGAGCTCCCATGCTCAATAACAACAAAAAATAAATAACCTGATTTAAAAAAAATGGGCATAGGACCCAAGTAGACTTTTCTCCAAAGAAGATATACAAGTGACCAATATGCTTATGAAAAGATGCTCAAGATCACTAATCGTCAGTGAAATGCAAATCCAAACCACAATGAACTATTATTTCATGCCCCCTTAGGATGGCCATAATCCAAAAAAGCTGGAAAATAACAAGTTTTGGTAAGAATGAGGAGAAATTAGAACACTTGGTACACTGTTGGTAGGAATGTAAAATGGTACAGCCATTTTATGGAAAACAGAATGGAGGTTCCTGAAAATCTTTTAAAGAATTACCATATAGAGAGAATATAGAAATTCTATAATCCCATTTCTGGGTATATATCCAAAAGAATTAAAAACAGGTTCTCGAAAGAGACTCATAAATATGGAGAATGAACTGAGGGTTGCTGGAGGGATTGTGGGAGGGGGGATGGGCTAAATGGGTAAAGGGCATTAAGGAATCGACTCCTGAAATCATTGCTTCACTATATGCTAATTTGGATGTAAATTAAAAAAAAAAATAAAGTTAAAAAAAAAGCAGGTTCTCGAGGAGATATTTGCACACCCATATTCATTGCAGTATTATTCACAATAGCCAAGAGGTGGAAGCAATCTAAATGCCCATGAATACATTAATGAATTCTAAAAATGTAGTATATACATTGTGTAATATTATTTAACCTTTACAAAGAAGAAAACCCTGTCATATGCTACAACATGGATGAGTCTGGAGAATATAATGCTAAGTGAAATTAAGCCAGTCACAAAAAGACAAATACTGCATGATTCTACTTTATATGAAGAATCTAAAGTAGTCAAACTCAGAAACAGAAGCAGAATGGTGATTACCAGGGATTGGGGGGAGGGGGAAAGAGTTCAGTGGATATAAGTTTTCAGTTTTACAAAATGAAAAAGGTTCTAGAGATCTGGTGTGCAACAACGTACCTATAGCTGTTACTAAGTGTATACTAAAAATGGTTAGGATAGTAAATTTTATGTGTTTTTTACCACAATTAAAAAAAAAAAAAACAGATCAACCAATTGCAATGTATGGAACTCATCTGTAGCTTGATTCAAATAAGCAATGAATAAATTTATGAGACAATGAGGGAAAATTGAATGCCAACTGGATATTTGATATTAAAGCATCATTTTTTGTGTGTGATAATGGATTTTTTTTATGTGATTCCTCTCCTTTTAGATAATCAAATATTTCATGGGTGAGATAATATCTGCAATTTGCTTTGAAATAATCCAGCGGGGATGGGAGGTAACGGAGGAATCAAGATGGCCATGAGTTGAGACTTATTGAAGCTAGGTGATGGGTACATGGAAGTCACGTAATTATGTACTATCTACTGTTATGTATGTTTTTTTCTTTTTTTAAATTATTTTTGGGGCACCTGGGTGGCTCGGTCGGTTAAGCATCCGACTTCGGTTCAGGTCATGATCTCATGGTCCGTGGGTTCAAGCCTCGTGTCGGGCTCTGTGCTGACAGCTCAGAGCCTGGAGCCTATTTCAGATTCTGTGTCTCCCTCTCTCTGTGACCCTCCCCCGTTCATGCTCTGTCTCTCTCTGTCTCAAAAATAAATAAACGTTAAAAAAAATTTTTTAATTATTTTTTTACGAAAAAATTTTGTTAATGTTTATTTTTGAGAAAGAGACAGAGTGTGAGAGGGGGGAGGGGCAGAGAGACAGGGAGACACAGAATCCGAAGCAGGCTCCAGGCTCTGAGCTGTCAGCACAGAGCCTGACGCAGGGCTCGAATTCACGGACCACAAGATCATGACCTGAGCTGAAGTCAGATGCTTAACCGACTGATGCTTAACCAACTTACCCAGGCGCCCCTGTTTTTTTTTTCCATAGTAAAGACTAAAATAAACATAAACCAGGTACCTCGGGGGAGAGGGGGGCGGCTATCGTGTATTTATACTTCACCTTGAACTCATCTACTGAGACTCCCTCTTCTCACCATCAACAAGTGGACCCAGGCCCTTCAGGGTGACAGGTGTTCTGTGTTGGCAGCATTCTCTAAAACCTTTGGTGTCTGCAACTGCTCTTTCCCTAAGCGACAAAACAGGGAACTCAGCCAATCTTTAAAAGTGAAAAAACTCAGGGGCAGCAACTTGGGCTTAGTTGAGCAGCTCGTTGTTCTACTGAGTTATGGTTTTAGGAATGTGGTATTTCAATAAGCATTTCTAGATTGGGTGGCTAGATTCACCGCCCAACAGTCCACAGAGTCCTTGAAGGAGCAGCAGGCCACTCCAGAGCCCCAGAATCTGGGCACATGGACATTAGTGAAAGGCAGGGGCCTCTGCCTAGGTAGAGCAGCAAATGGGGAGAAGAACCCCAGAGGAGGTATGGACAAGGGCACCAGACACAGACAGAAAAGAGGCAGCAAAAGCTTTGCACTTCGTTGGAAGTTTTGTCCAAGGCAGGCTCTTCCCTAGAAGAAGGAGGGAAACTCTCTTCCACTCCCAGCACTGCCTGGCTCCCTGCCCCAGCCTGCTCTTCCTCCAACAGCTCCCACACAGAAACAGCACCAGTTCTCAGGAGGCTGATGTTTTTCAAACTTAGATTTAGGACAATAGGGACATGAGGGCCACTCAGACTCCTCACTCTTACCCCAGACCTCCTCTTCCCTTACCAGCCAGAGGGTGAGGACAGTAATACCCAAACCAAATACCAAAGGAAGACAGAGAACCCCAGGTTAATTTCTACTGCCACTGGGATTTATATTTTAATAGCTTGATGACTGAGGGAAGCCCTTATGATGGGTATCTTTGGTAAAAGAGAATACAATTAAAATAATCTATTGTTATATCTATACAAGTGGTTCAGAAAGAAACTACTTTCACAAGAAACTATGGTATAACACTTTAATAATTTCAATAGAACCAACTTCAGGAACAGATGCACGCATACATAAAATTCAAACAATTGAACAGTGTACTTAAATGCATCAAATTCTTAAAAATCCCCAAAATGGATTCACAGATATGAAAATTTTAAAGTACTGCAGACTAGAGTAAAACAGACAAGATTATTACTTTGCATTTACCAATAAGACAATAGCCTGTAGATACATTAGACCTTTATGAGAACACTTGTAGGAAATGTTAGAGACTCATTAAAAAGGAATACAATTGATCTCAGAAAGATGAATTTATAGCTAATAATTTCTTTGGTCCTCCAAATCACATCTTTTTTTACTTTAAAATACCAAACATGAGTTGAGTGCTTAATTCTAGTTCTTAAATGTCTAAACATTAAGCAGGATAATGTTTATATCAGATTAGATTTTTTTAAAGGAACTCAGAATGAATTAACACTGTATTTCAGAAACTCCAAGTATAGAAAAATATAGAAAATAGAAGTAGGGAAGAATTCTTTTTTTAAACATTACTTCTGGGGGCGTCTGGGTGGCTCAGTTGGTTAAGCAAACAACTCTTGGTTTCAGCTCAGGTCATGATCTCATGGGTTTGTGAGATCAAGCCCTGCATTGGGCTCTGTGCTGACAGAGCAGAGCCTGCTTGGGATTTTCTCTCTCCCTCTCTCTCTCTCTCTCTGCCCCTACTCTGCGCATGTGCGCTCACACTCTCTCTCAAAATAAATAAAGAAACTTAAATAATAAATAAACAGCACTTCTGCCACTGTGTCCCATCATAAGTCAAATGACATCAAAGTGGCAGATTTAGGACCATCAAGGTTAAAGAAAGCACTGCAATTAGTTCTTAAGGTAACAGAATAAATCTGAAGAGCATGAGGTCAACCAAATAAGAGACTTTTCCATGGAATGACTGTGGTTGTGTTTTTGCAGGGGAGTTGGGTTTTTTTCTTTGTTGTTTTAATTTGCCCCACACTGCCCCAGTGGAGGAAATTTCAGGTAGTCATTAATAAGGCAACAGCTTCCTGGAAGAAAAGACCTATATACCACTTGAACAGTTACACTGAAGACAAGACCCACAGGGACCACAAGAGGAGCCAATATGGGGGCTTCCTATATTTTCCAGTAATTCCAGAAAATTACAGTGCATTTTCATAGGCACCAACAATGCAGCTTTCATTAAACATTGGGTATCGGTCACAATGCAGTCCACGGTTAGTTCATTCTGCCATCTTTCATATTCACAGAAGCTATGGCTCTGCAGACCTGAAAATGATGGACATTCTCAAAAGTTTCTGGAAATACATAGAAAAATACTTGATAAGACTTTAAAAAAAAGTTTTGAGGCATCTACAAGGAATACACAAAGTAAGCTTGCAAGAGACTTCTAAAGGTAAAATTGTGAGGACTAGTTATTTGCAGTGTTGGTACTTAAGTCTCATAAAATAATGGCTTTTTAAAAAATGGCAAAGGTAGCTACACTCTAAGTGGTGTGATATTCGCATCAAGGCACAGAGAGTTAAATGTCTAAATCCCTGTATGTTGACATGGGAATACATTCGTAAACAAAAGGAACAAATTCTTTGTACTTGAATTTAAAAAAGAACAGAAAGTAGAAACGTGCCTTTTTAGCTCACAGTAAAATCAAAAACATAGATATCCTACCACCTTCCCTTTCATGACTAACATTATAACTGGACAGTTAAAAAATAAATATATAAAAAATAAAGTGCCCTGGCAGTTTATGAAATGTGATTATGGTGGAGCCTGTTGGACTTTGTGTTTGCAGAGCAATGCTGCATGCTGTACAGGAATTATTTTAAGCACTACACCATTTTTGTTTGGGGAGGGGGAAAAAAAACAGTATATTGGCCATAATTTCCTCCCATTCCCAAAATTCCTACGCTTATGAACCCAATTACCATAGTATTTGAACAAACTACTTGAGTTTTTCTTCCTTTCCAGCACCCAATGGTTATCCAAATGGCAGTGAGTTTGTGCATGTAACTTACACTATTTGGCAGTTTCCTTGACAGTTACCACTAAAAGGTGGCAAGAAGAAAGTAGAGGGCTCACCCCTTTATTAATTATTTTTATTTCATTGCTATAAATAATTATTAAACACAATTAGTGACAAGGGATAAAGTTCACATCTGTAACAACTGGAAACGGAATGTACAAACAGTTAAGACCAGACAAACAATGTTTCTAGTGGCACGATCTGCAAACCACAGGACACACGCTGAAGTTCAGCTCTTAATGAGAGTTAGAAACTCTTCCCGAGTCTTTGGATCTTCCCGGAACACACCCAACATCGTGCTGGTCACAGTTTTGCTGTTCATTTTCTGTACCCCTCGCATTACCATACACATGTGTCTACAAAACAAGACAACAAAGGTGGCTTAAAGAAATCGACAGTTGCTGGTTTGGTTTTTAAAGTAAGAAGCAAGCCAAAAAGTTAAATCTGATTATACTGAGTTCACAGCTACCAGCTGTATCCAATATCACTTCTTAGACAGATTTGACCTGAAGTTTTCATTAAGTTTCTCAGTGGTTGAGTCTTTGATGCATCTAGCAGAAGGGGAAAAAAAGGAATTTTCTTTCTTGTGAAAATACTACAAGGGGTCCGCAGAAATACAACAACTTCTGGATAAAAAGAAATACAGAATTTTCACTTGAACAGTCTTTAGGACCCAGACAACACAATGCTAGCTTACGTGCGAGGAGAAACACTGAAGTATGCTGGTCTCACCAGGCGAATCCAGAGAACGGTGACCACAGTGAGCCTAAGCAACCTGATGGGGCCAAACAGCATGCACAGCACAGAGCTCATGCCATGCCAGGAGAATGGAGAAGATGTGCGCAATTCCCATAATTCATTCTAACTTAAATAAGTGTCTTCAGGTGCCCTGTGCACACAGTCTTAGCTCCATTTTTTAAAACGTGTGACAAAATATCAGGAAAAGTCTGCATAGAGCAACAAAGAGCTAAAGAAGAAATCAAGAGAAGACATTTGTGCCACGGTTGCACAAATCACTACACTGATGACTCCCTACACCTCCATAACCCTCACCAAAAACAAAACAAAGCCTGTCTCCTGTACCCAGGTTCCTATATCAACAACACAGTAAATGAAAGAGGTAAAAAAAAGCTTCAGTCTCAGAGACAGAAAATGGGACAGTGTCAATTGTGTGCCACCACCCAGCGCTGGGAAAAGAGCAGCACTAAATATCACTTCCATGCACCACAAGGACATTATGAAAGGCAAACATAGACTTACGTTGCTTCCACCACCACCCCAACTCCAGCAGGCCGCAAGGCTTCTGTGATGGCTACTGCGATTTGTTTTGTAAGACGCTCTTGAACTGTGGGTGTGACAAGAAGCTCGGTTTAGGAGTCTGACACACCCAGCCGTCTTTAGAGTATTTGTTGTCTTTAGAATATCTGAAGTCTTAAAAAGCAGACTTCTGTGAGGTTTGAGAGCTAAGGCACACCAGCTTTTCCCAGTTTGCTTTGTCTGCTGCCTGGCCCACAGGGGGCAGCTGTTCAATTCCCTCACTTGCAGAATAAGTACTGACGGGGGCTCAGCACCACTGGAGGGAATGGTAAGAATGACAGCTGTCTCTTAGGTGTGCAGTGAGACCAACAGAATATTGATAACAAGCACCTCCATGCAAATGAACAAGTAGCTCGCAACAGGATTAACAAAGGCGCTACAGTCCAAGTATTGAATTGTATGTAAAGCTAGAGACCAACCATTTAACCTACGCAATGCAGTTCCTGTGCTGAATAAACAACTCATCTCTGAAAACACATTAAGAGTGTTCACTGCAGCACTGCATCTATTTGAAAACTGACAAAATTTTCAAACATCTATTAGAGCAGGAAATGGTTAAATCAAGCCCCAGCACGGCCGTACAATGGAATGCTAAACAGCCAGCAAAATCAATGAGATAGTTATGTGCATGTGGGGAAAAAAAACGTTTTATTTGTTAAGTGAAAAAAAATAGGGGGAAAAAAGTGAAGCCCATTACATACAATATGAGGACATTTAAAAATATAATAAAAATAAATTGATTTCAAAATGTTGGTAGATGCATGAAATACGAAGGAGTGTGCAAATACATCAATGATTTCTTCTGGAGGCTTGAAACACTGCAGACTTTCTATCTTACATTCCTATGAGGTTTTGATTTTGGTAAGTCGCATGTATTCTACTTGAAATAAGAACAACAACCAAAAATACTTTTTCCTTAAGAAAAAAATGTTTTTCTGTAAATAAATGTTTAAAAGTTTACCTTGTAATCGTCTACTATAGATTTCTACAATCCTAGAAAAGAAAGAATCGTTTTAGTTAATCATAAATTAGTTTGAGGTGGAATTCATAAGGCTTCTTTAAAAGACTAAAAGGACTTTATTGAAGCAATTGTAGGGTGTGGGCAGGAGATTGAATCTTCTAAGAGGGGAAAAGATACAAAAACTAATGGAAATGAGAAGAGAGAGGGTCTTGAGGAGACCACTAAGCATGACACAGAGTGGTACTTCCCAATGTCCCCAAAGAGAGAGAATTAGATGAACATTCACTTAGGAAAAACACAATGGGACATAAGTTTAGAGCTCCCAAGTCATCAATTTTAGGCCAAGTCTCAAGTGTTCTAATTAATCATATTGTTTAATCACAGCTTAAAGTTCAAGTTAAAAATAAAAGACTATTTGTTAATTAATAGCAGGCCACTGTCAACTATTGTACCCACTAAACCTATTAGGATAATCAGATTAGAACTGAACAGACTTCTTCAGACATCTCTTTATAAGATAGATCTATATAAGCACTCAATATGATTAACTCCCCAAATTAAAAGCCTCCTGATCTTAGCTTATAACACAATCTGTCAAGTGATGGATTTTCCACTTTCAACATCTTTCACTCTAACTTGTGAAATGTAAAGATGGCCACGTGAATTACTCATTTGAGGATAACAATTCACGTTAAGGATCTTTTTTTCAAAATTTGGCTTTTTAGTCCTGAATTTGGACTCAATTTAAGGATCACCTCACCTATGAGGCATTTTATGGCTCTTCCTCCCACCACTATGCTGCTCAGATAAAACTGGAAAGTTGTTCCTTTATATCCATTACAGCCAATAAAGTCAGTAATGGGTATGCCACCCTGTTTACCACTCATCCTGAAGGCAGGAGCCACCCTGATTCTTCTTCGTGTTTCTAGTAGATTTATAACATTGAAGGAATACATGTTTCCAATTTTGAACAAAAACCTGAGGAAGGATGGTATTCAAGCTCCTGGATAGGTCTCATTTCTTCTGGACCAAATCTTTCTATATATTTCTTCTGACAGTTCTCCAGCTGATTATTTTCTGTTGTATTAATAGGAGATGCCATTAATTTAAAAATTAGTAATGTTGGGGTGCCTGGGTGGCTCCGTCTTGATTTCAGCCCAGGTCACAATCTGACAGTTCATGAGATGGAGCCTGCATCGCACTCCATGCTGACAGTGTGGAGTCCGCTTGGGATAATCTGTCTCCCTCTCTCTCTGCCCCTCCCCAGCTGCATATGCTCTCCTTCCCCCTCTCTCTCAAAAATAAACTTTAAATAAATAAATAAAATAAAAATTAGTAATGTCTTCCTTCTCATAGTCATTTCTTTCTCTCGAGAATTTCAGGTACAACATTAGACAACAGTGATAATATTAGGCATCCATATTTTGCTCTACACTTTAACAGGAATGCCTCTAACATTTGCTATCACCCATGATGCCTGCCTGTTTCTGGCAGATAGCCACTCTCCTGCCAAAGGAAAGCCATTCATGTAGATCATTAATTGAGTGCCTTCTACATGTATGATTATGTGATAAGCAGGGCCCCTGTGCTCAGAGAGTTTATAATTTATTCCTAGTTTATTCATTTTTCATTTTTAAAAGCAGTAGGCATTGAATCTCTGTCTTCTCAGCATTAAAAATAATCATATAGCTTCCCTGAATTAAAAAAAAAAATCTTTATTTTGCCCTCTTCCTTGAAGATAATTTGTTGAGAGGTATTTGTTGAAAGAATTCTAGGGGCACCTGGGTGGCTCAGTCGGTTGAGTGTCTGACTTTGGCTCAGGTCATGATCTTGCAGTTTGTGAGTTCAAGCCCCATGCTGGGCTCTGTGCTGATAGCTCAGAGCCTGGAATCTGCTTTGGATTCTGAGTCGCCCCCCCCCCCCCCCCCCCCGCCTCTCTCTCTGCCCCTCCCCCCACTCACACTCTCTCTCAAAAATAAGCAAATATTAAAAAGAAAGAATTCTAATTTGACACTGATATTTGCCTTTTAACGTTGCCATTAGCAAACAATCATCAGTCTAATTGTCATTACCCCCTTAGGTAATATTTTTCTCTGCCACTGCTTTTATGACATTTCAGAATGTGTACCCTGAGGTTTTTTATGTTGTGTCAGATGGGGGTTTAATTTTATTTGCTCTGTTTGGGATTCATTAGGGTCCCTAAATCTAAAGACTATGTTTTTTTCCATGTGCTCCCCAAACCTTTTCAGCCATTACCTTCTCTAATATTGCACCTACCCCATTACCTCTGTGATCTCCAGGAATTTCAATCAAGGACATATTAGACCTCTTCACTCTTCCATATCTCTTACATTCTCACTCATATTTTCCACCTAGCCCTCTGTGTTACATTCTGTGCAATTTCTTCAGACCTTTCTTCTAGTTCACTATTTTTTACTGTGTCTAACCTGCTATTTAATGTAACTGTATTGGGCTTCAATCCAATTATCACTTTTTTTTCCTAGAAGTTGTTTTTTTTTTATAAGAAGAACTTTTTTTTTTTTTTTTGAGACAGAGAGGGACAGAGCATGAACAGGGGGACACAGAATCCGAAGCAGGCTCCAGGCTCTGAGCTGTCAGCACAGAGCCCGACATGGGGGCTCAAACTCACGAACCGTAAGATCATGACCTGAGCCGAAGTCAGACGCTTAACCGACTGAGCCACCCAGGCGCCCCAGAAGTTTTGTTTTTTTAATTCTGAAAATTTGCCAAACTTTCGGTACTCTTATTTTCTAACGTATTCGTTGTATATTCTGCATCTGCTAGCTTCAGTCTCTTCCCTGTTTGACTATTTGTTTCATCTGACTCTGACCCACAGTAGGTTTGTGTTTTTTTTGTTTTTGTTTTTACTTTTGGTGAACTCATGCTCCTTGGAATTCTTTGAAGCTGAAATAAAAGTGCATCAGAGAATGAGCACTTGTCTCTGCCAGGTGCTGGAAGGCTACCTCATTGGCAACCTCTGAAATTAAATTACTGCCTTGGGTTTTCTGAGGACCACACATGGTGATGTGAATTTTGAACCCAAATCCTTGTGAATACATAGTTATGGGTTCTTTTTCTTGCACTCCCCAGAACAAAGCTAACAGGTAATATCTCTCCCAATTTGGGGTGGGATAGGGAGGACAGAAGCCTGACTTTGACTCCAGTGCCAGCTAATCCTTGTGAATTCTCACTGGAATTGCTTACACTTCCACCAATGTTTGAAATGTTCACACACATTATATCTCAGTATGCTATACTAGGAGGGATATCATTACCATCTAGTTTACCATACTCCCAGAATCTATAGTTCTTGGAGTTAACCTCCTTGGGTCATGATGAAAACAATACTTGTGCCTGTTAGAGGAGTTTTTTGGGGTTTTTTTGTTTGTTTTTGGTATTTAAGATTTTTACAACTACATTTATAAGTGAGATTAGTCTATAATCTTTTTAAATGCTAGCTTTATCAGACTTTTACCAGGAATAGGTAGCTTTATCAAATTAATTGTATAGCTTTTCAGGTTTACCTGAATAATTTATGCAACATTGGAATTAGTGGTTACTTGGAAGTTGCCTATTAAATTGACCATCCACTCCTTTCCCTCCCACCCAACTCACATTACTTTGACTTTTTCTAATGGTTACTAGTCTATATAAGTTTTCCAATTCTTGGTTCATTCCCTTCTCCATCTTTTTTTTTTTTAACTTATTAAGATGTAAAGTTTCTAAAACATACTTTAGTTACATAGCCTCTCATTTCTAGGTATAAATCTTTCTCCTCTCAGACTTCTAAGCAATCTACGATGTATGATCTTTTGGGTTTATGTTTTCTATTCTTTTTTAATTTTCTAATTTAATCATTTGACTTTCTTCTTTCCCATTTGTTCTATTAAGCTTGCTTTACAATTTCTTTAAAAAAAAAAATTGGATGCTTAATTTACTTGTAGTGTTTCTTTAAAAAAAATTTTTTTTAATGTTTATTTATTTTTGAGAGAGACAGAGACAGAATGCAAGTAGGTTAGGGGCAGAGGGAGAGGGAGACACAGAATCCGAAGCAGGCTCCAGGCTCCAAGCTGTCAGCACAGAGCCCGACCTGGGGCTCACACTCACAAGCTGTGAGATCATGACTTGAGCCGAAGTCAGTCGCTCAACCCACTGAGCCACCCAGGCGCCCCTGTAGTGTTTCTTGTTTAATAATGAAAGCATTTGTGGCTAAAAATTTATCTCCAAAGTGCAGGTTTTTAAAATTTTCATCTTTACTGAGGTATAATTGACATAAAAATTATAAAGATATTTACAAGTGTATGTAAGATATTTAAAGTGTAGACTGTGATTTGATATATGATGCACTGTGGAAAAATCCCATCTAGTCAATTAATACACCCATCACCTCACATATTTATCTTTTTTTTTCCCCCAGTAAGAACAATGAACACTGGAGTACATATATCTCTTCAATATCCTATCTTTATTTCCTTTGGATATATACCCACAAGTAGGATTGCTGAATCATATGCTAGTTCTATTTTTAATTTTTTGAAAAATCTCCATACTGTTTTCCATAGAGGCTGCACCAGTTTACATTCCCACCAAGAAAGTACAAGGATTCCCTTTTCTCCACAGTCCCACCAATACTTATATCTTTTTTATAATTCTGTAGCCATGCTAACAGATATGAGGTGATATGTCATTGTGGTTTTGATTTGCATTTCCCTAATGATTAGTGAAATTGAGCACCTTTCACTTATCTGTTGGCCATATGTATAACTTCTTTGGAGAAATGTCTTTTCAGTTCATTTGCCCATTGTTAAAAATTGGATTGTTTCTTTGCTATTGTGTTGTAGGAGTTCTTTATATTTTTTTGCACATTAACCCCTTACCAGTTATGTAACTTGGAAATATTTTCTCCCATTCTGTAGGTTGCTTTTTCATGGTTTCCTTTGCTATGCAGAAGTCTTTTAGTTTGATGCAGTCCCACTTATTTTTTATTTTGTTGCTTTTACTTTTCCAGAAAATCATCACCAAAACCATTGTCAAGGAGCTTACCCTCATGTTTTCTTCTATTTTATGGTTTTAGGTCTTATGTTCAATCCGTTTTGAGTGGATTTTTATGTATGGTATAAGAAAGGTATCCAGTTTTCCTAACACCATTTTTTAAAGTTCATTGATTTTTTTTTTTAGTAATTTCTGCACCCAACATGGAGCTCAAGCTCATGAACCCAAGATGAAGAATCACACACTCTACCTACTGAGCCAGCCAGGTGCCCCCCCAATACCATTTGTTGAAGAGACTATCCTTTCTCCATTCCTTGCTCCTTTGTCATAAACTGGTCATATATGCGTGGGTTTATTTCTGAGCTCTCTATTCCATACCTTTGGCCTATATGTCTGTTTATATGCCGTTGCCATTCTGGTTTGATTTTATAGCTTTGTAATTTAGTTTAAAAATCATAAAGTGTGATACCTCCAGCTTTTTTGTTCTTTCTCAAGATGGCTTTGACTATTCAGGGTCCTTTGTGGTTCCATACAAATTTTAGGATCATTTTTTCTATTTCTGTGAAAATGCTGTTGGAATTTTGAAAGGGATTGCATTGAACCTGTAGATTATTTTAGGTAGCATGGACATTTTAACAATATTAATTCTTTTAATCCAATAACATGAGATATTTATTTGTATCTTCTTCAGTTTCTCTCATTAATGTCTTATAGTTTTCAGTGTACAGATATATCACCTCTTTGATAAAATTTATTCCTAGGTATTGGTGCAATTGTAAATAGGATTGTTTTCTTAATTTCTTGGACAGTTTGTTAACATATAGAAACACACTGACTTCTGGATATTAATTTGTATCCTTTATAATTTATTAGTTCTAACAGGTTTTTGATGGAGTCTTAAGGGTTTTTTCTTAAATTTATTTATTTTCAGAGACAGTGAGATTGTGTGGAGTATGTATGAGGGAGGGGCAGAGAGAGAGAGAGAGAGAGGGAGAGAATCCCAAGCAGGCACCATGCTGTTAGCACCGAGCCCCACATGGGGCTCAATCCCACGAACCATGAGATCATGACCTGAGCCGAAATCAAGAGTTGGATACTCAACTGACTGAGCCACCCAGGTGCTCCTTTAGGGTTTTCTATATATAATATCATGTCATCTGCAAATAGAGACAGTTTTGTCTCTTCCTTTCTGACCTTGATGCTTTTTTCTTGTTGTATTGCTCTGGCTAGTATTTCTGATGCTACATTGAATTAAAGTGGTGAAATAGGGTATCCAGGTGTTCTTGTGTTGTTCCTGATATTAGCTGACAGCTTTTCCTCATTGACTATGAAATTAGCTATGGGCTTCTCATACATGGCCTTTATTATGTTGAGGCACATTGCCTTTATATCCAGTTTGTTGAGAGTTTTCATCACAGATGGATGAATTTTGTCAAATGTTTTTCTACATCTGTTGAGATTACCATATGATGTATACTTCATTTTGTTAATGTGGTTTATCACTGCATACGTTGAAACATCCTTGTATGCCTGGAATAAATCCCCCTGGATCAGAGTGTATGATCCTTTTAATGTATTGTTCAATTCAGTTTGCTGGTATTTTGCTGAGAATTTTTATATCTATGTTTGTCAGGGATATTGGCTTATAGTTTTCTTGTATAATTTTCTGTTTCAATATCAGGTTTAATGCTGGCCTTGAGAAATGAATTTGAAAGTATTCCCTCCTATTCTATTTTTTAGAAGAGTTTGAAGAGGATTGGTATTAATTTCAAAATGCAGTTTTTTACTTTGAATTGCACACACTGACATACAGTGTTTGTATCATTATGATTTTCTATCACATCAAAGGAATTTAACTTCCAAATAGTTGGTTTTTAAAAATAATTTATTAATATATAGTTTCTTATTACACAATAGTCTATTCATTTAAGTTACAGCTAGTTTTTGACCAAAATCCTATTACTCTGCTTTGTATATTTCCTTTTTTGTACATCTCAATCAAACATTGAGAGGTAATTGGTGTTCCCACTCACTTCTTTGGAGTTTGTCAGTTTCTCTGTGTATTTCATCTAGCTCCTGTTCTGTTTTGAACCCATTTGACAAAAAAAGATTCATGACCACTTTTATTATGCAAACTTCAATATAAGAGGACCCACCTTGTCTCCTTTGACAAAGTTTGCATTTTCAGCTTTTGTAATTCTTTTTTTTTTTTAGAGAGAGTGAGCATGAGTGGGGGAGGGGCAGAGGAAAGGAGAGAGAAAATCTCAGGCAGGCTCTGCACTTCCAATGAGGGGCTCAATCCCAAGACCCTGGGATCATGACCTGAGCCAAAATCAAGAGTCAGACACTTAACCAACTGAACCACACAGGCATCTCTGTAATTTTTTTTAAATAAAGGGGGGCATGATTAGGTACTTATAAAATCTGTGTTAGGTCCTGTTTCCTGTGTTGCATTATGCTTTCTCTCCTCTTCCTCCTCCTATGACAACTGGGAAAGTAACCTGGTGACACCTTTGCAGGTAGATGGTATAATTTAACCCTTGCAAATCTTAACAGTATTTTTGATGCCTTCATATAACTTGACTTGTCACCAGACTGCAAATTCTCAACCATGGCTAGAGCAAAGAGCAAAAAAAGCAGCAGAGGGTAGAGCTGGATCACAGTGGGACTTGCCAGCTAAAGTAAGGAGTTTGAACTTTATCTTAAAAGCTATGGGGAGCTACATCAAATCCACACTTTAGAAAGTACATCCTAATAGTGTATGAGAGCAGATTTAAGGATGCAGAGAGATTAGAGGCAAGGAGGAGTTCAGGGTTTTATAATCCAAGAAGAACATATGCAAGGCCCAACAGAGTGGCAGCAAGGATAGCAAGAAGGCAGCATGGTAACAGGAGGGAAGTGGGGGTGCTGTAGGAGGTCAGTGAGCATACAACAGCAATGGATGGATTCCTTCTCACTCCTTGCACCAAAATACATTCCAGATGGAGTGAAGATTTAAATATAAAAATAAGGCCATAAAAATAACCCAAAAACATGAGTTTATGACTACATAAAAATTTTAAACTTCTTTATGGAAAAATGATATTATCGAACAAAATCAGAAGAAAAATGACAAACCTGGAAAAATTATTTGCAACACCTGACCTAACTGGTTTAACATTCAAAGAGCTCATACAAATCAGTAATAAAAAGATAAGCAATCCAATGGAAAAATTAGCAAAGGCTAACTAAGAGAAGGCAGTTTCTATAAAGATTCAAACTCTATTAAAAAAATGCAAGTTTTAAAATTGCAAATTAAAACAATAAGTACCCTATCCCACTTATCAGTTTGGCAAAGATTGAAAAGTGTGATGAGGGGCGCCTGGGTGGCTTAGTTAGTTAGATTGCTGACTTTGGCTCAGGTCATGATCTCATGGTTTGTGAGTTCAAGCCCTGAGTCAGGCTCTGTGCTGACAGCTCGGAGCCTGGAGCCTGCTTCAGATTCTGTGTCTCCCTTTCTCTCTCTGCCTCTCCCTTGCTGTCACTCTCTGTCTCTCTCTCTCTCTCAAAAATAAATAAACATTAAAAAAAATTTTTTTTAAAAGTGTGATGAAACTCAGTGTTGGCAAAAGTGGAGAAACACACACACCCTTTGACCCATTATTAGAGTATAAATTGATACGCTCTTTTTTAGAGAACAATTTAGTAATAGCAAAAATTTGGCTACCCTGAACCCAAAAATTTAATTTCGGTAATTTACACTATACAAAACATGTTCACCAAAGCATTTTTTCTACTTTTTTTTAAAATATGAAATTTATTGTCAAATTGGTTTCCATACAACACCCAGTGCTCATCCCAACAGGTGCCCTCCTCTTTTGACAACAGTCTTAAACTGTAAACTCTCTACCAAAGACTGATTAAATGAATTATATTAAACAATTAAAGAAATACTATGTAGCCATTAAAAGAGAGTCAGACTTTCTGGACTAAAAGGTGTCCAAAGGACTTCAAGGTTTTTTAATTAAAACAAAAACAAAAACACAAAGGGGTACCTGGCTGGCTCAGTCAGTAGAGCATGTGACTGACCTTGATCTCAGGTATGTGAGTTCAAGCCCCACCCCACCCCCCCACCTTGGGATTACTTAAAAAAATTAAAAATACAAACAAAAAACACAAGTTGTAGTACAGAATGTAGGGTATGATCTCTCCCTTTTTTGTTTTGTTTTGTTTTGCTAGTCTTAAAGTGATATATGTTTGTGTTTGCATAGAAATTTTCTGGAAGGACAATCTCTAGCCAAGACACAAGAAATGTTCTAGTTTTAACTTTGAGTAATGGAAATAGAAAGGAAAGCTTTCCCTTTACTCACTCATTTGTATTTAAGCTTAACTGGTAAGTATGTTATTTTTATAATAGAGAGAGGGGCGCCTGGGTGGCTCAGTCAGTTGGGCATCTGACTCTTGATTTCTGCTCTGGTCACCATCTCCTGGTTTGTCAGGTAAAGGCCCGCCTCAGGCTCTGCACTGACAGCTGACAGCGTGTAGTCTGCTTGGGCTTCTCTCTTCCTCTCTCTCTCTCTCCTCTGCTCATGCTCTCCCAAAATAAACATTTATAATAGAGAAAAAAGGAAAAAATAATGTCCTTCTTGTAATCTAATGCCCACCCTACCTTTCTGACGATCTTGCAGTCATCCCTGCCTACATCTCTTACTTCTGTCAGTTAATCTCTCTATCGACTTGCCTCTGCTTACGCATTTACCATACCCAAAGGAATTTCTCTTCCCTTTAGGATTTTTTTTAAATGTCTTATTTATTTTTGAGAGAATGTAAGCAGGGGAGGGGCAGAGAGAGAGTGGGGCAGAGGATCTGAAGACAGCACAGAGCCCAATGTGGGGCTTGAACTCACGAACCCTGAGATCATGACCTGAGATGAAGTCAGATGCATAACCGGCTGAGCCACCCAGGGGCCCCTCTTCCCTTAAAATTCTGCTCAGTTTCCACCTCTGGGTCTTTCTTTCTTAATTTTTTTCAACATTTATTTTATTTTTGAGAGACAGGGACAGAGCGTGAGCGGGGGAGGGGCAGAGAGAGAAGCAGACATAGAATCTGAAACAAACTCCAGTCTCTGAGCTGTCAGTGCACAGCCGGATGTGGGGCTCAAAATCCACAAACCTCGAGATCATGACCTGAGCCAAAGTCCGACACTCAACCAACTGAGCCACCCAGGGGCCCCTCTTCCCTTAAAATTCTGCTCAGCTTTCCACCTCTGGGTCTCCTTAATCCTGCCAGGCCACAGTCATCTTGGCTCCTCTGAACTCAGAGCTCCAAACCGGGCATTTCTGTGGTACCTGCTGCCTCATATTGCCCACCCTCCGTGAGGGCGGTGGTTGTGTCCCACTTCTCTCTAGCAGTCATCATGGCTGACACAGCACCCTTTCACAGTAGATACTCAATAAATAGATGAACCACAGCTAACCTGAGGCACTTCAATTCTATATTCAAGATTTAACTATGTTCACTCAGTTATTCTAAGGCAAGAAAATGAATACATGTTCAATGGATATTTAGCAACAAAATTAATTCTTTTTTTGTTGTTGTTAAGATTTTATTTTTAAGTAATCTCTACACCCAACACAGGGCTCAAACTCACAACCCCAAGATCAAGAGTGGCAGGCTCTACCAACTGAGCTAGCCAGGCGCCCCAACAAAAGGAATTTCTATTCAAACTACATTTACTCTAGAATTCTACTAGAGTTAAACCAGATCAACTCACTTCTGGCATTTTCTTGTTACTTAAGGCTTTACTGTTTGATATTTGACTTCCCTGGCACTAAAAGGTCATTCGTTTAAAGGCAAGCATATAACAAACTTCACATACAAGATTAAAATGAGCAGTGAAGTTTTGCTAAGACATTCAGCTTTCTTTATGACTCTTCATTCCCTAAATATTCCACTTCTTATAAGAAATAAACTGGATAAAAATCTTAGCTTTCTTTCCTGTTTAATAAACACTTCAATCAAATTTTTCTTTACAAATATCTGAAAGTAACATACACTCTGTTCTTTAGTTTCATGTTCCTTTTTTTCCCTTAAGTTTAATCCTATTAGTGTAAAGACGAACCCCATGCTAATCATTAACTTCTTTGTATTATTTCCTAAAAGCTTAATTATTTGAGATCTTTCCATTTCACTAGGAAAGGAAGTAACACAGCGTCAGCAGTGCCCAAGTTTCTATGTAGGAAAGGCATAGGGTTGGCAGTCTTGCTGAAAGGGAGGGTGCCAGCAGACTGGGCCTGCAGCTAGGTTTGCACAGAAACTAAGCTGATTTTACTTAGACTGTGGCTTATCAAACAGTAAGAATAACCAATTTTAGTACAGACACTTCTTTCACAGTTGACATGACTTTATTATTTGGGAGTAAGTTACTAGGGAGGGGGCTGCTAATAGAAATTAAAGTAGGATTATTTGCCCCCTCCCATTACCACCAACATCCACCCACCCCTCGGTACTGCCACTGGGTACAGATCACTGAAAGGTGGCAAGATGTTTCTGGATTTGTGTTAAGAGCCTTACTGTAGTGAAGCAGTTACAGCTATGACATAATAACATCTTTTCATGGTACCAAGTAGCCCTGTCTGATGGAGAGTGCTAAGCAGGAATGAGGTCAGAAACCAGGGAAGTTAAATTTCTCTCTTCTACCTACTTTCTCCTTAATCCCAAGAGGAATGAGTAAGAAAGTGGAAGAGAAAACAAAGTAAAAAGAACAGCTGTGTAGAGCAGCTGTCAGATTGCTAGCGTGGTTTTTACAGATTCCAACACAGAATTGAAAAAGATCTGGACCACCATTTCAGGATTGTGATGAATCCCATTGTCTAAGCGGAAAAGCAGCAGGAATACATCAGAGTCACAGTATATATAGTTAGTTTGGTCACAAAGATTCATTTATTCCAAATTTTTTAATGTTTACTTATTTTGAGATAGAGAGAGAAAGAGGTGGGGAGGGGCAGAGAGAGAGGGAGAGAGAGAATCCCAAGCAGGTTCTGCCCTGTTAGCACAGAGCCCAACGTAGGGCTCAAACCCACGAACTGTGAGATTATGACCTAAGCTGAAATCAAGAGTCAGATGTTTAACTGACTGAGCCACCCAGGCACCCCTATTCCAATTTTGATATGGTCACTATAATCTCAAATTATCCAAACTTAGCTTGGTTTGGGGGAGGGGGGCACCTGACTGTATGTTCATCGCCTATTACCTCATTTTGTCCTTAATTCTCTCCCAACACACACACAACCACACCTCCCAGCATTCCTCCATACCCAGGACTCACTAACTCCATACAAAGAAATTACAAAGAAGAATATTTAGGGGCAATAAAATACTGGTTGCTGAGCTATCAGAGATACATGAACACCAATCGTCAGGTTGATTTTTAAACATAGATGACAGTACTTGTATATTACCTCTCCTTCCTAAAGCCCAAATAAAAATAGTAGCAAAGGAATTTTTTAAAAGGCATGAACCCACAGGATAAAGAAGGGAAAATAAGACTGTAGTAGAAAAGAGAAACAGAGAGGAGAGTAGGTATTATTTTTGGAATATTGCTGAGAAAGCCAAGGAAGGCACAGCACAGTTTTGTGCCTGCAGAGGTATCAAACCAGAAGTGAATGGATGGCCCTGCAGGACCCCAGAAGATGCCCACAAATACTCAGGTGCAGAAGACCCCAAATGGTAGTATGATTAAAAGTCTGAAAACAGTGCAGTGGAATTAGACTCCTGCTCAGGTTTCCTCTCCCCTCCCCGCCACCCACTGTTAGCAAACCACCCTTAAACATGGGGGGCTGGACTGAATGCATCCTGGTCCTTTCCAGGCTCTACAGAGAAAGGTATGAACTAAGACTTCAAAGATGTGCCAGTGGGAAGAGTTGTGGAAGGTGGGGGAGAAAGGCAGTGATGGGTGAGAATAAAAGGGATTTGTGTCTCAGGTCCTCCAAATACGCTTGTCTCTGTGACTATAAATTTTATGTTGTAATGTGACTTCCAAGTTAGATCCACACCAGTCAAGAAAGCAAGCCTTATGAGATTCTAGCCATATAAGGGCAGGTCCTACAAATCTGTTTTCCTACTCACCACATAGTCATACTTACCTCGCAAGTTTGCTAAGGCCAAGGACTTGCTTGTTAGGAAGATAGCCAATATGAACCTTCAAAGAAGAGACAGAAATCACGAGTTAGTTGAAAATCCAGTGCTTCTTTGTAACAAAATAAGGAAATAGAAGACAGTATATGTATTATGTAATTCAACACGATGAAAATGTCTCTTTAAAAAATCTAGAAGTTTTGGGGCACCTGGGTGATTAGTTGGTTAAGTATCCAACTCTTGATTTCAGCTCAGGTCATGATTTCAAAGTCATGAGATCGAGCCCCACGTCAGGCTCTGCACTGAGCATGGAGTCTGCTTAGAATTCTCTTTCACCGTCCCTCTCTGCCCCTCCTCCGCTCATTCATTCTTTCTCTCTCTCTCTCAAAATAAATAAATAAACTTAAAAAATCTAGAAGCTTTAAGACTTAGAAAATGAAGGACTAACAAAAGCATTTAGAAAATTACAGATGTGCAGGAAAAGGAAAATATATGAATGACTATTAATGAAATGACAAATTTGAAATACAGTCTTGATATTTCCTGGTGAAGTTAAACTCTTGATACAATTCTTCCAGTATTTCTTCTATTGAGAGGACATTCTCTCAAGACAGTGCAAATTATCCTATAGCAACATTAAAATGTAGCCAGGAAAGCTTCCTTTAAATGGCCCAAACTGTAACTGTGAACACTGACATTCCACACATCATAGTGGCCTTAAAAGTCCCACCCCACTGCACAGAAAGAGGGTCTCCATGTCCTTTGTCATGGTTAGTGGCCCCATCTCTAAGCTGCTGGAGAATACTATCTTCCTGATGGGAGATAAAGGACACAGCTACAAATGTGACTTGTCAAAACCTGGACCTTAAGATCTAAGTTCTTATAGCACCTACTATGAGGCCAAGCCAATTCCGTAATCTTAAAAGTCACTGACTAACATCTAATATGTCCATGTTACCTCTCTTTGAGCCAAGTATTAAATTACGGGAACACATTAGTTCTACAAAAGGCTAATAAGTAAACGGCCATTTGTAGGCAATCAATTAACCTAATATAGAAGTATAGATTCATTTGCATCATGGTTTGCTAGCGTTTGTTGCATTTGCTCACCTAATTAATATCTACTGTACATGTGAATAATGGATATAGTAGTAATTAGTGATTTTTCATCTATTAGCACTGTGCTTTGGGAATTTAAGAATACCAATTCATCACCTTCCTGGTCAGCAGAAGGAGAAAGTAAAGTAGCACCTGAACTGACTATTTCAAAGAAAAATTAGAGAGTTGAAAGTTTCCCACAGAGCTAAGATCTTCTGTACCACTTGAAATTTTATACTTATATGCAGAGCTATAATTTATTGTTTGTACTACTTTTGATCTTTCTGAAGATCTTAAGTCATTTCAATGTTGATTTTAGAGAAACACTGCTGAACAACAGATTTTTTTAAAAGTTAGCAAGAACACAAACACAGAGATAATCATAGCAGAAGGTAAGAGGATATAGTGAGAGGCTGAGCACAGATCAAGTTCCTAAGTCTAGCCCCAGCCCAAATCACTAACTTCCTCCGTCTTCTTGGACAAAGCCTATGCTTTCTGGGCCCAAATTCCTCACTTACAATAAAAGGTAGTAAGATAAGCTCAAAGGTTCCCTCCTTCTTGAAAATCCTGAGCCCTTAAGTGCAGGCACACTGGAGAGCAGGGGAGGGGCAAAGGGAGGGGAGGAGGGGAGGAGGGGAGGAGGGGATAGGAGGGGAGGAGGGGAGGAGGGGATAGGAGGGGAGGAGGGGAGGAGGAAAAAGAGAAAGAGAGAGAGAGAAAGAGAGAGAGAGAGAGAGAGAGAGAGCGCGCGCGTGCACACACGCACACATGAATCCCAAGCAGGCTTCACACTTGGTGTAGAGCCCCACACGGAGCTTGATCCCAGGACCCTGGGATCCTGACCTGAGCCAAAATCAAGAGTCGTATACTCAACTGACTGAGCCACCCAGGTGCCCCCGAAATGAAATATTTTAACAAAAAAATGTGAAGCAAATGTTAACACATTAAATTTAGGTGATGGGTATACAGGTATTCATAACACTATTTGCTAAGTCTTCTGTTTAAAAACTATTAATAAAAAGTCAAAATAAAATAAAATTATAATGGGAGAGAGAGGACAGGACTACTTTTGGTCCTACATCCACGGTTTCAAAGGTATGCTTAAGTGCAACAAGCTAGACAATATTAAGCAGCTTGCATTAGATTCACTGTTCCTAATACAGAAAGAGTTAGAAACAAAGTCTACTAATACTATGACCTCTGCCATAAGAAATTCTGCAATCATTGCTGCTCATGCCATATTACGCAAAAGTACATCTTGGATCAAACATTATTTAGTCAAAATAAAAAGCAAAGGTTTTCAGAGTCTGCTGCAGCTACCTTAAAAAAAAAAAAAGGCAACTTTATCTCATTATTTTAACCAATACCATGGTACTTACTATGAAATATTTACCCTGAGGACCTTCAGCTACTTGGTTTTTGTTTTGTTAATTTCAAATTATTAGATTAGTCAGGTTGATAAAGAGTAAATGTCTATGTGTAATTCTACATATCTGGGATATTAGGAATTAGCAGGTGATGATTTTAAAGATAATAATCCTAATTTAAAAATTTTTGTTATATTTTAAAATTAACAGGAAACAGAAAAAACCCTTACCTTTCCAACAAATGGAACCAGATGATGTTCACACATGGAAAACATATCTATGTCCTTCACAATCACCATCTCATCATGATCTTCATCAAATATAGCATCATTTAGGACATCTGAAATCAGAGGCTTGCTTTAGTAACATTTCCAATTTTACAGAAAGATTCAGAGTAGAAAAACTAACAATCTTCACGGTTAAACAGAGATTGACAGTCAACAAAGACAAAATGTTAATCCTAACTAAAATGTTAAGGAAAAACGCGTTAAAACTAGTTATTTTTTTCCCACCAAATTAGCAGTCTTTTTCTTTAAATGATGAAAACAACCCTTAACTATATAATATTACATAACAAATGCAGGATTACAAACAAATGTGTCTGCTGCATGAGAAAAGGAGAAAGGGAGAAATATGCAAAACAAAAGTTCTGGTGACGAAAGGGAGCTGCTTTCCTTTTCTTCTTTATATTTTCTTGTACCTAACACTTTCTCTATAGTGGATGTGTAGAAAACCTTATCTGACTTCTGAGGCCAGAAGTCCTTAGCCATCTAACCTCTGAGGCCAGATCTCAACACCCATAAACTCGACATTATCTATCCCCCAAATACTTGTTTACTCATAAAATTTACTAATTCTTGAATGCAAGCACAAGACTTATTCTAAGCAGTTACATTTTTCCCTAAGGAACTAAATGCTATTAATTTTTATGTATATGCCTGCCCAGATTAGCTTTTGACCTCTGGACTCTGGCACATATGGCCAGGCATACAACAGACATTTAAAAACATAAAACTTTATTTTTTAAACGTGCACTGATAGCTGGACATCATGGCAGCCTACATACATTCAAGACTCCAAGCCGTAGGATTTCAAGGATCCGGGGATACCCATCTACATAGTACGATGAGACGATGAGACGGAGCGGGGAGGAGGTGAATAGAGTTTTGCAGCCACCTACAGTTAATCTCCCCTCAGAAAGCCAGGCTGCAGTGTGAGTCACAGGGAAGTGCAAACGTCCACCCACACAGCCTGACCTTCAGTGGCTCCGTTGTTGCTAGAATAGAGGCTCACAGATATTGAGTCATCACCGAACCACAGTTATCATCCCCTGAGTCAGGCTATTCAGAGACACATTTGATTGTGGAGTGGAAAAGTCATTAGCGTGGTCAACAAACGTGAATATGCAGGGTTTAGACACACACAGACAAACACAACACCCCTGGTAGGAGAGGCTGATAAAAATCCACGGAAGAAAAGGATCAGTGTCATCCTTGAAGTAAATACTTCGCCAAAAACAGTTTTCTATTCTGAATACTCTGCCCTAACCTACAGTCATATTTCTGGAAGAAGTCTAAAAATAGGCCCTGAGTGCTCCCCAAAGTATCCTGGATTTCTCCAAGATTTTTAAGTAATATTACTGCCATGCATAGCTTATTAAAATCCTTAGTCATACAAGAAAACCCTGAAAGTAAAACAAAGTTATTTCTTAAAGAACAAAAGAATTATCAAACAAGCATTCATTTTCTCTGACAAAGAATGAGAGCATCCCCATTCTAAGTTGTGACAACTACCATACGGCACATGTTAAAAGTTGGTCCTCAAGTTAGGCTAAGTTAGTGTCTGGGTCCATTACTAAGTAGCTGTTGGACCTTGGAAAGACTATTCTTTGCCTCAGTCTTCTAAGCTGTAAAATGGACATGAAAAAAGTATCTACATTTTTAGGAGTATCCTGAGCATTAAATGAGATAATCCACATGTTTTTAGAAGTACGCAGGTGGATTAAGTAGTAGTTGCTGTTATTACTGTTACTATAATTACGGTTGAGGGAGTGGCTAAACTATGTGTCCCATGCACACTAATATACATCAGAATTTAAAAAGCAATAATTTGCTTCTAGGAGACAGACTACAGAAAAGGAAAAAATAGTAACTTTACACCGAGGAAACCTGGCAAACCAAGTGATCCAGTTTAACTCTACCCGTAATAAGACATAGTAATAACATGTAGCTTCTGGTAAAATATGAAAAGGGCACATCACCTCTGTGGTGTTCTTCCCCCGAAGTGTGTGACTGTAGTCTAATTACTAGACAAACTGAGGGACATTCTGCAAAATACCTCAACAAGCACTCTTTTAAAATGACAGGGGGGTAAGGCAGTGTGTGGGTGGCTCAGCTGGTTGAGCAAATGACTCTTGATTTTGGCTCAGGTCATGATCTCATGGTTCATGGGATCAAGCCCTGCATTGGCAAGGCACTGAGCATGGAACTTGCTTGGGATTCTCTCTCTTCCTCTCTCTCTGCCCCTCCCCTGCTCATTCACACTTTCTCTCTCTCAAAATAATAAACATTAAAAAAAAAAAAAAAACAGAGAGATGGAAAGACTGAATTGTCACAGATTAGAGGAGACTAAAGAAACGTGAAGACTAAATGCACTGGAAAAACTAAAATCCACACAAAGTCTATAGTTTATAGTATTGTACCAATATTAATTTGTTAAATATTTTTAAAGTTTATTTATTTTTGACAGTGTGTGAGAGCGTAAGCTGGGGAGGGGCAGAGAGAGAGGGTGAGAGAGGAACCCAAGCAGGCTCCGCACTTCAGCACAGAGCTGGACGTGGGGCTCGAACCCATGTCCTGTGAGATCATGAGCTGAGCCAAAATCAAGGGTCGGACATTTAACCAACTGAGCCACCCAGGCTCCCCCCCAATATTAATTTCTTAAGAAATGATAACTATACCATGGGCCATAGGAGAGGTTAACATTTGAGGAAGCTGGGGCAATGGTATATAGAAACTCTCTGTACCATCTTTGTAAGTATTCTGGTAAGTCTAATGTCACTTCAAAATAAAAAGGAAAAAAAAGCAATAGGACAATGCCCATCAACTGGAATGTATAAACAATAGAGCACTATTCTGCAATAAAATAGAATAACTACTTATATATGTACTAATATGGCTGAATCTTCAAAGAATTATATACATAGTGAAAGAAGTCATATACATTCACACAAAAAAAGTATATATGAAATTCTAGGAAAGAGAAGTATAGTTAGAGAAAGCAGACAGATGGTTTAGCAGGGACCAGAGGGGTGAGAGGATTGGCTGCAAAAGGGTAGAAGAAAACCTTTTTGGGTGATGGAAAGAGTCTATACCTTCATTGTACTGGTGGTTGCACAACTGTATGTATTTGTCAAAATTCAAATTGTACACATGAAGTTGTTGAATTTTATTGAATTTAAGTTATCCCTTAGTAGAGCTAACTTTTTAAAATAATCTTAAAAGAATATAGAATAACATGCAACCTTTTGTGTAAAGAAAGTGGAATGGGGGAGATATAAACATATATATGCTTATCTTCAAAAAGAAACACTAGGAGAATAAATCAAAAAACTAATAAAAATGATTATGCATAAAGGACTAAGAAAGCAGGAGAGAAGGGATATGGATAGAAGTGAGACATCTTTAAATATGATTTGTTACATAGTTGACTTTGAAATCATGTAAATGTTTTACATACTTAAAATTAAGCCAAAAAGAAAAAAACCCAGTGACCCCCATAAATCTTAATGGTTTGTGGTAATGGAACAATATTATGTTGCCTATATCCCATTTCGTGAAAGTGAACCCAGACTATAAACTTGACCTAGCTGAATCATTTTTCTTCAATAATGAAGTTTCCCTGCTATATTTATTTATGTTTTGCTCCAACATATCTGAAAGCTACCATCTGTGGCTAATAAGAACAAAACACTATCACAGATTGTTTTAATTTCCTGCCTGTTATCAGCAGCAAGAAGGTAACCCTGGAAACAAGGATTTATGGCATTCTGTTTCCTACTCTTGGTCATAACCAACAAAGAAAACTGAAGGGGCCTCCAAAAGTTGAAGGTTTGTCTATTACAATACCACACAAAGAAAAATGTAAAGGTATACCTTGCTCGTGTCATTAATGATTAAGCAATGACAACAAATAACCCTGCTGGGCAGCCATCCCTTAAGTAGTTAATCCCTTCCTGAAAGTACAGTTAGTCAGGTCCACAATAGGAGCCCATGTACCTGTTTAAGCACCCTCGGAAGCAGGGTGCTTCTCAGACTCCCCCAGGGGGCTTGTCAAAACACAAATCACTGGACCCCAGTCCCAGAATTTCTGATTTAGTAGGTCTGGGTGGGAATGAGAATTGACATTTCTAACAAGTTCCCAGAAGATGCTAATTCTCCTGGTCTGGGAACCATACTTTGAGAGCCCCTGTATTTTTTTGTAGATTTTTTATCTAAATGTTTATTCATTTTTGAAAGGCAGAGAGAGACAGAGTGGAAGTGGGGGTGGGGAAGAGAGAGAAGGAGATACAGAATCCAAAGCAGATCCCAGGCTCTGAACTGTCAGCACAGAGCCTGACGTGGGGCTTGAACTCACGAACTGTGAGATCATGACCTGAGCTGAAGTCTGACACTTAACCCACTGAGCCACCCAGGCACCCCAAGAGCCCCTGTATTAAAGTTGTATTCATGTTTTGTGCTGCTACACAGAATCTTCACACCTTCAAAATGCTCCTACTCAAACATAGCAATATAAGAAACACAGAACTGCTTCTGCCATGGTGAAAGGGGGTAGGAGTAACAGGAAACCTCTGGGAGAGATTCCCCACAAAAGAAAAATTCTATCTAATGGAATTTCTTTTTAACGAATGGTAATAGGAATTAGCATTATCTAGGATGTTTGGTGATCAGCACTAAAATTTAGAGATCTCTGAGGAAGCCAGAATTTCACACCTGATGCAGCTTCCTGGAGAACAGCATTAATAGACAATGGAAGAAGGCTTGGAACATTGAATGTACCCTAACAGATAAGAAAGAGAATGGGGTCTGCCTACCGATTTATTAGAAAAAATTGTTTTTCGGTTTATTTTGAGAGCGAGAGCATGAGCAGGGGAGGGGCGGAATGAGAGGGAGAGAGAGAATCCAAAGTAGGCTCTGCGCTCTCAGCACAGAGGCTGATGTGGGGCTCGAACCCACAAATGGTGAGATCATGATCTGAGCTGAAATCAAGAGTCAGACACTGAACCAACTGAGTCACCCAGGCAACCTATCTGCCTACTGACTTTAGAACTAAGACAGCAAAACACAGTGACAACTAATAAGGCAGGAAAAGTTTCCTTGCTCTTGGCTGGAATTAAATCAACTTAAGGGGCTAAGAGCCACCCTGACTTAGTGGAGAAAGGTCTGAATTACTGGCCCAAACCCCTCAACATCAGAGCTGTCTCAACCAGCATTGGGCACTTACGTCATATACCTCCTGGTACCACCGTTATGTCTGTAATTTCTCCCAACCTTGGAGGCAGGCATTGTAGCTTAAGACTTTATGAAGTTTCAGCACAGTACCCTATATGCCATTCACAGAGCCAGAATTAAACGCAAATTTTCCATTTTATCCAATTAATATGTCAGTCTCTACCCTGTGATTTACTTCCTTAAGACAGATTTCAAAGAAAGGACTCCAAAAATACTGATGTGGCCAAGGGAACAGAAAAAATATTATTGCAGCATTATTGGTAATAGCAAAATTAGGGATTTAAATGGACATCAGAAGAATGATTACACAATCTGTGTAGAGTGATGTAATAAAATATGGCCCAGCCATGAAAGTCAGTGAATCTAAGCTGAATTTATTATTTCCTGAAACAATGTCCAGTGAAAAAAGCAAGTATTAGAGGCAATAGCGGATACACACAGTAATATCCTTTAAATGAAGTGGAAGCAAAAACCACATGTTGTTTATGGACATACATATGAAATAAAAGTACAAAAATAGGCATGAGAGTAGAGATCAAATTCAGGATAGCGGTTAACTCTGTGAGGGAGGGGAACAGGATCAGAAAGAGGTATCTATGAAACTTATCTGTATCTTCCAAAGCAATTATAGCAAAATGTTAATATTTATTAAAACCAGATGAATGTCGGTTAAACTAATTCTTTGTCCTTTTTCTTATATATTTGACGCATTTCATTAATTAAAAAAATTTGGAGAGCACCTGGGTGGCTCAGTCGGTTAAATGTCTGACTCTGGGTTTCAGCTCAGGTCATGATCTCACAGGGTACAAGTGTGAGCTCACATCAGGCTCCGTGCTGATGGTGCAGAGCCTGCTTGGGATTCTCTCTCTCTTTCCCTCTCTCTCTGCCCCTCCCCTGCTTATGCTCTCTCTCTCTCAAAAATAAATAAACGTTTTAAAAAATGTTTAAAATTGTTTTAATTGCGTTGTTCATGTACATGCTGGTGTTCTGGGTTTTTTTCCTGGGGGGGGAAAAAAAGCAAAAACCCTGAAGTTACCTTTGCATAGAAGTTCTGATGCTAGAGTGGCATTACACAGGAAAGACCGAGCCTACTTCATGTAACACTGCAAACTCCAGAAACTTCCCTTGATCACACTCTGCAATTAAAACAAAGACTTCTTGGGGCACCTGGGTGGCTCAGTCGGTTAAGCGGCCAACTTCAGCTCAGGTCATGATCTCGCAGTCCGTGAGGGCTGTGAGTTCGAGCCCCGCGTCGGGCTCTGTGCTGACAGCTCAGAGCCTGGAGCCTGTTTCAGATTCTGTGTCTCCCTCTCTCTGACCCTCCCCTGTTCATGCTCTGTCTCTGTCTCAAAAATAAATAAAAGTTAAAAAAAAAAATTTAAAACAAAGACTTCTTCTGCCTTCAGTGTGGCATTATAACATTTTGCATTCTACTCCTGTTTGAAAAATTTGTCCTACAAGTAAGGGCAATGTTAAATTAAAAGACGGAAGAAAATCACCCTCTCTGCCTTCATTTCCATCATGATGGTGCACCTCTTGTTAGCACTTCCAACACGCATAGCTTCTTGAGCTTAACAAGATAGAGCGAACATTTGTAAAACTTGGCCGAAATAAGCATGAACTCAAACATTCCACAGACTGACATAGGTGGAAACTAAGATGACTTTAGACAACCATTCATACCATCTGGAGTAGGCAGAGCTGTGGCACAGCTCTGATATGCTCTGTGAACTTATTTCATAAACTGCGAATTTGTCAGCAGGAAAGATCCAATGCATTGCAGAGAAAGTAAAAGTTTGGTTATTTTGCAAATTTTCATTTCTGTCATCCCTGGCAGAGATAAATTCCCATGCTGCTTGTAAGCAATTAAAATATAGCCAAGGGGCTCCCGGCTGACTCTGTCACTAGAGCATGTGACTCTTGATCTCATGGTTGTTAAGTTTGAGACCCATAGTAGGTGCAAGGATTACGTAATATCTTAGAAAATAAATAGGAGCACCTGGATGGCTCAGTTGGTTGAGTGTCAGACTCTTAACTTTGGCTCAGGTCATGATCTCACAATTCGTGGGATCAAGCCCAGCATGGGATTCTGTGCTTAAGTGTGGAGCCTGCTTGGGATTCTCTCTCTCCCTCTCTCTCTCAAAATAAATAAGCTTCAATAAGTTAATAAATGAATAAAAATTAAAAAATAAAATATAGCCAAGACAACATGGATGGATCTTGAAAGCATTATGCTAAGTGAAATAAGTCAGAGAAAAACAAATATTGTATGCTGTCACTTATATATAGAATCTAAAAAAAGCCAACCTCTTAGAAACAGAGAGTAAAATAATGGTTATAAGGGGCTGGGAGGGTGGGAAAGATGGGGAGATGTTGGTCAAAGAATACATACTTCCAGTTAAAGATGAATAAATTCTGGGGATTTAATGCACAGTATTTTTTTAAGTTTTTTTTTTTTTAAGTTTATTTATTTTTGAGAGAGCGAGAGAGAGAAGAGAAGGGACAGATGATCCTAAGCAGGCTCTGTGCTGACAGCAGACAGCCTGATGCAGGGCCTAAACTCATAAACCGTGAGATCGTGACCTGAGCCAAAGTCAGACACTTAACTGACAGTCACCCAGGCACCCCACAGAGCATTTCCTTTTTTAATGCACACCTTTTTGATTACAGTTAACGATACTGTATTACATACTTGAAAGTTGCTAAGACAGTAGATCTTAAATGTTTTCATCACAAAAAAGAAACAGTGATTTTGTGATGTGATGGAAATATTACCTACCTATGGTGGTAATCACATTCCAATATACACGTGTATTAAACCAACACGTTGTACACCTTGAATTTACACAATGTTGCATGCCAACTTTTTTCTCAATAAAACTGTAAAAAAAAAAAATGTAGCCAAGGCTATTGAAATAAATGTACTGGTTGCGTTAAAAATAGTACTGATATGCATCCTTTTTTTTTCAATCTTTATTTTTGAGAGAGAGAGAGAGACAGAGCATGAGCAGGGGAGGAACAGAGAGAGAGGGAGACATAGAATCCAAAGCAGGCTCCAGGCTCTGAGGTGTCAGCACAGAGCCCCATGTGGGGCTCAAACTCACCAACCACGAGATCATGACCTAAGCTGAAGTTGGATGCTCAACTGACTGAGCCACCCAGGCACCCCTTCATGTGCCTCCTTTATTTGCCAAATGCAATCCTGGAAAGCTGTTCCCATCCTCTTAGCTGGGCTTGTCATGAACATAATGTCTGTTGCTGAGGGCATGTTCTCACATGATAACATAACCAAGACTTTTTCCTAATTACAACAGTGTTTGTTGTAGTTTATTTATAAGATATTGAAGTACTGAAATAAGAAAATAGAAGTACACAAATTGCTCTACCTAAACACCATTACTTAACTGGCCCCTAGAAAACCACATACACGCAGTGGTTCAAAAAGCATAACAGTAAATTAGAAAAGATGAAGTTTAAAAGTCCAGAGACCCAAGTTCTCATTTGGACTTTGTATGGACTGTGACCTGGGCTACAGGATCGCCACAGGTAAGAGAATGGTTTTTGGAGAAGGAATTTAACAGGACTCCCAGGTTCTTGGCTTGTACAACTCTAGGGATGTTGGAAATCAATGCCAAATTACAACACAAGTCATCCACCCACTCCTACTGGTCAGTCACCTTTTGAGATGCGCAAAGGTACTGGCTAGTGGCTTTCAGTACTGAGGTAGGGAAAAGCACCTGTTTTAAACTATTCAGATTTTTTTTAAGGATAAAACTCAAGGCTATCAATCCTATACATTATTAACTCCCAAAGTTATCCAAGCCTCCAAGCCTAAGAACTTCCTTCTGGTCTCGGTTTACTACTCTAAAAATTTGTGGTAGACAAAAATTAGAGCCTTAAAAGGCTATCTAAGGAAAGAAATAAGAGTGTATTCAAGGAGTCATTTAAAAAAAAAGGATGCACACTTGCCAAATATAGTCTTTTAATTGGATAACTTTGTATATCTTTCACAATCCAGCTGTTAAACTGTAAATGGAATTTACAAAACAGATGGTGGTAACAAGGTCTGGTTCACAGCAGTTCTAAAGAAAGAACACACCAATCTGATAAACTATCCATTTGCTTCAGAAGCCTTTAATAGGCTCATCCTTTATCATCCTACATTCACTTATGCCAAGAGATATCATACAGATGGATGTTATAGAACCATCTGTAATCCTATCCAACAAATAAGTACCAGCAGGGTGTGCAAGCCACCATCATTACTGACAAATGATTAAGGGAAAAGGGATCACGCTTTAGAACAGTGGATCCCACATATGGCCAATCATAGGGAGCTTTGGAAAATACAGCTTCTCAAGCTACCCTGAAAAATCTGATTCACTAGCTGTTGGGGTGAAACCAGGATTATTAAATCTTTTAAAAACCCAAGCAATTCTGATGACCAGTTGGGCTGGAAGCATAGGCTTTTGAGAGAGGTTGAGGGTTAAAAATGGACCCACTACTGGCCTTAATTTGCTGTTTAGCAAGGTTGAACAGTTGGCAATGTTAATTACCCACCATAAACCCTCACTATAGTCACCAACTCAGAGGATGACAATTCCTGTGGAACACTGTGAGGTCTGCACACCAGCTGGGGAAGGAGGCTTGGAACAGAGAGTGAGATTGGATGGTGAGGTGGGGAACAGGATGGGGAGATTAGGCAAAGAAGCTGGAGCCAACTTTCCAGAGGTCCAGTGAAAAGTAAAGGAAGGAGGACCTCACATAAGAAAATTATATCCATATCCTAGAAAAATATCAGCCATTTAAGAAACCAGTTGGGTCCTACATATCACCAGCTCACTATAAATCAGTTTCAAGGATAACATGATCAAGTTT
The DNA here is from genome assembly GCF_027475565.1 of Acinonyx jubatus. NCBI lineage: Eukaryota > Metazoa > Chordata > Mammalia > Carnivora > Felidae > Acinonyx > Acinonyx jubatus. Next base: position 100,208,560 of record NC_069386.1, read on the forward strand.
TCATGGGAAGTTCTGTACTAGTTTCTGAGCTGGACACAAATATATCAAACATGACCTCAAGAAACTTAAGATCTGGGGAAATAAGAAAATAAGTGAAGGGAATTAAGAGTACACTTATCATGAGAAGCACCATAATGTACAGAATCATTGAATCAGTATTTGTACACCTGAAACTAATATAACACTGTCCATTAATTATATTAGAATTTTTTAAAAACTCAGCCCCCCAAAATGGAAGGCATGCCTAGAAGCTAAACTATAGAAGCAATAGTTTATATAAAGGAAAAATTATAAGCTGGAAGAAAACATACGGCTATATTGAGCATAAAAATTTGATCCAGGCCTTAAGGACAGATTGAAGGAAAGGAAGGGAGGGTTTCCAGAGGGGGTAAGGAAGAGAGATATTATAGGAAATGAAATACAGAAATACAGGAAACAACAAAAGGTAGAGTTGACTGCCTGAGTGGGTCTATGCATTCAGCAGAAACAGATGCCCTTCTATTTCCGAGCACATAAAATTGAATTTTACATTTCGCTCATGACTTCTTTCAAGTCCTGTCTTATTCTGCAGTCATCAAAACAGTTATCATCCCCCATTTTACAGATGAGCAAACTGATGCTCTATCTGGAAACATTAAGTGCCTGCTAAAGAAGAGTGTACCTGTTGGCATGAAGAGCTGGATTTTGACCCCCTGTCTTCTGACTTACACATGAGAGCCTTATCACCAGCCACCACGAGTCTGAACCTGACCTATGAGAACAATGGACTCAAGGGGGAGAGCCCAGAGGCAAGGAACCAGAATCAGAAGTTGCTGCACTTCAGTCAGCCATGAGGTGACAGGCCTACAGCCAATGACAGCAAAGGAAACAAAGAGAACAAATCTGAGGTTTTAAAATAAAAGTAATATTAGTGATAAACATGGGGGTTGAAGAAGAGAAGTGTCAAGGTACCTGCCAGCTCAAGAGAACAGACAGAAAGAATGACTTGATACCCAGAGGCTGCCAGAGCCCAGAGCTGGTGCACATTGGTTGCAAAATACTGTTTTACCAACTATTTATTTGGTTTATATGAGGAAAAATTCTGTAATTTAATGCTACTTTGACCTTTACTTTTTGAAATGAAACTGGAACAGTTCAGGGGAAAGGAGAATCCCATTAAATCTTCAAACTAATAAAAAGGCTTGAGGAAAAAAAAAAAAAAAAGAACCTCTCTATAGAAGTTTATCCTAGGAAACCAGTAAAGAATCGCTTTTACAAACCAACCACAGTCTTTAAATCTTCAAGATCCACATATTTTATGTCTCTTGGTGTGATATGGTGTGAAGAAAATAGCATTCTTGCTAAAATGGTTTTCCTGGAATTTAATCAAGTCTTTAGACCTAACTTCCACTTCCAGGAATATGAAAGAGATAGAAACAAGTTAAATGAAAACAAGAAGAAAACAAGCAGACAAATCCCAAAGGTGGAAGATCTTATAGGACACTGAGAATTGGATAAATCAGTGTCACAGGGTGGGGGAGAGGAAAACAAGAAATCTTCTAGATTAAAACCTAACAACCAAATACAAATATATGGATCTTGAGTGGGTCCTAGTTTAAACAAGTCATGAGTAAAAGACATTTGGGGCAACTGGGGGTGCAGAATTAGGTATTAATTCTACTGTTATGAATGTAGACTAGGTATTAAAACATATGAGGAAATTAATAGTTAATTTTGCTAAGGACACTGTAAGTGGTTAAGAAGAAAAACACTTTCTAAGGTGAGATTTCACCTCTAAATACAGGTCTCTGATTTGTTCTCTGTAAAATAGACCATGCCAATGTGGCAAAATGTTAATTTTGAATCTAGGTAGTAAGTACATAGCTGTCCATTATACAATTTTGTCTATGTTTGTGTTTGAAAAATTTATATAAAAAAATCAAAAGTAAAATAAAATGTCACAATCCTGACAGAAAACACTGTTTCCTTGTTATTACTGTGCTACCAAATAATCCAACAATCCCTCTTCTAATTGATATGAAACCTTATTAACAGACTAACACCTCAAGAGCTAGTAGGACTAGCAATTGCTTTTTCTTCTACAAGTATCTACAATACTCCTGAGGAAAAAATCCTTAAGTAAGGGCTTTGTCTAATCAAAGGGGCCATAGGTTAGAAGACCACAGCATGAAGAACCTTTTCAAAAATGTGTGTGACAAGAAAAAGAGAGAGATGTGTTACCATAGAAACTTCTGTGTGGCTTAAACATTCCAAAGGAAATCAGCACCCCTAGCAACGAAAGAAGCCTGAGATTCTTAGTAGGACCTCACCTGTCAGCTGCTGGAAGTCAACACAGCGAGCGATGAGGCAATACTGACAAGCACACCCACAGTACAAAGACTCTTAGTCCAACTGCCCCTCCCTGTAGACCAGACCCAGAAAGCCTTGCAAGGGACTTGTCTAGGGTCATAAACTACTTAGTGGGGATGCTGTGACTAGTCCAGACTAGTTGTTCTTCCCATTATACCAGGATGAGTTTGTTGATGCACTAAAATAGTTTAAGAAACACCAAAAGGACCTTGGGATTGTATCAGTGAACACAGTTTCTAACACACTAACTATAAAGCTGAAACACTTGACTCTCTTATAAAGTACTGCACTTGTGGGGTGCCTGGGTGGCTCAGTCGGTTGAGCTCCCAACCTCGGCTCAGGTCATGATCTTGCAGTTTGTGAGTTTGCTGACAGCTCAGGGCCTGGAGCCTGCTTCAGATTCTTTGTCTCACTCTCTCTCTGCCCCTCCCCTACTTGCACAAGCACTCTCTCTCTCAAAAATAAACAAACATTAAAAAAAATTTAGAAATAATAAAGTACTTCACTTGTAAAAAGCCCCACCCTCAACTTATGTTGGTGGTGGAGGAATAGAAAGAAATGGATATCAAAATGAAAGCAAAAAACAGCATGGAATAAGCATGACCTCCACTGAGGCAAAGCAAGGGCACTAGCAGCTGGAAGCTGGAAGCTAAGCACTTTGTGCTGCTGAAAGGCAAGTTGTTCCTGGTGGCGATCAGTGGCACACCTCCAGGATTGCCTGTGCATTAACAAAATATTTAATATATATTAAATACATATATATATATATATATATATATATATATATATATATATATTTAATGTTTTTATTTATTTTTGAGACAGAGCATGAGCAGGGGAGGGGCAGAGAGAGAGAGGGAGACACAGAATCCAAAGCAGGCTCCAGGCTCTGAGCTTCAGCACAGAGCCTGACACGGGACTTGAACTCACGGACTGTGAGATCATGACCTGAACTGAAGTCAGACGCTTAACCGACTGAACCACCCAGGCGCCCTCAAAAGCACTTATATTTTGAAGGAGTAGTCAATAAGTTCTTTGGCAAAGTCCCCAATATCAGTTAAATTCCAGCACCTACCACCTTCGTTGCTGCTCATGAACCACTTACCATAAAATAGATACGATTGCATTTGAAGCTATGTTATTAAGAACTTCCTTGTTTGGGACATTTGTCAATGGCCTCTGTTGAACTGGGTTCTGATTCCTACTTAGAAAAATAAACATTCATCTATGTACAGAAAACATGTCATACCTCAGAGCAAGAATCATATGTTCCTGGCAAAGCTCTTCACTGAAACAGCACTTGGACCAACTGGATCTCAAAAGACTTCAATGCAGAAACTCAGCAATGGGCAATTTCCTCACCTAAAACTGCTTTGTTGTTCAGACTCTAGAGAGGCAATGGCTGTTAATAAATGGGTGGTGGGGTGGGGATCTTCATGGTGAGCAACCAAAACCAAAAAAAGATAGTGAAAAAAAAAATTAGAGGAAGAGAACAACAGATAAAAAGGGCCAAATATTTCAGACAAACAAGGCTTGGGTAGAATGTCTCCCTCGATCTACAGCTCCATTGTGGGAAGAGACACAGTGGTTCTTCAAGCTAGACTGTGCACTAAACTAAAATACTAATCATGAGGGGACAGTGATGCAACAGAAGAAAAAAAAATGCAGGCAAGAGGATGGAATACTACAAAACTTCAAATCATGGTGAGGAAAGACCAGAAAAAATCAGTTAAGTATTTCAGCAGGAAGTGATCTATTCAATTTAGTAAAATTACACTGGCAGTAATGGACTGGAGCAGAACAAGCTAGGCGGCAAGGCAACCAGTTAAGAAGTCACTGTACTACGGGGTGCCTGGGTGGCTCAGTCAGTTAAGCGTCCGACTTTGGCTCAAGTCATGATCTCACAGCTTGTGAGTTCAAGCCCCGTGTTGGGCTCTGTACTGGCAGCTGACAGCCTGGAGCCTGGTTCAGTTTCTGTGTCTCGCTCTCTCTCTGCCCCTTCCCCACTCGCATGCTACCTCTCTCTCTCTCTCTTTCTCTCTCTCTCTTAAAAATAAATAAACATTAAAAAAAAAAAAAGTCACTGTACCTCTGGTAAGAGATGACAAAGAATCAGAAGTGAAGACAAAGTCTAGAGATACTCGAGAAGTACAAGAGCCAGGACATGAAGCACAGGTAACCAAAGAGATTAATAAGAAGTTAGAATCACAAATAAAACAACCAGCCAGATTATAAAGACTAGACCAAATAGCCCAACTAGCAACATGCATTCAAGTAAAGTTCATAGAAGGGCTGGGTGGCCAAATGGACTTTTAAAACATTAGGGGTGCCTGGGTGGCTCAGTCAGTTAACCATCCAACTTTGGCTCAGGTCATGATCTCATGGTTTGTGAGTTCAAGCCCTGAGTCAGGCTCTGTGCTGACAGCTCAGAGCCTGGAGCCTGCTTTGGATTCTGTGTCTCATTCTCTCTCTGCCCCTCTCCTGCTTGTGCTCTGTCTCTGTCTCTCAAAAAAATAAATAAATGTAAAAAAATTTTTTTTCAAGTGGCTAAAATGGTAAATTTTATGTTATGTATATTTTACCACAATAAGAATCAAACAAATAAAAAAAAGAACATACAACATGCAAGTGTATCCATTTAGATAAGGTTGCAAATATACAGTAGGGAACACAATTTGGATAGATTAGCACAGATGGAACATAATTATGTTGTAGTATATTTGGCTAATTGTTCAAGGTGTTAAAGTAAGTTTGTATCTCTGAAATTTATATACCTGGTGGTTATAGATAAAATTACTTTTAATGAAATATTATTTATAACTGCATTTAACAGAAGGTACAAGCCCTAAAAACTAACATTTAAAACAGAGAAGTTTCCAAACAATAAAACTATTAAAAGACTCACATATATAAAATACAAAATGGCCACAACACAATTCAATGTGCTTTAAACAAAATATATAAAATTTTGGTCTTCAGATATCTCCCTCAAAGGATGAAATAGGGAAAAGTTTGTTATAATCCACCTTAGAATTGAACACAATTTAGCTAAGATTTTTGCATTATTCATGAATTCCCCTAATCAAAAACTTCATGAAATCTCTTTCAGTCAGGGTAGTAAGAAATGCCTCAAACATAAATCTACTTGGCTCTCTCCTTGCTAGAATTCAGGAAGAAAAGCAGATTCCTATGTATTATGATCCTCACATATAAATGGATCTTCATATAAAATTGTAACATAGGCACTTTAAACCTGAGGGGGCATGATATCGATTAGAACATGAGTGCTGTAGTCACAAATACCTCGGTTCTGCTCTGTGACCTCTGGCAAGTGACAGCATGAGCCTCCTCAGTTTCCACTTCTTTAGAATGGGTCTAACCTTCAAGTTGACAGGCGTATCATGTGAGATCACACGTATACCACCTGGCCCACCTTCCCAGAGTTTTGGGTTCATGCTTTTCTCTGACACCTAAGGGTTTCACTCAGCAACATCCAGCACCCAGCATGTTGATGCCTTGATACACATCAAGGGGAAACTCACTTGATCCTGCCAGTCAGAAAAAGATACCTCAAAATTTTATTGTTTTCCAGAATTACTCCCTAACATCCTAGAAGCTGGCTTCTGACCACATTAAGCTATAGAAACTACTAACATCATCCCCTTCAAATCTCAGTCCTCATGGCTAACGAGTACAAAATGTCTATAGAGCTTCCTGTATGGCAAGCATTGCCCTTACCACTTTTTGTGTACTAACTCATTTCATCCTCACAATAACCCTATAAGATGCATGAGTACTATTAATAGCTCCATTTTACAGATGAGGTAATTGAGGCACTGCTCACAAATAACAGAATTTGAAGCCAGGTAATCTGGCTCAAGTTTACACTGTCTCATGACCTCTAGTTTTTGTTCCTTGTCTCTCTTAAAACCATTTTCTGCCAACACACTTTGGATCTCCTGCTTCTGATATGTCCTTTTAAGACTGTCTGCTGGCTCTTCTCTCATTCTTCTTACTATCTAAATGCAGACATCTTCTAAAGTTTTAGGCCACCCATCTCCTATCACTATTGTGAGGAGCCCAGGTACTCTCCTCGCTTCAGGTATCAGCCTTATACTGATAATTCACAAATTTAAATCTCTGGCCTTAAACCATAATGCCATCTCTTGGCTTATTTAACTCACTCCCTCTTCCTCTGTACAAATGCAAATCTAACCACCCTCATCTAAAAATTTGCTCCAGTTGCTTTTAGTGCATAACAAAACGCTCCAGAATTTAGTGGTGTACAATGATTTTATTATGTCCCTGGATTCTGTGGGTCAGGAATCCAGACAGGACACAGAGAAGATGACTGGCCTCTATGCCTCAATGTCTGTGGCGTCAGTGGAAATGGCTGGGAGTTGGAATCACCTGGGGGAATCTATTCCCCTGTCTATTTTTCAATGCTAGCTGTTGGGGGAGACCTCGGGTATAGCCATCAGCCACAACACCCACCTGTGGTCACTCCATGTGGCACACCTTCCTCACAGCATGTCTGTGGGCTTAGGGCTCCAAAGTGTCCCACAGTCTTAAAACACTTCTCAATTAATCCAATGTTACAGTTTTTCCTCACCATAAAGAAGGACTAGATGAAGTATCATGTGCTTTCTCACATACCTTCTTAATTCTTAGAAGAGCCCAGGCAAAGCAGGTATTACCACCCTTTACAAAAAGGGGAAAACGACAAAGTTTAGAGATATACCAGTAATTATACAGATAGTTAAAAGACAAGATCACATTCAAACTCAGTCTCTATGTAGTAACGATCACAACAAAGATCAAGCTCACAAATCTGTATGTCCAACTATTTTTCTCTAATTTCAGAGTAAACATTTTCGGTTACCAGATTTTTCTCATTAGCTAGGTAGTTAGGAAAAGTTGTATTTCTTTTACTCCTAGATTTGAAACAACTTTGCCATGATACTATTTTTTTTAACGTTTTATTTATTTTTGAGAGACAGAGAGAGACAGAGCATGAGCGGGGGAGGGGCAGAGAGAGAGGGAGACACAGAATCTGAAGCAGGCTCCAGGCTCAGAGGCACAGAGCCCCACACGGGGCTTGAACTCACACACTGTGAGATCATGACCTGACACTTAACCGACTGAGCCACCCAGGCACCCGCCACAATATTACTGAATTATCTATTTGAAAATAAATGCACATACCTCAGAAATCAAAAACTGAAAATGGTGAAAAGTCTTGCTTCTACTCTTATCTGTTACCCCAGTTCATATTCCTGATGAACATGTAAGCACTTGTGTATCCTCCAATTCTTAATACGAATATAAACGACATGTAACTATGCCCCCTCCCAATTTTCCCTACAAAATATAACTCCTCTGCATAATTTAGCCATTCTAGGGGCCTAGACATTGAGGTTGCTTCCACATTCAACGCTACAGTGATGAACTCTGAGCATATGTCATTTCGTGTGTACAAGTACCTAAGATAAATTCCCAGAGGCAGGATTTTCAAGTAGAATATATAAGTTTATATATGACAAATGTTGCCAAATTATCCTCCATAAGGATAGTTACCCTTTCAACAGCAGTATTTGTTTCTCCATCACCTTAATAACATAATAGGGTATCAAATTTCTGAACTTTTGACAATCTAACAAGGAAAAAAATGTATCTCGGTGGGAGTCTGTGTGCATTTCCCTTATTGAGGGTGAGGTCAAGCATCTTTCCAACTGTTTAAAGATCCTTTGTATTTCCTGGCCCTTGAACTGTCTGCTTACGTGTCTTCCCAATTTTTCAATTGTGTTTCTGGCCTTTCTCTCACGTTAATTTCTAGTATCCCTTTTTATATTAGTGTGATTATCCTGTCATCTCTGATAGGAATTGTAAATATTTCCTCCCATTCTGTCATTTGACTTCATTTGTATTGATATTTCATATGTGAAAATTCGTAGTTTTTATGTAAAGTTTAATTATTTTCTTTTA